>NC_138890.1:178462208-178939587 GCF_965194825.1 Balaenoptera physalus
CGTATTCCATCTGGGAGTCCCTGCCTGAAGTCTCCCTGCCTCCAAGAGAAAGTCGGCTTGCGTTCCGCCTGCAACTAAAGCCCAGTTCCTCTGGTAACACTGCAGGCTTTTGAAGAGCCACGGGCCCGGAGGCCTAGCTGGGGCGTTCCTTCGTTGAGGCAGTTCGGTATTTGCAGAACACCCTGCTGCGAGGAGTTGATTCAGGGAAGGAACCACAGGGTAACCTGTGTCTCTTTGGACTTCTTAGAAAGCACCGGGATATATGCTGCGTGTGCCCTTGGAAATGGGGGCCTGATGGAACTAGCCTTGCTTTCCCATTTTGAAAGCTCCATTCATGCTGCCTTGAAGCTACTTGAAATTGACTGCTGTTGACAGGCCACTAGCCACTGTAGGCATGGCTCTGGGTAGAAAATGAGTTTTCTCTAGCTATGCCGGCTGCTTCGATGGGCGGGTTGGAGCTCATCCTGCCACGCTCTAGAGCTAAAGGGAAACTCAACGTGAGTACTGGCCTCGAGGTAAGTCCCTGAGTAGCCGCGCAGAAAGGGAGGCATGCAGCTGTTTCCATGAGGTCTTAGTCGCTGTTCTGCTTGATTTTATTTTATTTTTTTATTTTTTATTTTTTTTTAAGGTTTATTTTTTGATTGATTGATCGCTATGTTGGGTCTTCGTTTCTGTGCTAGGGCTCTCTCCAGTTGCGGCAATTGGGGCCACTCTTCATCGCGGTGCGCGGGCCTCTCACTATCGCGGACTCTCTTGTTGCGGAGCACAGGCTCCAGACGCGCAGGTTCAGTCATTGTGGCCGACAGGCTTAGTTTCTCCGCGGCATGTGTGATCGTCTCAGACCAGTGCTCGAACCCGAGTCCCCTGCATTGGCAGGCATATTCTCAACCACTGCGCCACCAGGGAAGCCCCTGTTCTGCTTTATTTTAAAGGAAGTACCCTTTTCAGGACTCGTAGGCCCCTCGGGTGTGCATCATTTTCGCTCCAAGAACCCTGAGTACCTCCAGACTCCTGTGGGCCTGCTGAGCAACATCGCGGCCCAAAGGTCGGTCCCTCGGAGGCACGCTGTGTATGCCGAGTGATGGGCAACACACTGCCTGTTCCTTAAGGAGAGCTACATTTCCAGAGCACTGGAACAGCCCCAGGACCACATTTCTAGCCAGTGCGATGTGCCCTGGAAGTGTTCGTCACGGCCCCCGTCTGAGCTGCCATGAGAAAACACTCTGCGTAGAATTCTTCGAGGGCCTCGTACCTGAAGTCACTCTGCTCGAGGAGAAAGTCAGCATCCTACCATGCTGTGGCGCTAACGGGACACTCAGCGTGAGCACTTGCCTCAAGGTAAGGCCCTGAATTGCCGTGCAGAAGCGGAGGCGTGCAGCAGTTTTCAGGAGGCCGTAGCCACTGCTCTGCATTAGTTTATTTATTTGTTTATCTATCTATTTATTTATTTATTTATTTAATATATCATTTTTTTTTTTTACTGTGTTGGGTCGTCGTTGCTGCATGTGAGCTTTCTCTAGTTGCAGCGAGCGGGGGCTACTCTTCGTTGCGGTGCGCGGGCTTCTAATTGCAGTGACTCCTCTTGTTGTGGCGCACAGGCTCTAGGCACGTGGACTTCATTAGTTCTGGCATGCGGGCTCAGTCGTTGTGGCTCCCGGGCTCTACAGCGCAGGCTCAGTCGTTGTGGTTCACGGGCTTAAGTACTCCGCAGCATGTGAGATCTTGGTGGACCAGGGCTGGAACACATGTCCGCTTCATCGGCAGGTGGATTCCCAAACATTGCACCACAAGGGAAGCCCCTGCTCTGCATTATTTTAATGTCAGTATGCTTTGCAGGACATCTAGGAGCCTCGCGTGGGCACCCTATTTCCTGCAAGAACACTGAGTACCCCGAGGCCCCCATGGGCCCGCTAAGCCACATCCAGGCCCATAGCCCTTCGGAGCCACTCTGTGTATGCCGAGTGTAGGGCAACACACTGCACTCCTTCTTGGGACAGCTTGAATTCCCCAGCACTCGAACAGGTTCACGAACACCGTGCTAGCAGGTCCAACGTGCCGTGCAAGTCTGGCTCATTGCCCAAGTCTGAGCTGCACTGAGAAAAACCCTCGGTTTCGTATTCCATCTGGGAGTCCCTGCCTGAAGTCTCCCTGCCTCCAAGAGAAAGTCGGCTTGCGTTCCGCCTGCAACTAAAGCCCAGTTCCTCTGGTAACACTGCAGGCTTTTGAAGAACCACGGGCCCGGAGGCCTAGCTGGGGCGTTCCTTCGTTGAGGCAGTTCGGTATTTGCAGAACACCCTGCTGCGAGGAGTTGATTCAGGGAAGGAACCACAGGGTAACCTGTGTCTCTTTGGACTTCTTAGAAAGCACCGGGATATATGCTGCGTGTGCCCTTGGAAATGGGGGCCTGATGGAACTAGCCTTGCTTTCCCATTTTGAAAGCTCCATTCATGCTGCCTTGAAGCTACTTGAAATTGACTGCTGTTGACAGGCCACTAGCCACTGTAGGCATGGCTCTGGGTAGAAAATGAGTTTTCTCTAGCTATGCTGGCTGCTTCGATGGGCGGGTTGGAGCTCATCCTGCCACGCTCTAGAGCTAAAGGGAAACTCAACGTGAGTACTGGCCTCGAGGTAAGTCCCTGAGTAGCCGCGCAGAAAGGGAGGCATGCAGCTGTTTCCATGAGGTCTTAGTCGCTGTTCTGCTTGATTTTATTTTATTTTTTTATTTTTTATTTTTTTTTTAAGGTTTATTTTTTGATTGATTGATCGCTATGTTGGGTCTTCGTTTCTGTGCTAGGGCTCTCTCCAGTTGCGGCAATTGGGGCCACTCTTCATCGCGGTGCGCGGGCCTCTCACTATCGCGGACTCTCTTGTTGCGGAGCACAGGCTCCAGACGCGCAGGTTCAGTCATTGTGGCCGACAGGCTTAGTTTCTCCACGGCATGTGTGATCGTCTCAGACCAGTGCTCGAACCCGAGTCCCCTGCATTGGCAGGCATATTCTCAACCACTGCGCCACCAGGGAAGCCCCTGTTCTGCTTTATTTTAAAGGAAGTACCCTTTTCAGGACTCGTAGGCCCCTCGGGTGTGCATCATTTTCGCTCCAAGAACCCTGAGTACCTCCAGACTCCTGTGGGCCTGCTGAGCAACATCGCGGCCCAAAGGTCGGTCCCTCGGAGGCCCTCTGTGTATGCCGAGTGATGGGCAACACACTGCACGTTCCTTAAGGAGAGCTACATTTCCAGAGCACTGGAACAACCTCAGGACCACATTTCTAGCCAGTGGGACGTGCCCTGGAAGTGTTCGTCACGGCCCCCGTCTGAGCTGCCATGAGAAAACACTCTGCGTAGAATTCTTCGAGGGCCTCGTACCTGAAGTCACTCTGCTCGAGGACAAACTCAGCATCTTACCATGCTGTGGCGCTACCGGGACACTCAGCGTGAGCACTTGCCTCAAGGTAAGGCCCTGAATTGCCGTTCAGAAACGGAGGTGTGCAGCAGTTTTCAGGAGGCCGTAGCCACTGCTCTGCATTAGTTTATTTATTTATTTATTTGTTTATCTATCTATTTATTTATTTATTTAATATATCATTTTTTTTTTACTGTGTTGGGTCGTCGTTGCTGCATGTGAGCTTTCTCTAGTTGCAGCGAGCGGGGGCTACTCTTCGTTGCGGTGCGCGGGCTTCTAATTGAGGTGACTCCTCTTGTTGTGGAGCAAAGGCTCTAGGCACGTGGACTTCATTAGTTCTGGCATGCGGGCTCAGTCGTTGTGGCTCCCGGTCTCTAGAGCGTAGGCTCAGTCGTTGTGGTTCACGGGCTTAAGTACTCCGCAGCATGTGAGATCTTGGTGGACCAGGGCTCGAACCCATGTCCGCTGCATCGGCAGGTGGATTCCCAAACATTGCACCACAAGGGAAGCCCCTGCTCTGCATTATTTTCATGTCAGTATGCTTTGCAGGACATCTAGGAGCCTCGCGTGGGCACCCTATTTCCTGCAAGAACACTGAGTACCCCGAGGCCCCCATGGGCCCGCTAAGCCACATCCAGGCCCATAGCCCTTCGGAGCCACTCTGTGTATGCCGAGTGTAGGGCAACACACTGCACTCTTTCTTGGGACAGCTTGAATTCCCCAGCACTCGAACAGGTCCACGAACACCGTTCTAGCAGGTCCAACGTGCCGTGCAAGTCTGGCTCATTGCCCAAGTCTGAGCTGCACTGAGAAAAACCCTCGGCTTCGTATTCCATCTGGGAGTCCCTGCCTGAAGTCTCCCTTCCTCCAAGAGAAAGTCGGCTTGCGTTCCGCCTGCAACTAAAGCCCAGTTCCTCTGGTAACACTGCAGGCTTTTGAAGAGCCACGGGCCCGGAGGCCTAGCTGGGGCGTTCCTTCGTTGAGGCAGTTCGGTATTTGCAGAACACCCTGCTGCGAGGAGTTGATTCAGGGAAGGAACCACAGGGTAACCTGTGTCTCTTTGGACTTCTTAGAAAGCACCGGGATATATGCTGCGTGTGCCCTTGGAAATGGGGGCCTGATGGAACTAGCCTTGCTTTCCCATTTTGAAAGCTCCATTCATGCTGCCTTGAAGCTACTTGAAATTGACTGCTGTTGACAGGCCACTAGCCACTGTAGGCATGGCTCTGGGTAGAAAATGAGTTTTCTCTAGCTATGCCGGCTGCTTCGATGGGCGGGTTGGAGCTCATCCTGCCACGCTCTAGAGCTAAAGGGAAACTCAACGTGAGTACTGGCCTCGAGGTAAGTCCCTGAGTAGCCGCGCAGAAAGGGAGGCATGCAGCTGTTTCCATGAGGTCTTAGTCGCTGTTCTGCTTGATTTTATTTTATTTTTTTATTTTTTATTTTTTTTTAAGGTTTATTTTTTGATTGATTGATCGCTATGTTGGGTCTTCGTTTCTGTGCTAGGGCTCTCTCCAGTTGCGGCAATTGGGGCCACTCTTCATCGCGGTGCGCGGGCCTCTCACTATCGCGGACTCTCTTGTTGCGGAGCACAGGCTCCAGACGCGCAGGTTCAGTCATTGTGGCCGACAGGCTTAGTTTCTCCGCGGCATGTGTGATCGTCTCAGACCAGTGCTCGAACCCGAGTCCCCTGCATTGGCAGGCATATTCTCAACCACTGCGCCACCAGGGAAGCCCCTGTTCTGCTTTATTTTAAAGGAAGTACCCTTTTCAGGACTCGTAGGCCCCTCGGGTGTGCATCATTTTCGCTCCAAGAACCCTGAGTACCTCCAGACTCCTGTGGGCCTGCTGAGCAACATCGCGGCCCAAAGGTCGGTCCCTCGGAGGCACGCTGTGTATGCCGAGTGATGGGCAACACACTGCCTGTTCCTTAAGGAGAGCTACATTTCCAGAGCACTGGAACAGCCCCAGGACCACATTTCTAGCCAGTGCGATGTGCCCTGGAAGTGTTCGTCACGGCCCCCGTCTGAGCTTCCATGAGAAAACACTCTGCGTAGAATTCTTCGAGGGCCTCGTACCTGAAGTCACTCTGCTCGAGGAGAAAGTCAGCATCCTACCATGCTGTGGCGCTAACGGGACACTCAGCGTGAGCACTTGCCTCAAGGTAAGGCCCTGAATTGCCGTGCAGAAGCGGAGGCGTGCAGCAGTTTTCAGGAGGCCGTAGCCACTGCTCTGCATTAGTTTATTTATTTATTTATTTGTTTATCTATCTATTTATTTATTTATTTATTTAATATATCTTTTTTTTTTTACTGTGTTGGGTCGTCGTTGCTGCATGTGAGCTTTCTCTATTTGCAGCGAGCGGGGGCTACTCTTCGTTGCGGTGCGCGGGCTTCTAATTGCGGTGACTCCTCTTGTTGTGGAGCACAGGCTCTAGGCACGTGGACTTCATTAGTTCTGGCATGCGGGCTCAGTCGTTGTGGCTCCCGGTCTCTAGAGCGCAGGCTCAGTCGTTGTGGTTCACGGGCTTAAGTACTCCGCAGCATGTGAGATCTTGGTGGACCAGGGCTCGGACCCATGTCCGCTTCATCGGCAGATGGATTCCCAAACATTGCACCACAAGGGAAGCCCCTGCTCTGCATTATTTTAATGTCAGTATGCTTTGCAGGACATCTAGGAGCCTCACGTGGGCACCCTATTTCCTGCAAGAACACTGAGTACCCCGAGGCCCCCATGGGCCCGCTAAGCCACGTCCAGGCCCATAGCCCTTCGGAGCCACTCTGTGTATGCCGAGTGTAGGGCAACACACTGCACTCCTTCTTGGAACAGCTTGAATTCCCCAGCACTCGAACAGGTCCACGAACACCGTTCTAGCAGGTCCAACGTGCCGTGCAAGTCTGGCTCATTGCCCAAGTCTGAGCTGCACTGAGAAAAACCCTCGGTTTCGTATTCCATCTGGGAGTCCCTGCCTGAAGTCTCCCTGCCTCCAAGAGAAAGTCGGCTTGCGTTCCGCCTGCAACTAAAGCCCAGTTCCTCTGGTAACACTGCAGGCTTTTGAAGAACCACGGGCCCGGAGGCCTAGCTGGGGCGTTTTTTCGTTGAGGCAGTTCGCTATTTGCAGAACACCCTGCTGCGAGGAGTTGATTCAGGGAAGGAACCACAGGGTAACCTGTGTCTCTTTGGACTTCTTAGAAAGCACCGGGATATATGCTGCGTGTGCCCTTGGAAATGGGGGCCTGATGGAACTAGCCTTGCTTTCCCATTTTGAAAGCTCCATTCATGCTGCCTTGAAGCTACTTGAAATTGACTGCTGTTGACAGGCCACTAGCCACTGTAGGCATGGCTCTGGGTAGAAAATGAGCTTTCTCTAGCTATGCCGGCTGCTTCGATGGGCGGGTTGGAGCTCATCCTGCCACGCTCTAGAGCTAAAGGGAAACTCAGCGTGAGTACTGGCCTCGAGGTAAGTCCCTGAGTAGCTGCGCAGAAAGGGAGGCATGCAGCTGTTTCCATGAGGTCTTAGTCGCTGTTCTGCTTGATTTTATTTTATTTTTTTATTTTTTAATTTTTTTTAAGGTATATTTTTTGATTGATTGATCGCTATGTTGGGTCTTCGTTTCTGTGCTAGGGCTCTCTCCAGTTGCGGCAATTGGGGCCACTCTTCATCGCGGTGCGCGGGGCCTCTCACTATCGCGGACTCTCTTGTTGCGGAGCACAGGCTCCAGACGCGCAGGTTCAGTCATTGTGGCCCACGGGCCCAGTTTCTCCGTGGCATGTGTGATCCTCACAGACCAGGGCTCGAACCCGTGTCCCCTGCATTGGCAGGCATATTCTCAACCACTGCGCCACCAGGGAAGCCCCTGTTCTGCTTTATTTTAAAGGAAGTACCCTTTTCAAGACTCGTAGGCCCCTCGGGTGTGCATCATTTTCGCTCCAAGAACCCTGACTACCTCCAGACCCTTGTGGGCCTGCTGAGCAACATCGAGGCCCAAAGGTCGGTCCCTCGGAGGCCCGCTGTGTATGCCGAGTGATGGGCAACACACTGCCTGTTCCTTAAGGAGAGCTACATTTCCAGAGCACTGGAACAGCCCCAGGACCACATTTCTAGCCAGTGCGACGTGCCCTGGAAGTGTTCGTCACGGCCCCCGTCTGAGCTGCCATGAGAAAACACTCTGCGTAGAATTCTTCGAGGGCCTCGTACCTGAAGTCACTCTGCTCGAGGAGAAAGTCAGCATCCTACCATGCTGTGGAGCTAACGGGACACTCAGCGTGAGCACTTGCCTCAAGGTAAGGCCCTGAATTGCCGTGCAGAAGCGGAGGCGTGCAGCAGTTTTCAGGAGGCCGTAGCCACTGCTCTGCATTAGTTTATTTATTTGTTTATCTATCTATTTATTTATTTATTTATTTAATATATCATTTTTTTTTTTTACTGTGTTGGGTCGTCGTTGCTGCATGTGAGCTTTCTCTAGTTGCAGCGAGCGGGGGCTACTCTTCGTTGCGGTGCGCGGGCTTCTAATTGCGGTGACTCCTCTTGTTGTGGAGCACAGGCTCTAGGCACGTGGACTTCATTAGTTCTGGCATGCGGGCTCAGTCGTTGTGGCTCCCGGGCTCTACAGCGCAGGCTCAGTCGTTGTGGTTCACGGGCTTAAGTACTCCGCAGCATGTGAGATCTTGGTGGACCAGGGCTGGAACACATGTCCACTTCATCGGCAGGTGGATTCCCAAACATTGCACCACAAGGGAAGCCCCTGCTCTGCATTATTTTAATGTCAGTATGCTTTGCAGGACATCTAGGAGCCTCACGTGGGCACCCTATTTCCTGCAAGAACACTGAGTACCCCGAGGCCCCCATGGGCCCGCTAAGCCACATCCAGGCCCATAGCCCTTCGGAGCCACTCTGTGTATGCCGAGTGTAGGGCAACACACTGCACTCCTTCTTGGGACAGCTTGAATTCCCCAGCACTCGAACAGGTTCACGAACACCGTGCTAGCAGGTCCAACGTGCCGTGCAAGTCTGGCTCATTGCCCAAGTCTGAGCTGCACTGAGAAAAACCCTCGGTTTCGTATTCCATCTGGGAGTCCCTGCCTGAAGTCTCCCTGCCTCCAAGAGAAAGTCGGCTTGCGTTCCGCCTGCAACTAAAGCCCAGTTCCTCTGGTAACACTGCAGGCTTTTGAAGAACCACGGGCCCGGAGGCCTAGCTGGGGCGTTCCTTCGTTGAGGCAGTTCGGTATTTGCAGAACACCCTGCTGCGAGGAGTTGATTCAGGGAAGGAACCACAGGGTAACCTGTGTCTCTTTGGACTTCTTAGAAAGCACCGGGATATATGCTGCGTGTGCCCTTGGAAATGGGGGCCTGATGGAACTAGCCTTGCTTTCCCATTTTGAAAGCTCCATTCATGCTGCCTTGAAGCTACTTGAAATTGACTGCTGTTGACAGGCCACTAGCCACTGTAGGCATGGCTCTGGGTAGAAAATGAGTTTTCTCTAGCTATGCTGGCTGCTTCGATGGGCGGGTTGGAGCTCATCCTGCCACGCTCTAGAGCTAAAGGGAAACTCAACGTGAGTACTGGCCTCGAGGTAAGTCCCTGAGTAGCCGCGCAGAAAGGGAGGCATGCAGCTGTTTCCATGAGGTCTTAGTCGCTGTTCTGCTTGATTTTATTTTATTTTTTTATTTTTTATTTTTTTTTTAAGGTTTATTTTTTGATTGATTGATCGCTATGTTGGGTCTTCGTTTCTGTGCTAGGGCTCTCTCCAGTTGCGGCAATTGGGGCCACTCTTCATCGCGGTGCGCGGGCCTCTCACTATCGCGGACTCTCTTGTTGCGGAGCACAGGCTCCAGACGCGCAGGTTCAGTCATTGTGGCCGACAGGCTTAGTTTCTCCGCGGCATGTGTGATCGTCTCAGACCAGTGCTCGAACCCGAGTCCCCTGCATTGGCAGGCATATTCTCAACCACTGCGCCACCAGGGAAGCCCCTGTTCTGCTTTATTTTAAAGGAAGTACCCTTTTCAGGACTCGTAGGCCCCTCGGGTGTGCATCATTTTCGCTCCAAGAACCCTGAGTACCTCCAGACTCCTGTGGGCCTGCTGAGCAACATCGCGGCCCAAAGGTCGGTCCCTCGGAGGCACGCTGTGTATGCCGAGTGATGGGCAACACACTGCCTGTTCCTTAAGGAGAGCTACATTTCCAGAGCACTGGAACAGCCCCAGGACCACATTTCTAGCCAGTGCGATGTGCCCTGGAAGTGTTCGTCACGGCCCCCGTCTGAGCTGCCATGAGAAAACACTCTGCGTAGAATTCTTCGAGGGCCTCGTACCTGAAGTCACTCTGCTCGAGGAGAAAGTCAGCATCCTACCATGCTGTGGCGCTAACGGGACACTCAGCGTGAGCACTTGCCTCAAGGTAAGGCCCTGAATTGCCGTGCAGAAGCGGAGGCGTGCAGCAGTTTTCAGGAGGCCGTAGCCACTGCTCTGCATTAGTTTATTTATTTATTTATTTGTTTATCTATCTATTTATTTATTTATTTATTTAATATATCTTTTTTTTTTTACTGTGTTGGGTCGTCGTTGCTGCATGTGAGCTTTCTCTATTTGCAGCGAGCGGGGGCTACTCTTCGTTGCGGTGCGCGGGCTTCTAATTGCGGTGACTCCTCTTGTTGTGGAGCACAGGCTCTAGGCACGTGGACTTCATTAGTTCTGGCATGCGGGCTCAGTCGTTGTGGCTCCCGGTCTCTAGAGCGCAGGCTCAGTCGTTGTGGTTCACGGGCTTAAGTACTCCGCAGCATGTGAGATCTTGGTGGACCAGGGCTCGGACCCATGTCCGCTTCATCGGCAGATGGATTCCCAAACATTGCACCACAAGGGAAGCCCCTGCTCTGCATTATTTTAATGTCAGTATGCTTTGCAGGACATCTAGGAGCCTCACGTGGGCACCCTATTTCCTGCAAGAACACTGAGTACCCCGAGGCCCCCATGGGCCCGCTAAGCCACGTCCAGGCCCATAGCCCTTCGGAGCCACTCTGTGTATGCCGAGTGTAGGGCAACACACTGCACTCCTTCTTGGAACAGCTTGAATTCCCCAGCACTCGAACAGGTCCACGAACACCGTTCTAGCAGGTCCAACGTGCCGTGCAAGTCTGGCTCATTGCCCAAGTCTGAGCTGCACTGAGAAAAACCCTCGGTTTCGTATTCCATCTGGGAGTCCCTGTCTGAAGTCTCCCTGCCTCCAAGAGAA
Source organism: Balaenoptera physalus (assembly GCF_965194825.1). NCBI lineage: Eukaryota > Metazoa > Chordata > Mammalia > Artiodactyla > Balaenopteridae > Balaenoptera > Balaenoptera physalus. Next base: position 178,472,841 of record NC_138890.1, read on the forward strand.
AGTCGGCTAGCGTTCCGCCTGCAACTAAAGCCCAGTTCCTCTGGTAACACTGCAGGCTTTTGAAGAACCACGGGCCCGGAGGCCTAGCTGGGGCGTTTTTTCGTTGAGGCAGTTCGCTATTTGCAGAACACCCTGCTGCGAGGAGTTGATTCAGGGAAGGAACCACAGGGTAACCTGTGTCTCTTTGGACTTCTTAGAAAGCACCGGGATATATGCTGCGTGTGCCCTTGGAAATGGGGGCCTGATGGAACTAGCCTTGCTTTCCCATTTTGAAAGCTCCATTCATGCTGCCTTGAAGCTACTTGAAATTGACTGCTGTTGACAGGCCACTAGCCACTGTAGGCATGGCTCTGGGTAGAAAATGAGCTTTCTCTAGCTATGCCGGCTGCTTCGATGGGCGGGTTGGAGCTCATCCTGCCACGCTCTAGAGCTAAAGGGAAACTCAACGTGAGTACTGGCCTCGAAGTAAGTCCCTGAGTAGCCGCGCAGAAAGGGAGGCATGCAGCTGTTTCCATGAGGTCTTAGTCGCTGTTCTGCTTGATTTTATTTTATTTTTTTATTTTTTATTTTTTTTTTAAGGTTTATTTTTTGATTGATTGATCGCTATGTTGGGTCTTCGTTTCTGTGCTAGGGCTCTCTCCAGTTGCGGCAATTGGGGCCACTCTTCATCGCGGTGCGCGGGCCTCTCACTATCGCGGACTCTCTTGTTGCGGAGCACAGGCTCCAGACGCGCAGGTTCAGTCATTGTGGCCGACAGGCTTAGTTTCTCCGCGGCATGTGTGATCGTCTCAGACCAGTGCTCGAACCCGAGTCCCCTGCATTGGCAGGCATATTCTCAACCACTGCGCCACCAGGGAAGCCCCTGTTCTGCTTTATTTTAAAGGAAGTACCCTTTTCAGGACTCGTAGGCCCCTCGGGTGTGCATCATTTTCGCTCCAAGAACCCTGAGTACCTCCAGACTCCTGTGGGCCTGCTGAGCAACATCGCGGCCCAAAGGTCGGTCCCTCGGAGGCACGCTGTGTATGCCGAGTGATGGGCAACACACTGCCTGTTCCTTAAGGAGAGCTACATTTCCAGAGCACTGGAACAGCCCCAGGACCACATTTCTAGCCAGTGCGATGTGCCCTGGAAGTGTTCGTCACGGCCCCCGTCTGAGCTGCCATGAGAAAACACTCTGCGTAGAATTCTTCGAGGGCCTCGTACCTGAAGTCACTCTGCTCGAGGAGAAAGTCAGCATCCTACCATGCTGTGGCGCTAACGGGACACTCAGCGTGAGCACTTGCCTCAAGGTAAGGCCCTGAATTGCCGTGCAGAAGCGGAGGCGTGCAGCAGTTTTCAGGAGGCCGTAGCCACTGCTCTGCATTAGTTTATTTATTTATTTATTTGTTTATCTATCTATTTATTTATTTATTTATTTAATATATCTTTTTTTTTTTACTGTGTTGGGTCGTCGTTGCTGCATGTGAGCTTTCTCTAGTTGCAGCGAGCGGGGGCTACTCTTCGTTGCGGTGCGCGGGCTTCTAATTGCGGTGACTCCTCTTGTTGTGGAGCACAGGCTCTAGGCACGTGGACTTCATTAGTTCTGGCATGCGGGCTCAGTCGTTGTGGCTCCCGGGCTCTACAGCGCAGGCTCAGTCGTTGTGGTTCACGGGCTTAAGTACTCCGCAGCATGTGAGATCTTGGTGGACCAGGGCTCGGACCCATGTCCGCTTCATCGGCAGATGGATTCCCAAACATTGCACCACAAGGGAAGCCCCTGCTCTGCATTATTTTAATGTCAGTATGCTTTGCAGGACATCTAGGAGCCTCACGTGGGCACCCTATTTCCTGCAAGAACACTGAGTACCCCGAGGCCCCCATGGGCCCGCTAAGCCACGTCCAGGCCCATAGCCCTTCGGAGCCACTCTGTGTATGCCGAGTGTAGGGCAACACACTGCACTCCTTCTTGGAACAGCTTGAATTCCCCAGCACTCGAACAGGTCCACGAACGCCGTTCTAGCAGGTCCAACGTGCCGTGCAAGTCTGGCTCATTGCCCAAGTCTGAGCTGCACTGAGAAAAACCCTCGGTTTCGTATTCCATCTGGGAGTCCCTGCCTGAAGTCTCCCTGCCTCCAAGAGAAAGTCGGCTAGCGTTCCGCCTGCAACTAAAGCCCAGTTCCTCTGGTAACACTGCAGGCTTTTGAAGAACCACGGGCCCGGAGGCCTAGCTGGGGCGTTTTTTCGTTGAGGCAGTTCGCTATTTGCAGAACACCCTGCTGCGAGGAGTTGATTCAGGGAAGGAACCACAGGGTAACCTGTGTCTCTTTGGACTTCTTAGAAAGCACCGGGATATATGCTGCGTGTGCCCTTGGAAATGGGGGCCTGATGGAACTAGCCTTGCTTTCCCATTTTGAAAGCTCCATTCATGCTGCCTTGAAGCTACTTGAAATTGACTGCTGTTGACAGGCCACTAGCCACTGTAGGCATGGCTCTGGGTAGAAAATGAGCTTTCTCTAGCTATGCCGGCTGCTTCGATGGGCGGGTTGGAGCTCATCCTGCCACGCTCTAGAGCTAAAGGGAAACTCAGCGTGAGTACTGGCCTCGAGGTAAGTCCCTGAGTAGCTGCGCAGAAAGGGAGGCATGCAGCTGTTTCCATGAGGTCTTAGTCGCTGTTCTGCTTGATTTTATTTTATTTTTTTATTTTTTAATTTTTTTTAAGGTATATTTTTTGATTGATTGATCGCTATGTTGGGTCTTCGTTTCTGTGCTAGGGCTCTCTCCAGTTGCGGCAATTGGGGCCACTCTTCATCGCGGTGCGCGGGGCCTCTCACTATCGCGGACTCTCTTGTTGCGGAGCACAGGCTCCAGACGCGCAGGTTCAGTCATTGTGGCCCACGGGCCCAGTTTCTCCGTGGCATGTGTGATCCTCACAGACCAGGGCTCGAACCCGTGTCCCCTGCATTGGCAGGCATATTCTCAACCACTGCGCCACCAGGGAAGCCCCTGTTCTGCTTTATTTTAAAGGAAGTACCCTTTTCAAGACTCGTAGGCCCCTCGGGTGTGCATCATTTTCGCTCCAAGAACCCTGACTACCTCCAGACCCTTGTGGGCCTGCTGAGCAACATCGAGGCCCAAAGGTCGGTCCCTCGGAGGCCCGCTGTGTATGCCGAGTGATGGGCAACACACTGCCTGTTCCTTAAGGAGAGCTACATTTCCAGAGCACTGGAACAGCCCCAGGACCACATTTCTAGCCAGTGCGACGTGCCCTGGAAGTGTTCGTCACGGCCCCCGTCTGAGCTGCCATGAGAAAACACTCTGCGTAGAATTCTTCGAGGGCCTCGTACCTGAAGTCACTCTGCTCGAGGAGAAAGTCAGCATCCTACCATGCTGTGGAGCTAACGGGACACTCAGCGTGAGCACTTGCCTCAAGGTAAGGCCCTGAATTGCCGTGCAGAAGCGGAGGCGTGCAGCAGTTTTCAGGAGGCCGTAGCCACTGCTCTGCATTAGTTTATTTATTTGTTTATCTATCTATTTATTTATTTATTTATTTAATATATCATTTTTTTTTTTTACTGTGTTGGGTCGTCGTTGCTGCATGTGAGCTTTCTCTAGTGGCAGCGAGCGGGGGCTACTCTTCGTTGCGGTGCGCGGGCTTCTAATTGCGGTGACTCCTCTTGTTGTGGAGCACAGGCTCTAGGCACGTGGACTTCATTAGTTCTGGCATGCGGGCTCAGTCGTTGTGGCTCCCGGGCTCTACAGCGCAGGCTCAGTCGTTGTGGTTCACGGGCTTAAGTACTCCGCAGCATGTGAGATCTTGGTGGACCAGGGCTGGAACACATGTCCGCTTCATCGGCAGGTGGATTCCCAAACATTGCACCACAAGGGAAGCCCCTGCTCTGCATTATTTTAATGTCAGTATGCTTTGCAGGACATCTAGGAGCCTCGCGTGGGCACCCTATTTCCTGCAAGAACACTGAGTACCCCGAGGCCCCCATGGGCCCGCTAAGCCACATCCAGGCCCATAGCCCTTCGGAGCCACTCTGTGTATGCCGAGTGTAGGGCAACACACTGCACTCCTTCTTGGGACAGCTTGAATTCCCCAGCACTCGAACAGGTTCACGAACACCGTGCTAGCAGGTCCAACGTGCCGTGCAAGTCTGGCTCATTGCCCAAGTCTGAGCTGCACTGAGAAAAACCCTCGGTTTCGTATTCCATCTGGGAGTCCCTGCCTGAAGTCTCCCTGCCTCCAAGAGAAAGTCGGCTTGCGTTCCGCCTGCAACTAAAGCCCAGTTCCTCTGGTAACACTGCAGGCTTTTGAAGAACCACGGGCCCGGAGGCCTAGCTGGGGCGTTCCTTCGTTGAGGCAGTTCGGTATTTGCAGAACACCCTGCTGCGAGGAGTTGATTCAGGGAAGGAACCACAGGGTAACCTGTGTCTCTTTGGACTTCTTAGAAAGCACCGGGATATATGCTGCGTGTGCCCTTGGAAATGGGGGCCTGATGGAACTAGCCTTGCTTTCCCATTTTGAAAGCTCCATTCATGCTGCCTTGAAGCTACTTGAAATTGACTGCTGTTGACAGGCCACTAGCCACTGTAGGCATGGCTCTGGGTAGAAAATGAGTTTTCTCTAGCTATGCTGGCTGCTTCGATGGGCGGGTTGGAGCTCATCCTGCCACGCTCTAGAGCTAAAGGGAAACTCAACGTGAGTACTGGCCTCGAGGTAAGTCCCTGAGTAGCCGCGCAGAAAGGGAGGCATGCAGCTGTTTCCATGAGGTCTTAGTCGCTGTTCTGCTTGATTTTATTTTATTTTTTTATTTTTTATTTTTTTTTTAAGGTTTATTTTTTGATTGATTGATCGCTATGTTGGGTCTTCGTTTCTGTGCTAGGGCTCTCTCCAGTTGCGGCAATTGGGGCCACTCTTCATCGCGGTGCGCGGGCCTCTCACTATCGCGGACTCTCTTGTTGCGGAGCACAGGCTCCAGACGCGCAGGTTCAGTCATTGTGGCCGACAGGCTTAGTTTCTCCACGGCATGTGTGATCGTCTCAGACCAGTGCTCGAACCCGAGTCCCCTGCATTGGCAGGCATATTCTCAACCACTGCGCCACCAGGGAAGCCCCTGTTCTGCTTTATTTTAAAGGAAGTACCCTTTTCAGGACTCGTAGGCCCCTCGGGTGTGCATCATTTTCGCTCCAAGAACCCTGAGTACCTCCAGACTCCTGTGGGCCTGCTGAGCAACATCGCGGCCCAAAGGTCGGTCCCTCGGAGGCCCTCTGTGTATGCCGAGTGATGGGCAACACACTGCACGTTCCTTAAGGAGAGCTACATTTCCAGAGCACTGGAACAACCTCAGGACCACATTTCTAGCCAGTGGGACGTGCCCTGGAAGTGTTCGTCACGGCCCCCGTCTGAGCTGCCATGAGAAAACACTCTGCGTAGAATTCTTCGAGGGCCTCGTACCTGAAGTCACTCTGCTCGAGGAGAAACTCAGCATCCTACCATGCTGTGGCGCTACCGGGACACTCAGCGTGAGCACTTGCCTCAAGGTAAGGCCCTGAATTGCCGTTCAGAAACGGAGGTGTGCAGCAGTTTTCAGGAGGCCGTAGCCACTGCTCTGCATTAGTTTATTTATTTATTTATTTGTTTATCTATCTATTTATTTATTTATTTAATATATCATTTTTTTTTTACTGTGTTGGGTCGTCGTTGCTGCATGTGAGCTTTCTCTAGTTGCAGCGAGCGGGGGCTACTCTTCGTTGCGGTGCGCGGGCTTCTAATTGAGGTGACTCCTCTTGTTGTGGAGCAAAGGCTCTAGGCACGTGGACTTCATTAATTCTGGCATGCGGGCTCAGTCGTTGTGGCTCCCGGTCTCTAGAGCGTAGGCTCAGTCGTTGTGGTTCACGGGCTTAAGTACTCCGCAGCATGTGAGATCTTGGTGGACCAGGGCTCGAACCCATGTCCGCTGCATCGGCAGGTGGATTCCCAAACATTGCACCACAAGGGAAGCCCCTGCTCTGCATTATTTTCATGTCAGTATGCTTTGCAGGACATCTAGGAGCCTCGCGTGGGCACCCTATTTCCTGCAAGAACACTGAGTACCCCGAGGCCCCCATGGGCCCGCTAAGCCACATCCAGGCCCATAGCCCTTCGGAGCCACTCTGTGTATGCCGAGTGTAGGGCAACACACTGCACTCTTTCTTGGGACAGCTTGAATTCCCCAGCACTCGAACAGGTCCACGAACACCGTTCTAGCAGGTCCAACGTGCCGTGCAAGTCTGGCTCATTGCCCAAGTCTGAGCTGCACTGAGAAAAACCCTCGGCTTCGTATTCCATCTGGGAGTCCCTGCCTGAAGTCTCCCTGCCTCCAAGAGAAAGTCGGCTTGCGTTCCGCCTGCAACTAAAGCCCAGTTCCTCTGGTAACACTGCAGGCTTTTGAAGAGCCACGGGCCCGGAGGCCTAGCTGGGGCGTTCCTTCGTTGAGGCAGTTCGGTATTTGCAGAACACCCTGCTGCGAGGAGTTGATTCAGGGAAGGAACCACAGGGTAACCTGTGTCTCTTTGGACTTCTTAGAAAGCACCGGGATATATGCTGCGTGTGCCCTTGGAAATGGGGGCCTGATGGAACTAGCCTTGCTTTCCCATTTTGAAAGCTCCATTCATGCTGCCTTGAAGCTACTTGAAATTGACTGCTGTTGACAGGCCACTAGCCACTGTAGGCATGGCTCTGGGTAGAAAATGAGTTTTCTCTAGCTATGCCGGCTGCTTCGATGGGCGGGTTGGAGCTCATCCTGCCACGCTCTAGAGCTAAAGGGAAACTCAACGTGAGTACTGGCCTCGAGGTAAGTCCCTGAGTAGCCGCGCAGAAAGGGAGGCATGCAGCTGTTTCCATGAGGTCTTAGTCGCTGTTCTGCTTGATTTTATTTTATTTTTTTATTTTTTATTTTTTTTTAAGGTTTATTTTTTGATTGATTGATCGCTATGTTGGGTCTTCGTTTCTGTGCTAGGGCTCTCTCCAGTTGCGGCAATTGGGGCCACTCTTCATCGCGGTGCGCGGGCCTCTCACTATCGCGGACTCTCTTGTTGCGGAGCACAGGCTCCAGACGCGCAGGTTCAGTCATTGTGGCCGACAGGCTTAGTTTCTCCGCGGCATGTGTGATCGTCTCAGACCAGTGCTCGAACCCGAGTCCCCTGCATTGGCAGGCATATTCTCAACCACTGCGCCACCAGGGAAGCCCCTGTTCTGCTTTATTTTAAAGGAAGTACCCTTTTCAGGACTCGTAGGCCCCTCGGGTGTGCATCATTTTCGCTCCAAGAACCCTGAGTACCTCCAGACTCCTGTGGGCCTGCTGAGCAACATCGCGGCCCAAAGGTCGGTCCCTCGGAGGCACGCTGTGTATGCCGAGTGATGGGCAACACACTGCCTGTTCCTTAAGGAGAGCTACATTTCCAGAGCACTGGAACAGCCCCAGGACCACATTTCTAGCCAGTGCGATGTGCCCTGGAAGTGTTCGTCACGGCCCCCGTCTGAGCTGCCATGAGAAAACACTCTGCGTAGAATTCTTCGAGGGCCTCGTACCTGAAGTCACTCTGCTCGAGGAGAAAGTCAGCATCCTACCATGCTGTGGCGCTAACGGGACACTCAGCGTGAGCACTTGCCTCAAGGTAAGGCCCTGAATTGCCGTGCAGAAGCGGAGGCGTGCAGCAGTTTTCAGGAGGCCGTAGCCACTGCTCTGCATTAGTTTATTTATTTATTTATTTGTTTATCTATCTATTTATTTATTTATTTATTTAATATATCTTTTTTTTTTTACTGTGTTGGGTCGTCGTTGCTGCATGTGAGCTTTCTCTATTTGCAGCGAGCGGGGGCTACTCTTCGTTGCGGTGCGCGGGCTTCTAATTGCGGTGACTCCTCTTGTTGTGGAGCACAGGCTCTAGGCACGTGGACTTCATTAGTTCTGGCATGCGGGCTCAGTCGTTGTGGCTCCCGGTCTCTAGAGCGCAGGCTCAGTCGTTGTGGTTCACGGGCTTAAGTACTCCGCAGCATGTGAGATCTTGGTGGACCAGGGCTCGGACCCATGTCCGCTTCATCGGCAGATGGATTCCCAAACATTGCACCACAAGGGAAGCCCCTGCTCTGCATTATTTTAATGTCAGTATGCTTTGCAGGACATCTAGGAGCCTCACGTGGGCACCCTATTTCCTGCAAGAACACTGAGTACCCCGAGGCCCCCATGGGCCCGCTAAGCCACGTCCAGGCCCATAGCCCTTCGGAGCCACTCTGTGTATGCCGAGTGTAGGGCAACACACTGCACTCCTTCTTGGAACAGCTTGAATTCCCCAGCACTCGAACAGGTCCACGAACACCGTTCTAGCAGGTCCAACGTGCCGTGCAAGTCTGGCTCATTGCCCAAGTCTGAGCTGCACTGAGAAAAACCCTCGGTTTCGTATTCCATCTGGGAGTCCCTGCCTGAAGTCTCCCTGCCTCCAAGAGAAAGTCGGCTTGCGTTCCGCCTGCAACTAAAGCCCAGTTCCTCTGGTAACACTGCAGGCTTTTGAAGAACCACGGGCCCGGAGGCCTAGCTGGGGCGTTTTTTCGTTGAGGCAGTTCGCTATTTGCAGAACACCCTGCTGCGAGGAGTTGATTCAGGGAAGGAACCACAGGGTAACCTGTGTCTCTTTGGACTTCTTAGAAAGCACCGGGATATATGCTGCGTGTGCCCTTGGAAATGGGGGCCTGATGGAACTAGCCTTGCTTTCCCATTTTGAAAGCTCCATTCATGCTGCCTTGAAGCTACTTGAAATTGACTGCTGTTGACAGGCCACTAGCCACTGTAGGCATGGCTCTGGGTAGAAAATGAGCTTTCTCTAGCTATGCCGGCTGCTTCGATGGGCGGGTTGGAGCTCATCCTGCCACGCTCTAGAGCTAAAGGGAAACTCAGCGTGAGTACTGGCCTCGAGGTAAGTCCCTGAGTAGCTGCGCAGAAAGGGAGGCATGCAGCTGTTTCCATGAGGTCTTAGTCGCTGTTCTGCTTGATTTTATTTTATTTTTTTATTTTTTAATTTTTTTTAAGGTATATTTTTTGATTGATTGATCGCTATGTTGGGTCTTCGTTTCTGTGCTAGGGCTCTCTCCAGTTGCGGCAATTGGGGCCACTCTTCATCGCGGTGCGCGGGGCCTCTCACTATCGCGGACTCTCTTGTTGCGGAGCACAGGCTCCAGACGCGCAGGTTCAGTCATTGTGGCCCACGGGCCCAGTTTCTCCGTGGCATGTGTGATCCTCACAGACCAGGGCTCGAACCCGTGTCCCCTGCATTGGCAGGCATATTCTCAACCACTGCGCCACCAGGGAAGCCCCTGTTCTGCTTTATTTTAAAGGAAGTACCCTTTTCAAGACTCGTAGGCCCCTCGGGTGTGCATCATTTTCGCTCCAAGAACCCTGACTACCTCCAGACCCTTGTGGGCCTGCTGAGCAACATCGAGGCCCAAAGGTCGGTCCCTCGGAGGCCCGCTGTGTATGCCGAGTGATGGGCAACACACTGCCTGTTCCTTAAGGAGAGCTACATTTCCAGAGCACTGGAACAGCCCCAGGACCACATTTCTAGCCAGTGCGACGTGCCCTGGAAGTGTTCGTCACGGCCCCCGTCTGAGCTGCCATGAGAAAACACTCTGCGTAGAATTCTTCGAGGGCCTCGTACCTGAAGTCACTCTGCTCGAGGAGAAAGTCAGCATCCTACCATGCTGTGGAGCTAACGGGACACTCAGCGTGAGCACTTTCCTCAAGGTAAGGCCCTGAATTGCCGTGCAGAAGCGGAGGCGTGCAGCAGTTTTCAGGAGGCCGTAGCCACTGCTCTGCATTAGTTTATTTATTTGTTTATCTATCTATTTATTTATTTATTTATTTAATATATCATTTTTTTTTTTTACTGTGTTGGGTCGTCGTTGCTGCATGTGAGCTTTCTCTAGTTGCAGCGAGCGGGGGCTACTCTTCGTTGCGGTGCGCGGGCTTCTCATTGCGGTGACTCCTCTTGTTGTGGAGCACAGGCTCTAGGCACGTGGACTTCATTAGTTCTGGCATGCGGGCTCAGTCGTTGTGGCTCCCGGGCTCTACAGCGCAGGCTCAGTCGTTGTGGTTCACGGGCTTAAGTACTCCGCAGCATGTGAGATCTTGGTGGACCAGGGCTGGAACACATGTCCGCTTCATCGGCAGGTGGATTCCCAAACATTGCACCACAAGGGAAGCCCCTGCTCTGCATTATTTTAATGTCAGTATGCTTTGCAGGACATCTAGGAGCCTCGCGTGGGCACCCTATTTCCTGCAAGAACACTGAGTACCCCGAGGCCCCCATGGGCCCGCTAAGCCACATCCAGGCCCATAGCCCTTCGGAGCCACTCTGTGTATGCCGAGTGTAGGGCAACACACTGCACTCCTTCTTGGGACAGCTTGAATTCCCCAGCACTCGAACAGGTTCACGAACACCGTGCTAGCAGGTCCAACGTGCCGTGCAAGTCTGGCTCATTGCCCAAGTCTGAGCTGCACTGAGAAAAACCCTCGGTTTCGTATTCCATCTGGGAGTCCCTGCCTGAAGTCTCCCTGCCTCCAAGAGAAAGTCGGCTTGCGTTCCGCCTGCAACTAAAGCCCAGTTCCTCTGGTAACACTGCAGGCTTTTGAAGAACCACGGGCCCGGAGGCCTAGCTGGGGCGTTCCTTCGTTGAGGCAGTTCGGTATTTGCAGAACACCCTGCTGCGAGGAGTTGATTCAGGGAAGGAACCACAGGGTAACCTGTGTCTCTTTGGACTTCTTAGAAAGCACCGGGATATATGCTGCGTGTGCCCTTGGAAATGGGGGCCTGATGGAACTAGCCTTGCTTTCCCATTTTGAAAGCTCCATTCATGCTGCCTTGAAGCTACTTGAAATTGACTGCTGTTGACAGGCCACTAGCCACTGTAGGCATGGCTCTGGGTAGAAAATGAGTTTTCTCTAGCTATGCTGGCTGCTTCGATGGGCGGGTTGGAGCTCATCCTGCCACGCTCTAGAGCTAAAGGGAAACTCAACGTGAGTACTGGCCTCGAGGTAAGTCCCTGAGTAGCCGCGCAGAAAGGGAGGCATGCAGCTGTTTCCATGAGGTCTTAGTCGCTGTTCTGCTTGATTTTATTTTAATTTTTTATTTTTTATTTTTTTTTTAAGGTTTATTTTTTGATTGATTGATCGCTATGTTGGGTCTTCGTTTCTGTGCTAGGGCTCTCTCCAGTTGCGGCAATTGGGGCCACTCTTCATCGCGGTGCGCGGGCCTCTCACTATCGCGGACTCTCTTGTTGCGGAGCACAGGCTCCAGACGCGCAGGTTCAGTCATTGTGGCCGACAGGCTTAGTTTCTCCACGGCATGTGTGATCGTCTCAGACCAGTGCTCAAACCCGAGTCCCCTGCATTGGCAGGCATATTCTCAACCACTGCGCCACCAGGGAAGCCCCTGTTCTGCTTTATTTTAAAGGAAGTACCCTTTTCAGGACTCGTAGGCCCCTCGGGTGTGCATCATTTTCGCTCCAAGAACCCTGAGTACCTCCAGACTCCTGTGGGCCTGCTGAGCAACATCGCGGCCCAAAGGTCGGTCCCTCGGAGGCCCGCTGTGTATGCCGAGTGATGGGCAACACACTGCCTGTTCCTTAAGGAGAGCTACATTTCCAGAGCACTGGAACAGCCCCAGGACCACATTTCTAGCCAGTGCGATGTGCCCTGGAAGTGTTCGTCACGGCCCCCGTCTGAGCTGCCATGAGAAAACACTCTGCGTAGAATTCTTCGAGGGCCTCGTACCTGAAGTCACTCTGCTCGAGGAGAAAGTCAGCATCCTACCATGCTGTGGCGCTAACGGGACACTCAGCGTGAGCACTTGCCTCAAGGTAAGGCCCTGAATTGCCGTGCAGAAGCGGAGGCGTGCAGCAGTTTTCAGGAGGCCGTAGCCACTGCTCTGCATTAGTTTATTTATTTATTTATTTGTTTATCTATCTATTTATTTATTTATTTATTTAATATATCTTTTTTTTTTTACTGTGTTGGGTCGTCGTTGCTGCATGTGAGCTTTCTCTATTTGCAGCGAGCGGGGGCTACTCTTCGTTGCGGTGCGCGGGCTTCTAATTGCGGTGACTCCTCTTGTTGTGGAGCACAGGCTCTAGGCACGTGGACTTCATTAGTTCTGGCATGCGGGCTCAGTCGTTGTGGCTCCCGGTCTCTAGAGCGCAGGCTCAGTCGTTGTGGTTCACGGGCTTAAGTACTCCGCAGCATGTGAGATCTTGGTGGACCAGGGCTCGGACCCATGTCCGCTTCATCGGCAGATGGATTCCCAAACATTGCACCACAAGGGAAGCCCCTGCTCTGCATTATTTTAATGTCAGTATGCTTTGCAGGACATCTAGGAGCCTCACGTGGGCACCCTATTTCCTGCAAGAACACTGAGTACCCCGAGGCCCCCATGGGCCCGCTAAGCCACGTCCAGGCCCATAGCCCTTCGGAGCCACTCTGTGTATGCCGAGTGTAGGGCAACACACTGCACTCCTTCTTGGAACAGCTTGAATTCCCCAGCACTCGAACAGGTCCACGAACACCGTTCTAGCAGGTCCAACGTGCCGTGCAAGTCTGGCTCATTGCCCAAGTCTGAGCTGCACTGAGAAAAACCCTCGGTTTCGTATTCCATCTGGGAGTCCCTGCCTGAAGTCTCCCTGCCTCCAAGAGAAAGTCGGCTAGCGTTCCGCCTGCAACTAAAGCCCAGTTCCTCTGGTAACACTGCAGGCTTTTGAAGAACCACGGGCCCGGAGGCCTAGCTGGGGCGTTTTTTCGTTGAGGCAGTTCGCTATTTGCAGAACACCCTGCTGCGAGGAGTTGATTCAGGGAAGGAACCACAGGGTAACCTGTGTCTCTTTGGACTTCTTAGAAAGCACCGGGATATATGCTGCGTGTGCCCTTGGAAATGGGGGCCTGATGGAATTAGCCTTGCTTTCCCATTTTGAAAGCTCCATTCATGCTGCCTTGAAGCTACTTGAAATTGACTGCTGTTGACAGGCCACTAGCCACTGTAGGCATGGCTCTGGGTAGAAAATGAGCTTTCTCTAGCTATGCCGGCTGCTTCGATGGGCGGGTTGGAGCTCATCCTGCCACGCTCTAGAGCTAAAGGGAAACTCAGCGTGAGTACTGGCCTCGAGGTAAGTCCCTGAGTAGCTGCGCAGAAAGGGAGGCATGCAGCTGTTTCCATGAGGTCTTAGTCGCTGTTCTGCTTGATTTTATTTTATTTTTTTATTTTTTAATTTTTTTTAAGGTATATTTTTTGATTGATTGATCGCTATGTTGGGTCTTCATTTCTGTGCTAGGGCTCTCTCCAGTTGCGGCAATTGGGGCCACTCTTCATCGCGGTGCGCGGGGCCTCTCACTATCGCGGACTCTCTTGTTGCGGAGCACAGGCTCCAGACGCGCAGGTTCAGTCATTGTGGCCCACGGGCCCAGTTTCTCCGTGGCATGTGTGATCCTCACAGACCAGGGCTCGAACCCGTGTCCCTTGCATTGGCAGGCATATTCTCAACCACTGCGCCACCAGGGAAGCCCCTGTTCTGCTTTATTTTAAAGGAAGTACCCTTTTCAAGACTCGTAGGCCCCTCGGGTGTGCATCATTTTCGCTCCAAGAACCCTGACTACCTCCAGACCCTTGTGGGCCTGCTGAGCAACATCGAGGCCCAAAGGTCGGTCCCTCGGAGGCCCGCTGTGTATGCCGAGTGATGGGCAACACACTGCCTGTTCCTTAAGGAGAGCTACATTTCCAGAGCACTGGAACAGCCCCAGGACCACATTTCTAGCCAGTGCGACGTGCCCTGGAAGTGTTCGTCACGGCCCCCGTCTGAGCTGCCATGAGAAAACACTCTGCGTAGAATTCTTCGAGGGCCTCGTACCTGAAGTCACTCTGCTCGAGGAGAAAGTCAGCATCCTACCATGCTGTGGAGCTAACGGGACACTCAGCGTGAGCACTTGCCTCAAGGTAAGGCCCTGAATTGCCGTGCAGAAGCGGAGGCGTGCAGCAGTTTTCAGGAGGCCGTAGCCACTGCTCTGCATTAGTTTATTTATTTGTTTATCTATCTATTTATTTATTTATTTATTTAATATATCATTTTTTTTTTTTACTGTGTTGGGTCGTCGTTGCTGCATGTGAGCTTTCTCTAGTTGCAGCGAGCGGGGGCTACTCTTCGTTGCGGTGCGCGGGCTTCTAATTGCGGTGACTCCTCTTGTTGTGGAGCACAGGCTCTAGGCACGTGGACTTCATTAGTTCTGGCATGCGGGCTCAGTCGTTGTGGCTCCCGGGCTCTACAGCGCAGGCTCAGTCGTTGTGGTTCACGGGCTTAAGTACTCCGCAGCATGTGAGATCTTGGTGGACCAGGGCTGGAACACATGTCCGCTTCATCGGCAGGTGGATTCCCAAACATTGCACCACAAGGGAAGCCCCTGCTCTGCATTATTTTAATGTCAGTATGCTTTGCAGGACATCTAGGAGCCTCGCGTGGGCACCCTATTTCCTGCAAGAACACTGAGTACACCGAGGCCCCCATGGGCCCGCTAAGCCACATCCAGGCCCATAGCCCTTCGGAGCCACTCTGTGTATGCCGAGTGTAGGGCAACACACTGCACTCCTTCTTGGGACAGCTTGAATTCCCCAGCACTCGAACAGGTTCACGAACACCGTGCTAGCAGGTCCAACGTGCCGTGCAAGTCTGGCTCATTGCCCAAGTCTGAGCTGCACTGAGAAAAACCCTCGGTTTCGTATTCCATCTGGGAGTCCCTGCCTGAAGTCTCCCTGCCTCCAAGAGAAAGTCGGCTTGCGTTCCGCCTGCAACTAAAGCCCAGTTCCTCTGGTAACACTGCAGGCTTTTGAAGAACCACGGGCCCGGAGGCCTAGCTGGGGCGTTCCTTCGTTGAGGCAGTTCGGTATTTGCAGAACACCCTGCTGCGAGGAGTTGATTCAGGGAAGGAACCACAGGGTAACCTGTGTCTCTTTGGACTTCTTAGAAAGCACCGGGATATATGCTGCGTGTGCCCTTGGAAATGGGGGCCTGATGGAACTAGCCTTGCTTTCCCATTTTGAAAGCTCCATTCATGCTGCCTTGAAGCTACTTGAAATTGACTGCTGTTGACAGGCCACTAGCCACTGTAGGCATGGCTCTGGGTAGAAAATGAGTTTTCTCTAGCTATGCTGGCTGCTTCGATGGGCGGGTTGGAGCTCATCCTGCCATGCTCTAGAGCTAAAGGGAAACTCAACGTGAGTACTGGCCTCGAGGTAAGTCCCTGAGTAGCCGCGCAGAAAGGGAGGCATGCAGCTGTTTCCATGAGGTCTTAGTCGCTGTTCTGCTTGATTTTATTTTATTTTTTTATTTTTTATTTTTTTTTTAAGGTTTATTTTTTGATTGATTGATCGCTATGTTGGGTCTTCGTTTCTGTGCTAGGGCTCTCTCCAGTTGCGGCAATTGGGGCCACTCTTCATCGCGGTGCGCGGGCCTCTCACTATCGCGGACTCTCTTGTTGCGGAGCACAGGCTCCAGACGCGCAGGTTCAGTCATTGTGGCCGACAGGCTTAGTTTCTCCACGGCATGTGTGATCGTCTCAGACCAGTGCTCGAACCCGAGTCCCCTGCATTGGCAGGCATATTCTCAACCACTGCGCCACCAGGGAAGCCCCTGTTCTGCTTTATTTTAAAGGAAGTACCCTTTTCAGGACTCGTAGGCCCCTCGGGTGTGCATCATTTTCGCTCCAAGAACCCTGAGTACCTCCAGACTCCTGTGGGCCTGCTGAGCAACATCGCGGCCCAAAGGTCGGTCCCTCGGAGGCCCTCTGTGTATGCCGAGTGATGGGCAACACACTGCACGTTCCTTAAGGAGAGCTACATTTCCAGAGCACTGGAACAACCTCAGGACCACATTTCTAGCCAGTGGGACGTGCCCTGGAAGTGTTCGTCACGGCCCCCGTCTGAGCTGCCATGAGAAAACACTCTGCGTAGAATTCTTCGAGGGCCTCGTACCTGAAGTCACTCTGCTCGAGGAGAAACTCAGCATCCTACCATGCTGTGGCGCTACCGGGACACTCAGCGTGAGCACTTGCCTCAAGGTAAGGCCCTGAATTGCCGTTCAGAAACGGAGGTGTGCAGCAGTTTTCAGGAGGCCGTAGCCACTGCTCTGCATTAGTTTATTTATTTATTTATTTGTTTATCTATCTATTTATTTATTTATTTAATATATCATTTTTTTTTTACTGTGTTGGGTCGTCGTTGCTGCATGTGAGCTTTCTCTAGTTGCAGCGAGCGGGGGCTACTCTTCGTTGCGGTGCGCGGGCTTCTAATTGAGGTGACTCCTCTTGTTGTGGAGCAAAGGCTCTAGGCACGTGGACTTCATTAGTTCTGGCATGCGGGCTCAGTCGTTGTGGCTCCCGGGCTCTACAGCGCAGGCTCAGTCGTTGTGGTTCACGGGCTTAAGTACTCCGCAGCATGTGAGATCTTGGTGGACCAGGGCTGGAACACATGTCCGCTTCATCGGCAGGTGGATTCCCAAACATTGCACCACAAGGGAAGCCCCTGCTCTGCATTATTTTAATGTCAGTATGCTTTGCAGGACATCTAGGAGCCTCGCGTGGGCACCCTATTTCCTGCAAGAACACTGAGTACACCGAGGCCCCCATGGGCCCGCTAAGCCACATCCAGGCCCATAGCCCTTCGGAGCCACTCTGTGTATGCCGAGTGTAGGGCAACACACTGCACTCCTTCTTGGGACAGCTTGAATTCCCCAGCACTCGAACAGGTTCACGAACACCGTGCTAGCAGGTCCAACGTGCCGTGCAAGTCTGGCTCATTGCCCAAGTCTGAGCTGCACTGAGAAAAACCCTCGGTTTCGTATTCCATCTGGGAGTCCCTGCCTGAAGTCTCCCTGCCTCCCAGAGAAAGTCGGCTTGCGTTCCGCCTGCAACTAAAGCCCAGTTCCTCTGGTAACACTGCAGGCTTTTGAAGAACCACGGGCCCGGAGGCCTAGCTGGGGCGTTCCTTCGTTGAGGCAGTTCGGTATTTGCAGAACACCCTGCTGCGAGGAGTTGATTCAGGGAAGGAACCACAGGGTAACCTGTGTCTCTTTGGACTTCTTAGAAAGCACCGGGATATATGCTGCGTGTGCCCTTGGAAATGGGGGCCTGATGGAACTAGCCTTGCTTTCCCATTTTGAAAGCTCCATTCATGCTGCCTTGAAGCTACTTGAAATTGACTGCTGTTGACAGGCCACTAGCCACTGTAGGCATGGCTCTGGGTAGAAAATGAGTTTTCTCTAGCTATGCTGGCTGCTTCGATGGGCGGGTTGGAGCTCATCCTGCCACGCTCTAGAGCTAAAGGGAAACTCAACGTGAGTACTGGCCTCGAGGTAAGTCCCTGAGTAGCCGCGCAGAAAGGGAGGCATGCAGCTGTTTCCATGAGGTCTTAGTCGCTGTTCTGCTTGATTTTATTTTATTTTTTTATTTTTTATTTTTTTTTTAAGGTTTATTTTTTGATTGATTGATCGCTATGTTGGGTCTTCGTTTCTGTGCTAGGGCTCTCTCCAGTTGCGGCAATTGGGGCCACTCTTCATCGCGGTGCGCGGGCCTCTCACTATCGCGGACTCTCTTGTTGCGGAGCACAGGCTCCAGACGCGCAGGTTCAGTCATTGTGGCCGACAGGCTTAGTTTCTCCGCGGCATGTGTGATCGTCTCAGACCAGTGCTCGAACCCGAGTCCCCTGCATTGGCAGGCATATTCTCAACCACTGCGCCACCAGGGAAGCCCCTGTTCTGCTTTATTTTAAAGGAAGTACCCTTTTCAGGACTCGTAGGCCCCTCGGGTGTGCATCATTTTCGCTCCAAGAACCCTGAGTACCTCCAGACTCCTGTGGGCCTGCTGAGCAACATCGCGGCCCAAAGGTCGGTCCCTCGGAGGCACGCTGTGTATGCCGAGTGATGGGCAACACACTGCCTGTTCCTTAAGGAGAGCTACATTTCCAGAGCACTGGAACAGCCCCAGGACCACATTTCTAGCCAGTGCGATGTGCCCTGGAAGTGTTCGTCACGGCCCCCGTCTGAGCTGCCATGAGAAAACACTCTGCGTAGAATTCTTCGAGGGCCTCGTACCTGAAGTCACTCTGCTCGAGGAGAAAGTCAGCATCCTACCATGCTGTGGCGCTAACGGGACACTCAGCGTGAGCACTTGCCTCAAGGTAAGGCCCTGAATTGCCGTGCAGAAGCGGAGGCGTGCAGCAGTTTTCAGGAGGCCGTAGCCACTGCTCTGCATTAGTTTATTTATTTATTTATTTGTTTATCTATCTATTTATTTATTTATTTATTTAATATATCTTTTTTTTTTTACTGTGTTGGGTCGTCGTTGCTGCATGTGAGCTTTCTCTATTTGCAGCGAGCGGGGGCTACTCTTCGTTGCGGTGCGCGGGCTTCTAATTGCGGTGACTCCTCTTGTTGTGGAGCACAGGCTCTAGGCACGTGGACTTCATTAGTTCTGGCATGCGGGCTCAGTCGTTGTGGCTCCCGGTCTCTAGAGCGCAGGCTCAGTCGTTGTGGTTCACGGGCTTAAGTACTCCGCAGCATGTGAGATCTTGGTGGACCAGGGCTCGGACCCATGTCCGCTTCATCGGCAGATGGATTCCCAAACATTGCACCACAAGGGAAGCCCCTGCTCTGCATTATTTTAATGTCAGTATGCTTTGCAGGACATCTAGGAGCCTCACGTGGGCACCCTATTTCCTGCAAGAACACTGAGTACCCCGAGGCCCCCATGGGCCCGCTAAGCCACGTCCAGGCCCATAGCCCTTCGGAGCCACTCTGTGTATGCCGAGTGTAGGGCAACACACTGCACTCCTTCTTGGAACAGCTTGAATTCCCCAGCACTCGAACAGGTCCACGAACACCGTTCTAGCAGGTCCAACGTGCCGTGCAAGTCTGGCTCATTGCCCAAGTCTGAGCTGCACTGAGAAAAACCCTCGGTTTCGTATTCCATCTGGGAGTCCCTGCCTGAAGTCTCCCTGCCTCCAAGAGAAAGTCGGCTAGCGTTCCGCCTGCAACTAAAGCCCAGTTCCTCTGGTAACACTGCAGGCTTTTGAAGAACCACGGGCCCGGAGGCCTAGCTGGGGCGTTTTTTCGTTGAGGCAGTTCGCTATTTGCAGAACACCCTGCTGCGAGGAGTTGATTCAGGGAAGGAACCACAGGGTAACCTGTGTCTCTTTGGACTTCTTAGAAAGCACCGGGATATATGCTGCGTGTGCCCTTGGAAATGGGGGCCTGATGGAACTAGCCTTGCTTTCCCATTTTGAAAGCTCCATTCATGCTGCCTTGAAGCTACTTGAAATTGACTGCTGTTGACAGGCCACTAGCCACTGTAGGCATGGCTCTGGGTAGAAAATGAGCTTTCTCTAGCTATGCCGGCTGCTTCGATGGGCGGGTTGGAGCTCATCCTGCCACGCTCTAGAGCTAAAGGGAAACTCAGCGTGAGTACTGGCCTCGAGGTAAGTCCCTGAGTAGCTGCGCAGAAAGGGAGGCATGCAGCTGTTTCCATGAGGTCTTAGTCGCTGTTCTGCTTGATTTTATTTTATTTTTTTATTTTTTAATTTTTTTTAAGGTATATTTTTTGATTGATTGATCGCTATGTTGGGTCTTCGTTTCTGTGCTAGGGCTCTCTCCAGTTGCGGCAATTGGGGCCACTCTTCATCGCGGTGCGCGGGGCCTCTCACTATCGCGGACTCTCTTGTTGCGGAGCACAGGCTCCAGACGCGCAGGTTCAGTCATTGTGGCCCACGGGCCCAGTTTCTCCGTGGCATGTGTGATCCTCACAGACCAGGGCTCGAACCCGTGTCCCCTGCATTGGCAGGCATATTCTCAACCACTGCGCCACCAGGGAAGCCCCTGTTCTGCTTTATTTTAAAGGAAGTACCCTTTTCAAGACTCGTAGGCCCCTCGGGTGTGCATCATTTTCGCTCCAAGAACCCTGACTACCTCCAGACCCTTGTGGGCCTGCTGAGCAACATCGAGGCCCAAAGGTCGGTCCCTCGGAGGCCCGCTGTGTATGCCGAGTGATGGGCAACACACTGCCTGTTCCTTAAGGAGAGCTACATTTCCAGAGCACTGGAACAGCCCCAGGACCACATTTCTAGCCAGTGCGACGTGCCCTGGAAGTGTTCGTCACGGCCCCCGTCTGAGCTGCCATGAGAAAACACTCTGCGTAGAATTCTTCGAGGGCCTCGTACCTGAAGTCACTCTGCTCGAGGAGAAAGTCAGCATCCTACCATGCTGTGGAGCTAACGGGACACTCAGCGTGAGCACTTGCCTCAAGGTAAGGCCCTGAATTGCCGTGCAGAAGCGGAGGCGTGCAGCAGTTTTCAGGAGGCCGTAGCCACTGCTCTGCATTAGTTTATTTATTTGTTTATCTATCTATTTATTTATTTATTTATTTAATATATCATTTTTTTTTTTTACTGTGTTGGGTCGTCGTTGCTGCATGTGAGCTTTCTCTAGTTGCAGCGAGCGGGGGCTACTCTTCGTTGCGGTGCGCGGGCTTCTAATTGCGGTGACTCCTCTTGTTGTGGAGCACAGGCTCTAGGCACGTGGACTTCATTAGTTCTGGCATGCGGGCTCAGTCGTTGTGGCTCCCGGGCTCTACAGCGCAGGCTCAGTCGTTGTGGTTCACGGGCTTAAGTACTCCGCAGCATGTGAGATCTTGGTGGACCAGGGCTGGAACACATGTCCGCTTCATCGGCAGGTGGATTCCCAAACATTGCACCACAAGGGAAGCCCCTGCTCTGCATTATTTTAATGTCAGTATGCTTTGCAGGACATCTAGGAGCCTCGCGTGGGCACCCTATTTCCTGCAAGAACACTGAGTACACCGAGGCCCCCATGGGCCCGCTAAGCCACATCCAGGCCCATAGCCCTTCGGAGCCACTCTGTGTATGCCGAGTGTAGGGCAACACACTGCACTCCTTCTTGGGACAGCTTGAATTCCCCAGCACTCGAACAGGTTCACGAACACCGTGCTAGCAGGTCCAACGTGCCGTGCAAGTCTGGCTCATTGCCCAAGTCTGAGCTGCACTGAGAAAAACCCTCGGTTTCGTATTCCATCTGGGAGTCCCTGCCTGAAGTCTCCCTGCCTCCAAGAGAAAGTCGGCTTGCGTTCCGCCTGCAACTAAAGCCCAGTTCCTCTGGTAACACTGCAGGCTTTTGAAGAACCACGGGCCCGGAGGCCTAGCTGGGGCGTTCCTTCGTTGAGGCAGTTCGGTATTTGCAGAACACCCTGCTGCGAGGAGTTGATTCAGGGAAGGAACCACAGGGTAACCTGTGTCTCTTTGGACTTCTTAGAAAGCACCGGGATATATGCTGCGTGTGCCCTTGGAAATGGGGGCCTGATGGAACTAGCCTTGCTTTCCCATTTTGAAAGCTCCATTCATGCTGCCTTGAAGCTACTTGAAATTGACTGCTGTTGACAGGCCACTAGCCACTGTAGGCATGGCTCTGGGTAGAAAATGAGTTTTCTCTAGCTATGCTGGCTGCTTCGATGGGCGGGTTGGAGCTCATCCTGCCACGCTCTAGAGCTAAAGGGAAACTCAACGTGAGTACTGGCCTCGAGGTAAGTCCCTGAGTAGCCGCGCAGAAAGGGAGGCATGCAGCTGTTTCCATGAGGTCTTAGTCGCTGTTCTGCTTGATTTTATTTTATTTTTTTATTTTTTATTTTTTTTTTAAGGTTTATTTTTTGATTGATTGATCGCTATGTTGGGTCTTCGTTTCTGTGCTAGGGCTCTCTCCAGTTGCGGCAATTGGGGCCACTCTTCATCGCGGTGCGCGGGCCTCTCACTATCGCGGACTCTCTTGTTGCGGAGCACAGGCTCCAGACGCGCAGGTTCAGTCATTGTGGCCGACAGGCTTAGTTTCTCCGCGGCATGTGTGATCGTCTCAGACCAGTGCTCGAACCCGAGTCCCCTGCATTGGCAGGCATATTCTCAACCACTGCGCCACCAGGGAAGCCCCTGTTCTGCTTTATTTTAAAGGAAGTACCCTTTTCAGGACTCGTAGGCCCCTCGGGTGTGCATCATTTTCGCTCCAAGAACCCTGAGTACCTCCAGACTCCTGTGGGCCTGCTGAGCAACATCGCGGCCCAAAGGTCGGTCCCTCGGAGGCACGCTGTGTATGCCGAGTGATGGGCAACACACTGCCTGTTCCTTAAGGAGAGCTACATTTCCAGAGCACTGGAACAGCCCCAGGACCACATTTCTAGCCAGTGCGATGTGCCCTGGAAGTGTTCGTCACGGCCCCCGTCTGAGCTGCCATGAGAAAACACTCTGCGTAGAATTCTTCGAGGGCCTCGTACCTGAAGTCACTCTGCTCGAGGAGAAAGTCAGCATCCTACCATGCTGTGGCGCTAACGGGACACTCAGCGTGAGCACTTGCCTCAAGGTAAGGCCCTGAATTGCCGTGCAGAAGCGGAGGCGTGCAGCAGTTTTCAGGAGGCCGTAGCCACTGCTCTGCATTAGTTTATTTATTTATTTATTTGTTTATCTATCTATTTATTTATTTATTTATTTAATATATCTTTTTTTTTTTTACTGTGTTGGGTCGTCGTTGCTGCATGTGAGCTTTCTCTATTTGCAGCGAGCGGGGGCTACTCTTCGTTGCGGTGCGCGGGCTTCTAATTGCGGTGACTCCTCTTGTTGTGGAGCACAGGCTCTAGGCACGTGGACTTCATTAGTTCTGGCATGCGGGCTCAGTCGTTGTGGCTCCCGGTCTCTAGAGCGCAGGCTCAGTCGTTGTGGTTCACGGGCTTAAGTACTCCGCAGCATGTGAGATCTTGGTGGACCAGGGCTCGGACCCATGTCCGCTTCATCGGCAGATGGATTCCCAAACATTGCACCACAAGGGAAGCCCCTGCTATGCATTATTTTAATGTCAGTATGCTTTGCAGGACATCTAGGAGCCTCACGTGGGCACCCTATTTCCTGCAAGAACACTGAGTACCCCGAGGCCCCCATGGGCCCGCTAAGCCACGTCCAGGCCCATAGCCCTTCGGAGCCACTCTGTGTATGCCGAGTGTAGGGCAACACACTGCACTCCTTCTTGGAACAGCTTGAATTCCCCAGCACTCGAACAGGTCCACGAACACCGTTCTAGCAGGTCCAACGTGCCGTGCAAGTCTGGCTCATTGCCCAAGTCTGAGCTGCACTGAGAAAAACCCTCGGTTTCGTATTCCATCTGGGAGTCCCTGCCTGAAGTCTCCCTGCCTCCAAGAGAAAGTCGGCTAGCGTTCCGCCTGCAACTAAAGCCCAGTTCCTCTGGTAACACTGCAGGCTTTTGAAGAACCACGGGCCCGGAGGCCTAGCTGGGGCGTTTTTTCGTTGAGGCAGTTCGCTATTTGCAGAACACCCTGCTGCGAGGAGTTGATTCAGGGAAGGAACCACAGGGTAACCTGTGTCTCTTTGGACTTCTTAGAAAGCACCGGGATATATGCTGCGTGTGCCCTTGGAAATGGGGGCCTGATGGAATTAGCCTTGCTTTCCCATTTTGAAAGCTCCATTCATGCTGCCTTGAAGCTACTTGAAATTGACTGCTGTTGACAGGCCACTAGCCACTGTAGGCATGGCTCTGGGTAGAAAATGAGCTTTCTCTAGCTATGCCGGCTGCTTCGATGGGCGGGTTGGAGCTCATCCTGCCACGCTCTAGAGCTAAAGGGAAACTCAGCGTGAGTACTGGCCTCGAGGTAAGTCCCTGAGTAGCTGCGCAGAAAGGGAGGCATGCAGCTGTTTCCATGAGGTCTTAGTCGCTGTTCTGCTTGATTTGATTTTATTTTTTTATTTTTTAATTTTTTTTAAGGTATATTTTTTGATTGATTGATCGCTATGTTGGGTCTTCATTTCTGTGCTAGGGCTCTCTCCAGTTGCGGCAATTGGGGCCACTCTTCATCGCGGTGCGCGGGGCCTCTCACTATCGCGGACTCTCTTGTTGCGGAGCACAGGCTCCAGACGCGCAGGTTCAGTCATTGTGGCCCACGGGCCCAGTTTCTCCGTGGCATGTGTGATCCTCACAGACCAGGGCTCGAACCCGTGTCCCCTGCATTGGCAGGCATATTCTCAACCACTGCGCCACCAGGGAAGCCCCTGTTCTGCTTTATTTTAAAGGAAGTACCCTTTTCAAGACTCGTAGGCCCCTCGGGTGTGCATCATTTTCGCTCCAAGAACCCTGACTACCTCCAGACCCTTGTGGGCCTGCTGAGCAACATCGAGGCCCAAAGGTCGGTCCCTCGGAGGCCCGCTGTGTATGCCGAGTGATGGGCAACACACTGCCTGTTCCTTAAGGAGAGCTACATTTCCAGAGCACTGGAACAGCCCCAGGACCACATTTCTAGCCAGTGCGACGTGCCCTGGAAGTGTTCGTCACGGCCCCCGTCTGAGCTGCCATGAGAAAACACTCTGCGTAGAATTCTTCGAGGGCCTCGTACCTGAAGTCACTCTGCTCGAGGAGAAAGTCAGCATCCTACCATGCTGTGGAGCTAACGGGACACTCAGCGTGAGCACTTGCCTCAAGGTAAGGCCCTGAATTGCCGTGCAGAAGCGGAGGCGTGCAGCAGTTTTCAGGAGGCCGTAGCCACTGCTCTGCATTAGTTTATTTATTTGTTTATCTATCTATTTATTTATTTATTTATTTAATATATCATTTTTTTTTTTTTACTGTGTTGGGTCGTCGTTGCTGCATGTGAGCTTTCTCTAGTTGCAGCGAGCGGGGGCTACTCTTCGTTGCGGTGCGCGGGCTTCTAATTGCGGTGACTCCTCTTGTTGTGGAGCACAGGCTCTAGGCACGTGGACTTCATTAGTTCTGGCATGCGGGCTCAGTCGTTGTGGCTCCCGGGCTCTACAGCGCAGGCTCAGTCGTTGTGGTTCACGGGCTTAAGTACTCCGCAGCATGTGAGATCTTGGTGGACCAGGGCTGGAACACATGTCCGCTTCATCGGCAGGTGGATTCCCAAACATTGCACCACAAGGGAAGCCCCTGCTCTGCATTATTTTAATGTCAGTATGCTTTGCAGGACATCTAGGAGCCTCGCGTGGGCACCCTATTTCCTGCAAGAACACTGAGTACCCCGAGGCCCCCATGGGCCCGCTAAGCCACATCCAGGCCCATAGCCCTTCGGAGCCACTCTGTGTATGCCGAGTGTAGGGCAACACACTGCACTCCTTCTTGGGACAGCTTGAATTCCCCAGCACTCGAACAGGTTCACGAACACCGTGCTAGCAGGTCCAACGTGCCGTGCAAGTCTGGCTCATTGCCCAAGTCTGAGCTGCACTGAGAAAAACCCTCGGTTTCGTATTCCATCTGGGAGTCCCTGCCTGAAGTCTCCCTGCCTCCAAGAGAAAGTCGGCTTGCGTTCCGCCTGCAACTAAAGCCCAGTTCCTCTGGTAACACTGCAGGCTTTTGAAGAACCACGGGCCCGGAGGCCTAGCTGGGGCGTTCCTTCGTTGAGGCAGTTCGGTATTTGCAGAACACCCTGCTGCGAGGAGTTGATTCAGGGAAGGAACCACAGGGTAACCTGTGTCTCTTTGGACTTCTTAGAAAGCACCGGGATATATGCTGCGTGTGCCCTTGGAAATGGGGGCCTGATGGAACTAGCCTTGCTTTCCCATTTTGAAAGCTCCATTCATGCTGCCTTGAAGCTACTTGAAATTGACTGCTGTTGACAGGCCACTAGCCACTGTAGGCATGGCTCTGGGTAGAAAATGAGTTTTCTCTAGCTATGCTGGCTGCTTCGATGGGCGGGTTGGAGCTCATCCTGCCACGCTCTAGAGCTAAAGGGAAACTCAACGTGAGTACTGGCCTCGAGGTAAGTCCCTGAGTAGCCGCGCAGAAAGGGAGGCATGCAGCTGTTTCCATGAGGTCTTAGTCGCTGTTCTGCTTGATTTTATTTTATTTTTTTATTTTTTATTTTTTTTTTAAGGTTTATTTTTTGATTGATTGATCGCTATGTTGGGTCTTCGTTTCTGTGCTAGGGCTCTCTCCAGTTGCGGCAATTGGGGCCACTCTTCATCGCGGTGCGCGGGCCTCTCACTATCGCGGACTCTCTTGTTGCGGAGCACAGGCTCCAGACGCGCAGGTTCAGTCATTGTGGCCGACAGGCTTAGTTTCTCCGCGGCATGTGTGATCGTCTCAGACCAGTGCTCGAACCCGAGTCCCCTGCATTGGCAGGCATATTCTCAACCACTGCGCCACCAGGGAAGCCCCTGTTCTGCTTTATTTTAAAGGAAGTACCCTTTTCAGGACTCGTAGGCCCCTCGGGTGTGCATCATTTTCGCTCCAAGAACCCTGAGTACCTCCAGACTCCTGTGGGCCTGCTGAGCAACATCGCGGCCCAAAGGTCGGTCCCTCGGAGGCACGCTGTGTATGCCGAGTGATGGGCAACACACTGCCTGTTCCTTAAGGAGAGCTACATTTCCAGAGCACTGGAACAGCCCCAGGACCACATTTCTAGCCAGTGCGATGTGCCCTGGAAGTGTTCGTCACGGCCCCCGTCTGAGCTGCCATGAGAAAACACTCTGCGTAGAATTCTTCGAGGGCCTCGTACCTGAAGTCACTCTGCTCGAGGAGAAAGTCAGCATCCTACCATGCTGTGGCGCTAACGGGACACTCAGCGTGAGCACTTGCCTCAAGGTAAGGCCCTGAATTGCCGTGCAGAAGCGGAGGCGTGCAGCAGTTTTCAGGAGGCCGTAGCCACTGCTCTGCATTAGTTTATTTATTTATTTATTTGTTTATCTATCTATTTATTTATTTATTTATTTAATAGATCATTTTTTTTTTACTGTGTTGGGTCGTCGTTGCTGCATGTGAGCTTTCTCTAGTTGCAGCGAGCGGGGGCTACTCTTCGTTGCGGTGCGCGGGCTTCTAATTGCGGTGACTCCTCTTGTTGTGGAGCACAGGCTCTAGGCACGTGGACTTCATTAGTTCTGGCATGCGGGCTCAGTCGTTGTGGCTCCCGGTCTCTAGAGCGCAGGCTCAGTCGTTGTGGTTCACGGGCTTAAGTACTCCGCAGCATGTGAGATCTTGGTGGACCAGGGCTCGGACCCATGTCCGCTTCATCGGCAGATGGATTCCCAAACATTGCACCACAAGGGAAGCCCCTGCTCTGCATTATTTTAATGTCAGTATGCTTTGCAGGACATCTAGGAGCCTCACGTGGGCACCCTATTTCCTGCAAGAACACTGAGTACCCCGAGGCCCCCATGGGCCCGCTAAGCCACGTCCAGGCCCATAGCCCTTCGGAGCCACTCTGTGTATGCCGAGTGTAGGGCAACACACTGCACTCCTTCTTGGAACAGCTTGAATTCCCCAGCACTCGAACAGGTCCACGAACACCGTTCTAGCAGGTCCAACGTGCCGTGCAAGTCTGGCTCATTGCCCAAGTCTGAGCTGCACTGAGAAAAACCCTCGGTTTCGTATTCCATCTGGGAGTCCCTGCCTGAAGTCTCCCTGCCTCCAAGAGAAAGTCGGCTAGCGTTCCGCCTGCAACTAAAGCCCAGTTCCTCTGGTAACACTGCAGGCTTTTGAAGAACCACGGGCCCGGAGGCCTAGCTGGGGCGTTTTTTCGTTGAGGCAGTACGGTATTTGCAGAACACCCTGCTGCGAGGAGTTGATTCAGGGAAGGAACCACAGGGTAACCTGTGTCTCTTTGGACTTCTTAGAAAGCATCGGGATATATGCTGCGTGTGCCCTTGGAAATGGGGGCCTGATGGAACTAGCCTTGCTTTCCCATTTTGAAAGCTCCATTCATGCTGCCTTGAAGCTACTTGAAATTGACTGCTGTTGACAGGCCACTAGCCACTGTAGGCATGGCTCTGGGTAGAAAATGAGCTTTCTCTAGCTATGCCGGCTGCTTCGATGGGCGGGTTGGAGCTCATCCTGCCACGCTCTAGAGCTAAAGGGAAACTCAGCGTGAGTACTGGCCTCGAGGTAAGTCCCTGAGTAGCTGCGCAGAAAGGGAGGCATGCAGCTGTTTCCATGAGGTCTTAGTCGCTGTTCTGCTTGATTTTATTTTATTTTTTTATTTTTTAATTTTTTTTAAGGTATATTTTTTGATTGATTGATCGCTATGTTGGGTCTTCGTTTCTGTGCTAGGGCTCTCTCCAGTTGCGGCAATTGGGGCCACTCTTCATCGCGGTGCGCGGGGCCTCTCACTATCGCGGACTCTCTTGTTGCGGAGCACAGGCTCCAGACGCGCAGGTTCAGTCATTGTGGCCCACGGGCCCAGTTTCTCCGTGGCATGTGTGATCCTCTCAGACCAGGGCTCGAACCCGTGTCCCCTGCATTGGCAGGCATATTCTCAACCACTGCGCCACCAGCGAAGCCCCTGTTCTGCTTTATTTTAAAGGAAGTACCCTTTTCAGGACTCGTAGGCCCCTCGGGTGTGCATCATTTTCGCTCCAAGAACCCTGACTACCTCCAGACCCTTGTGGGCCTGCTGAGCAACATCGAGGCCCAAAGGTCGGTCCCTCGGAGGCCCGCTGTGTATGCCGAGTGATGGGCAACACACTGCCTGTTCCTTAAGGAGAGCTACATTTCCAGAGCACTGGAACAGCCCCAGGACCACATTTCTAGCCAGTGGGACGTGCCCTGGAAGTGTTCGTCACGGCCCCCGTCTGAGCTGCCATGAGAAAACACTCTGCGTAGAATTCTTCGAGGGCCTCGTACCTGAAGTCACTCTGCTCGAGGAGAAAGTCAGCATCCTACCATGCTGTGGAGCTAACGGGACACTCAGCGTGAGCACTTGCCTCAAGGTAAGGCCCTGAATTGCCGTGCAGAAGCGGAGGCGTGCAGCAGTTTTCAGGAGGCCGTAGCCACTGCTCTGCATTAGTTTATTTATTTATTTATTTGTTTATCTATCTATTTATTTATTTATTTATTTAATATATCATTTTTTTTTTTTTACTGTGTTGGGTCGTCGTTGCTGCATGTGAGCTTTCTCTATTTGCAGCGAGCGGGGGCTACTCTTCGTTGCGGTGCGCGGGCTTCTAATTGCGGTGACTCCTCTTGTTGTGGAGCACAGGCTCTAGGCACGTGGACTTCATTAGTTCTGGCATGCGGGCTCAGTCGTTGTGGCTCCCGGGCTCTACAGCGCAGGCTCAGTCGTTGTGGTTCACGGGCTTAAGTACTCCGCAGCATGTGAGATCTTGGTGGACCAGGGCTCGGACCCATGTCCGCTTCATCGGCAGATGGATTCCCAAACATTGCACCACAAGGGAAGCCCCTGCTCTGCATTATTTTAATGTCAGTATGCTTTGCAGGACATCTAGGAGCCTCACGTGGGCACCCTATTTCCTGCAAGAACACTGAGTACCCCGAGGCCCCCATGGGCCCGCTAAGCCACGTCCAGGCCCATAGCCCTTCGGAGCCACTCTGTGTATGCCGAGTGTAGGGCAACACACTGCACTCCTTCTTGGAACAGCTTGAATTCCCCAGCACTCGAACAGGTCCACGAACACCGTTCTAGCAGGTCCAACGTGCCGTGCAAGTCTGGCTCATTGCCCAAGTCTGAGCTGCACTGAGAAAAACCCTCGGTTTCGTATTCCATCTGGGAGTCCCTGCCTGAAGTCTCCCTGCCTCCAAGAGAAAGTCGGCTAGCGTTCCGCCTGCAACTAAAGCCCAGTTCCTCTGGTAACACTGCAGGCTTTTGAAGAACCACGGGCCCGGAGGCCTAGCTGGGGCGTTTTTTCGTTGAGGCAGTTCGCTATTTGCAGAACACCCTGCTGCGAGGAGTTGATTCAGGGAAGGAACCACAGGGTAACCTGTGTCTCTTTGGACTTCTTAGAAAGCACCGGGATATATGCTGCGTGTGCCCTTGGAAATGGGGGCCTGATGGAACTAGCCTTGCTTTCCCATTTTGAAAGCTCCATTCATGCTGCCTTGAAGCTACTTGAAATTGACTGCTGTTGACAGGCCACTAGCCACTGTAGGCATGGCTCTGGGTAGAAAATGAGCTTTCTCTAGCTATGCCGGCTGCTTCGATGGGCGGGTTGGAGCTCATCCTGCCACGCTCTAGAGCTAAAGGGAAACTCAGCGTGAGTACTGGCCTCGAGGTAAGTCCCTGAGTAGCTGCGCAGAAAGGGAGGCATGCAGCTGTTTCCATGAGGTCTTAGTCGCTGTTCTGCTTGATTTTATTTTATTTTTTTATTTTTTAATTTTTTTTAAGGTATATTTTTTGATTGATTGATCGCTATGTTGGGTCTTCGTTTCTGTGCTAGGGCTCTCTCCAGTTGCGGCAATTGGGGCCACTCTTCATCGCGGTGCGCGGGGCCTCTCACTATCGCGGACTCTCTTGTTGCGGAGCACAGGCTCCAGACGCGCAGGTTCAGTCATTGTGGCCCACGGGCCCAGTTTCTCCGTGGCATGTGTGATCCTCACAGACCAGGGCTCGAACCCGTGTCCCCTGCATTGGCAGGCATATTCTCAACCACTGCGCCACCAGGGAAGCCCCTGTTCTGCTTTATTTTAAAGGAAGTACCCTTTTCAAGACTCGTAGGCCCCTCGGGTGTGCATCATTTTCGCTCCAAGAACCCTGACTACCTCCAGACCCTTGTGGGCCTGCTGAGCAACATCGAGGCCCAAAGGTCGGTCCCTCGGAGGCCCGCTGTGTATGCCGAGTGATGGGCAACACACTGCCTGTTCCTTAAGGAGAGCTACATTTCCAGAGCACTGGAACAGCCCCAGGACCACATTTCTAGCCAGTGCGACGTGCCCTGGAAGTGTTCGTCACGGCCCCCGTCTGAGCTGCCATGAGAAAACACTCTGCGTAGAATTCTTCGAGGGCCTCGTACCTGAAGTCACTCTGCTCGAGGAGAAAGTCAGCATCCTACCATGCTGTGGAGCTAACGGGACACTCAGCGTGAGCACTTGCCTCAAGGTAAGGCCCTGAATTGCCGTGCAGAAGCGGAGGCGTGCAGCAGTTTTCAGGAGGCCGTAGCCACTGCTCTGCATTAGTTTATTTATTTGTTTATCTATCTATTTATTTATTTATTTATTTAATATATCATTTTTTTTTTTTACTGTGTTGGGTCGTCGTTGCTGCATGTGAGCTTTCTCTAGTTGCAGCGAGCGGGGGCTACTCTTCGTTGCGGTGCGCGGGCTTCTAATTGCGGTGACTCCTCTTGTTGTGGAGCACAGGCTCTAGGCACGTGGACTTCATTAGTTCTGGCATGCGGGCTCAGTCGTTGTGGCTCCCGGGCTCTACAGCGCAGGCTCAGTCGTTGTGGTTCACGGGCTTAAGTACTCCGCAGCATGTGAGATCTTGGTGGACCAGGGCTGGAACACATGTCCGCTTCATCGGCAGGTGGATTCCCAAACATTGCACCACAAGGGAAGCCCCTGCTCTGCATTATTTTAATGTCAGTATGCTTTGCAGGACATCTAGGAGCCTCGCGTGGGCACCCTATTTCCTGCAAGAACACTGAGTACACCGAGGCCCCCATGGGCCCGCTAAGCCACATCCAGGCCCATAGCCCTTCGGAGCCACTCTGTGTATGCCGAGTGTAGGGCAACACACTGCACTCCTTCTTGGGACAGCTTGAATTCCCCAGCACTCGAACAGGTTCACGAACACCGTGCTAGCAGGTCCAACGTGCCGTGCAAGTCTGGCTCATTGCCCAAGTCTGAGCTGCACTGAGAAAAACCCTCGGTTTCGTATTCCATCTGGGAGTCCCTGCCTGAAGTCTCCCTGCCTCCAAGAGAAAGTCGGCTTGCGTTCCGCCTGCAACTAAAGCCCAGTTCCTCTGGTAACACTGCAGGCTTTTGAAGAACCACGGGCCCGGAGGCCTAGCTGGGGCGTTCCTTCGTTGAGGCAGTTCGGTATTTGCAGAACACCCTGCTGCGAGGAGTTGATTCAGGGAAGGAACCACAGGGTAACCTGTGTCTCTTTGGACTTCTTAGAAAGCACCGGGATATATGCTGCGTGTGCCCTTGGAAATGGGGGCCTGATGGAACTAGCCTTGCTTTCCCATTTTGAAAGCTCCATTCATGCTGCCTTGAAGCTACTTGAAATTGACTGCTGTTGACAGGCCACTAGCCACTGTAGGCATGGCTCTGGGTAGAAAATGAGTTTTCTCTAGCTATGCTGGCTGCTTCGATGGGCGGGTTGGAGCTCATCCTGCCACGCTCTAGAGCTAAAGGGAAACTCAACGTGAGTACTGGCCTCGAGGTAAGTCCCTGAGTAGCCGCGCAGAAAGGGAGGCATGCAGCTGTTTCCATGAGGTCTTAGTCGCTGTTCTGCTTGATTTTATTTTATTTTTTTATTTTTTATTTTTTTTTTAAGGTTTATTTTTTGATTGATTGATCGCTATGTTGGGTCTTCGTTTCTGTGCTAGGGCTCTCTCCAGTTGCGGCAATTGGGGCCACTCTTCATCGCGGTGCGCGGGCCTCTCACTATCGCGGACTCTCTTGTTGCGGAGCACAGGCTCCAGACGCGCAGGTTCAGTCATTGTGGCCGACAGGCTTAGTTTCTCCGCGGCATGTGTGATCGTCTCAGACCAGTGCTCGAACCCGAGTCCCCTGCATTGGCAGGCATATTCTCAACCACTGCGCCACCAGGGAAGCCCCTGTTCTGCTTTATTTTAAAGGAAGTACCCTTTTCAGGACTCGTAGGCCCCTCGGGTGTGCATCATTTTCGCTCCAAGAACCCTGAGTACCTCCAGACTCCTGTGGGCCTGCTGAGCAACATCGCGGCCCAAAGGTCGGTCCCTCGGAGGCACGCTGTGTATGCCGAGTGATGGGCAACACACTGCCTGTTCCTTAAGGAGAGCTACATTTCCAGAGCACTGGAACAGCCCCAGGACCACATTTCTAGCCAGTGCGATGTGCCCTGGAAGTGTTCGTCACGGCCCCCGTCTGAGCTGCCATGAGAAAACACTCTGCGTAGAATTCTTCGAGGGCCTCGTACCTGAAGTCACTCTGCTCGAGGAGAAAGTCAGCATCCTACCATGCTGTGGCGCTAACGGGACACTCAGCGTGAGCACTTGCCTCAAGGTAAGGCCCTGAATTGCCGTGCAGAAGCGGAGGCGTGCAGCAGTTTTCAGGAGG
Source organism: Balaenoptera physalus (assembly GCF_965194825.1). Taxonomy (NCBI): domain Eukaryota; kingdom Metazoa; phylum Chordata; class Mammalia; order Artiodactyla; family Balaenopteridae; genus Balaenoptera; species Balaenoptera physalus. The sequence continues at coordinate 178,505,944 of NC_138890.1, forward strand.
CCGTAGCCACTGCTCTGCATTAGTTTATTTATTTATTTATTTGTTTATCTATCTATTTATTTATTTATTTATTTAATATATCTTTTTTTTTTTTACTGTGTTGGGTCGTCGTTGCTGCATGTGAGCTTTCTCTATTTGCAGCGAGCGGGGGCTACTCTTCGTTGCGGTGCGCGGGCTTCTAATTGCGGTGACTCCTCTTGTTGTGGAGCACAGGCTCTAGGCACGTGGACTTCATTAGTTCTGGCATGCGGGCTCAGTCGTTGTGGCTCCCGGTCTCTAGAGCGCAGGCTCAGTCGTTGTGGTTCACGGGCTTAAGTACTCCGCAGCATGTGAGATCTTGGTGGACCAGGGCTCGGACCCATGTCCGCTTCATCGGCAGATGGATTCCCAAACATTGCACCACAAGGGAAGCCCCTGCTATGCATTATTTTAATGTCAGTATGCTTTGCAGGACATCTAGGAGCCTCACGTGGGCACCCTATTTCCTGCAAGAACACTGAGTACCCCGAGGCCCCCATGGGCCCGCTAAGCCACGTCCAGGCCCATAGCCCTTCGGAGCCACTCTGTGTATGCCGAGTGTAGGGCAACACACTGCACTCCTTCTTGGAACAGCTTGAATTCCCCAGCACTCGAACAGGTCCACGAACACCGTTCTAGCAGGTCCAACGTGCCGTGCAAGTCTGGCTCATTGCCCAAGTCTGAGCTGCACTGAGAAAAACCCTCGGTTTCGTATTCCATCTGGGAGTCCCTGCCTGAAGTCTCCCTGCCTCCAAGAGAAAGTCGGCTAGCGTTCCGCCTGCAACTAAAGCCCAGTTCCTCTGGTAACACTGCAGGCTTTTGAAGAACCACGGGCCCGGAGGCCTAGCTGGGGCGTTTTTTCGTTGAGGCAGTTCGCTATTTGCAGAACACCCTGCTGCGAGGAGTTGATTCAGGGAAGGAACCACAGGGTAACCTGTGTCTCTTTGGACTTCTTAGAAAGCACCGGGATATATGCTGCGTGTGCCCTTGGAAATGGGGGCCTGATGGAATTAGCCTTGCTTTCCCATTTTGAAAGCTCCATTCATGCTGCCTTGAAGCTACTTGAAATTGACTGCTGTTGACAGGCCACTAGCCACTGTAGGCATGGCTCTGGGTAGAAAATGAGCTTTCTCTAGCTATGCCGGCTGCTTCGATGGGCGGGTTGGAGCTCATCCTGCCACGCTCTAGAGCTAAAGGGAAACTCAGCGTGAGTACTGGCCTCGAGGTAAGTCCCTGAGTAGCTGCGCAGAAAGGGAGGCATGCAGCTGTTTCCATGAGGTCTTAGTCGCTGTTCTGCTTGATTTGATTTTATTTTTTTATTTTTTAATTTTTTTTAAGGTATATTTTTTGATTGATTGATCGCTATGTTGGGTCTTCATTTCTGTGCTAGGGCTCTCTCCAGTTGCGGCAATTGGGGCCACTCTTCATCGCGGTGCGCGGGGCCTCTCACTATCGCGGACTCTCTTGTTGCGGAGCACAGGCTCCAGACGCGCAGGTTCAGTCATTGTGGCCCACGGGCCCAGTTTCTCCGTGGCATGTGTGATCCTCACAGACCAGGGCTCGAACCCGTGTCCCCTGCATTGGCAGGCATATTCTCAACCACTGCGCCACCAGGGAAGCCCCTGTTCTGCTTTATTTTAAAGGAAGTACCCTTTTCAAGACTCGTAGGCCCCTCGGGTGTGCATCATTTTCGCTCCAAGAACCCTGACTACCTCCAGACCCTTGTGGGCCTGCTGAGCAACATCGAGGCCCAAAGGTCGGTCCCTCGGAGGCCCGCTGTGTATGCCGAGTGATGGGCAACACACTGCCTGTTCCTTAAGGAGAGCTACATTTCCAGAGCACTGGAACAGCCCCAGGACCACATTTCTAGCCAGTGCGACGTGCCCTGGAAGTGTTCGTCACGGCCCCCGTCTGAGCTGCCATGAGAAAACACTCTGCGTAGAATTCTTCGAGGGCCTCGTACCTGAAGTCACTCTGCTCGAGGAGAAAGTCAGCATCCTACCATGCTGTGGAGCTAACGGGACACTCAGCGTGAGCACTTGCCTCAAGGTAAGGCCCTGAATTGCCGTGCAGAAGCGGAGGCGTGCAGCAGTTTTCAGGAGGCCGTAGCCACTGCTCTGCATTAGTTTATTTATTTGTTTATCTATCTATTTATTTATTTATTTATTTAATATATCATTTTTTTTTTTTTACTGTGTTGGGTCGTCGTTGCTGCATGTGAGCTTTCTCTAGTTGCAGCGAGCGGGGGCTACTCTTCGTTGCGGTGCGCGGGCTTCTAATTGCGGTGACTCCTCTTGTTGTGGAGCACAGGCTCTAGGCACGTGGACTTCATTAGTTCTGGCATGCGGGCTCAGTCGTTGTGGCTCCCGGGCTCTACAGCGCAGGCTCAGTCGTTGTGGTTCACGGGCTTAAGTACTCCGCAGCATGTGAGATCTTGGTGGACCAGGGCTGGAACACATGTCCGCTTCATCGGCAGGTGGATTCCCAAACATTGCACCACAAGGGAAGCCCCTGCTCTGCATTATTTTAATGTCAGTATGCTTTGCAGGACATCTAGGAGCCTCGCGTGGGCACCCTATTTCCTGCAAGAACACTGAGTACCCCGAGGCCCCCATGGGCCCGCTAAGCCACATCCAGGCCCATAGCCCTTCGGAGCCACTCTGTGTATGCCGAGTGTAGGGCAACACACTGCACTCCTTCTTGGGACAGCTTGAATTCCCCAGCACTCGAACAGGTTCACGAACACCGTGCTAGCAGGTCCAACGTGCCGTGCAAGTCTGGCTCATTGCCCAAGTCTGAGCTGCACTGAGAAAAACCCTCGGTTTCGTATTCCATCTGGGAGTCCCTGCCTGAAGTCTCCCTGCCTCCAAGAGAAAGTCGGCTTGCGTTCCGCCTGCAACTAAAGCCCAGTTCCTCTGGTAACACTGCAGGCTTTTGAAGAACCACGGGCCCGGAGGCCTAGCTGGGGCGTTCCTTCGTTGAGGCAGTTCGGTATTTGCAGAACACCCTGCTGCGAGGAGTTGATTCAGGGAAGGAACCACAGGGTAACCTGTGTCTCTTTGGACTTCTTAGAAAGCACCGGGATATATGCTGCGTGTGCCCTTGGAAATGGGGGCCTGATGGAACTAGCCTTGCTTTCCCATTTTGAAAGCTCCATTCATGCTGCCTTGAAGCTACTTGAAATTGACTGCTGTTGACAGGCCACTAGCCACTGTAGGCATGGCTCTGGGTAGAAAATGAGTTTTCTCTAGCTATGCTGGCTGCTTCGATGGGCGGGTTGGAGCTCATCCTGCCACGCTCTAGAGCTAAAGGGAAACTCAACGTGAGTACTGGCCTCGAGGTAAGTCCCTGAGTAGCCGCGCAGAAAGGGAGGCATGCAGCTGTTTCCATGAGGTCTTAGTCGCTGTTCTGCTTGATTTTATTTTATTTTTTTATTTTTTATTTTTTTTTTAAGGTTTATTTTTTGATTGATTGATCGCTATGTTGGGTCTTCGTTTCTGTGCTAGGGCTCTCTCCAGTTGCGGCAATTGGGGCCACTCTTCATCGCGGTGCGCGGGCCTCTCACTATCGCGGACTCTCTTGTTGCGGAGCACAGGCTCCAGACGCGCAGGTTCAGTCATTGTGGCCGACAGGCTTAGTTTCTCCGCGGCATGTGTGATCGTCTCAGACCAGTGCTCGAACCCGAGTCCCCTGCATTGGCAGGCATATTCTCAACCACTGCGCCACCAGGGAAGCCCCTGTTCTGCTTTATTTTAAAGGAAGTACCCTTTTCAGGACTCGTAGGCCCCTCGGGTGTGCATCATTTTCGCTCCAAGAACCCTGAGTACCTCCAGACTCCTGTGGGCCTGCTGAGCAACATCGCGGCCCAAAGGTCGGTCCCTCGGAGGCACGCTGTGTATGCCGAGTGATGGGCAACACACTGCCTGTTCCTTAAGGAGAGCTACATTTCCAGAGCACTGGAACAGCCCCAGGACCACATTTCTAGCCAGTGCGATGTGCCCTGGAAGTGTTCGTCACGGCCCCCGTCTGAGCTGCCATGAGAAAACACTCTGCGTAGAATTCTTCGAGGGCCTCGTACCTGAAGTCACTCTGCTCGAGGAGAAAGTCAGCATCCTACCATGCTGTGGCGCTAACGGGACACTCAGCGTGAGCACTTGCCTCAAGGTAAGGCCCTGAATTGCCGTGCAGAAGCGGAGGCGTGCAGCAGTTTTCAGGAGGCCGTAGCCACTGCTCTGCATTAGTTTATTTATTTATTTATTTGTTTATCTATCTATTTATTTATTTATTTATTTAATAGATCATTTTTTTTTTACTGTGTTGGGTCGTCGTTGCTGCATGTGAGCTTTCTCTAGTTGCAGCGAGCGGGGGCTACTCTTCGTTGCGGTGCGCGGGCTTCTAATTGCGGTGACTCCTCTTGTTGTGGAGCACAGGCTCTAGGCACGTGGACTTCATTAGTTCTGGCATGCGGGCTCAGTCGTTGTGGCTCCCGGTCTCTAGAGCGCAGGCTCAGTCGTTGTGGTTCACGGGCTTAAGTACTCCGCAGCATGTGAGATCTTGGTGGACCAGGGCTCGGACCCATGTCCGCTTCATCGGCAGATGGATTCCCAAACATTGCACCACAAGGGAAGCCCCTGCTCTGCATTATTTTAATGTCAGTATGCTTTGCAGGACATCTAGGAGCCTCACGTGGGCACCCTATTTCCTGCAAGAACACTGAGTACCCCGAGGCCCCCATGGGCCCGCTAAGCCACGTCCAGGCCCATAGCCCTTCGGAGCCACTCTGTGTATGCCGAGTGTAGGGCAACACACTGCACTCCTTCTTGGAACAGCTTGAATTCCCCAGCACTCGAACAGGTCCACGAACACCGTTCTAGCAGGTCCAACGTGCCGTGCAAGTCTGGCTCATTGCCCAAGTCTGAGCTGCACTGAGAAAAACCCTCGGTTTCGTATTCCATCTGGGAGTCCCTGCCTGAAGTCTCCCTGCCTCCAAGAGAAAGTCGGCTAGCGTTCCGCCTGCAACTAAAGCCCAGTTCCTCTGGTAACACTGCAGGCTTTTGAAGAACCACGGGCCCGGAGGCCTAGCTGGGGCGTTTTTTCGTTGAGGCAGTACGGTATTTGCAGAACACCCTGCTGCGAGGAGTTGATTCAGGGAAGGAACCACAGGGTAACCTGTGTCTCTTTGGACTTCTTAGAAAGCATCGGGATATATGCTGCGTGTGCCCTTGGAAATGGGGGCCTGATGGAACTAGCCTTGCTTTCCCATTTTGAAAGCTCCATTCATGCTGCCTTGAAGCTACTTGAAATTGACTGCTGTTGACAGGCCACTAGCCACTGTAGGCATGGCTCTGGGTAGAAAATGAGCTTTCTCTAGCTATGCCGGCTGCTTCGATGGGCGGGTTGGAGCTCATCCTGCCACGCTCTAGAGCTAAAGGGAAACTCAGCGTGAGTACTGGCCTCGAGGTAAGTCCCTGAGTAGCTGCGCAGAAAGGGAGGCATGCAGCTGTTTCCATGAGGTCTTAGTCGCTGTTCTGCTTGATTTTATTTTATTTTTTTATTTTTTAATTTTTTTTAAGGTATATTTTTTGATTGATTGATCGCTATGTTGGGTCTTCGTTTCTGTGCTAGGGCTCTCTCCAGTTGCGGCAATTGGGGCCACTCTTCATCGCGGTGCGCGGGGCCTCTCACTATCGCGGACTCTCTTGTTGCGGAGCACAGGCTCCAGACGCGCAGGTTCAGTCATTGTGGCCCACGGGCCCAGTTTCTCCGTGGCATGTGTGATCCTCTCAGACCAGGGCTCGAACCCGTGTCCCCTGCATTGGCAGGCATATTCTCAACCACTGCGCCACCAGCGAAGCCCCTGTTCTGCTTTATTTTAAAGGAAGTACCCTTTTCAGGACTCGTAGGCCCCTCGGGTGTGCATCATTTTCGCTCCAAGAACCCTGACTACCTCCAGACCCTTGTGGGCCTGCTGAGCAACATCGAGGCCCAAAGGTCGGTCCCTCGGAGGCCCGCTGTGTATGCCGAGTGATGGGCAACACACTGCCTGTTCCTTAAGGAGAGCTACATTTCCAGAGCACTGGAACAGCCCCAGGACCACATTTCTAGCCAGTGGGACGTGCCCTGGAAGTGTTCGTCACGGCCCCCGTCTGAGCTGCCATGAGAAAACACTCTGCGTAGAATTCTTCGAGGGCCTCGTACCTGAAGTCACTCTGCTCGAGGAGAAAGTCAGCATCCTACCATGCTGTGGAGCTAACGGGACACTCAGCGTGAGCACTTGCCTCAAGGTAAGGCCCTGAATTGCCGTGCAGAAGCGGAGGCGTGCAGCAGTTTTCAGGAGGCCGTAGCCACTGCTCTGCATTAGTTTATTTATTTATTTATTTGTTTATCTATCTATTTATTTATTTATTTATTTAATATATCATTTTTTTTTTTTTACTGTGTTGGGTCGTCGTTGCTGCATGTGAGCTTTCTCTAGTTGCAGCGAGCGGGGGCTACTCTTCGTTGCGGTGCGCGGGCTTCTAATTGCGGTGACTCCTCTTGTTGTGGAGCACAGGCTCTAGGCACGTGGACTTCATTAGTTCTGGCATGCGGGCTCAGTCGTTGTGGCTCCCGGGCTCTACAGCGCAGGCTCAGTCGTTGTGGTTCACGGGCTTAAGTACTCCGCAGCATGTGAGATCTTGGTGGACCAGGGCTGGAACACATGTCCGCTTCATCGGCAGGTGGATTCCCAAACATTGCACCACAAGGGAAGCCCCTGCTCTGCATTATTTTAATGTCAGTATGCTTTGCAGGACATCTAGGAGCCTCGCGTGGGCACCCTATTTCCTGCAAGAACACTGAGTACCCCGAGGCCCCCATGGGCCCGCTAAGCCACATCCAGGCCCATAGCCCTTCGGAGCCACTCTGTGTATGCCGAGTGTAGGGCAACACACTGCACTCCTTCTTGGGACAGCTTGAATTCCCCAGCACTCGAACAGGTTCACGAACACCGTGCTAGCAGGTCCAACGTGCCGTGCAAGTCTGGCTCATTGCCCAAGTCTGAGCTGCACTGAGAAAAACCCTCGGTTTCGTATTCCATCTGGGAGTCCCTGCCTGAAGTCTCCCTGCCTCCAAGAGAAAGTCGGCTTGCGTTCCGCCTGCAACTAAAGCCCAGTTCCTCTGGTAACACTGCAGGCTTTTGAAGAACCACGGGCCCGGAGGCCTAGCTGGGGCGTTCCTTCGTTGAGGCAGTTCGGTATTTGCAGAACACCCTGCTGCGAGGAGTTGATTCAGGGAAGGAACCACAGGGTAACCTGTGTCTCTTTGGACTTCTTAGAAAGCACCGGGATATATGCTGCGTGTGCCCTTGGAAATGGGGGCCTGATGGAACTAGCCTTGCTTTCCCATTTTGAAAGCTCCATTCATGCTGCCTTGAAGCTACTTGAAATTGACTGCTGTTGACAGGCCACTAGCCACTGTAGGCATGGCTCTGGGTAGAAAATGAGTTTTCTCTAGCTATGCTGGCTGCTTCGATGGGCGGGTTGGAGCTCATCCTGCCACGCTCTAGAGCTAAAGGGAAACTCAACGTGAGTACTGGCCTCGAGGTAAGTCCCTGAGTAGCCGCGCAGAAAGGGAGGCATGCAGCTGTTTCCATGAGGTCTTAGTCGCTGTTCTGCTTGATTTTATTTTATTTTTTTATTTTTTATTTTTTTTTAAGGTTTATTTTTTGATTGATTGATCGCTATGTTGGGTCTTCGTTTCTGTGCTAGGGCTCTCTCCAGTTGCGGCAATTGGGGCCACTCTTCATCGCGGTGCGCGGGCCTCTCACTATCGCGGACTCTCTTGTTGCGGAGCACAGGCTCCAGACGCGCAGGTTCAGTCATTGTGGCCGACAGGCTTAGTTTCTCCGCGGCATGTGTGATCGTCTCAGACCAGTGCTCGAACCCGAGTCCCCTGCATTGGCAGGCATATTCTCAACCACTGCGCCACCAGGGAAGCCCCTGTTCTGCTTTATTTTAAAGGAAGTACCCTTTTCAGGACTCGTAGGCCCCTCGGGTGTGCATCATTTTCGCTCCAAGAACCCTGAGTACCTCCAGACTCCTGTGGGCCTGCTGAGCAATATCGAGGCCCAAAGGTCGGTCCCTCGGAGGCACGCTGTGTATGCCGAGTGATGGGCAACACACTGCCTGTTCCTTAAGGAGAGCTACATTTCCAGAGCACTGGAACAGCCCCAGGACCACATTTCTAGCCAGTGCGATGTGCCCTGGAAGTGTTCGTCACGGCCCCCGTCTGAGCTGCCATGAGAAAACACTCTGCGTAGAATTCTTCGAGGGCCTCGTACCTGAAGTCACTCTGCTCGAGGAGAAAGTCAGCATCCTACCATGCTGTGGCGCTAACGGGACACTCAGCATGAGCACTTGCCTCAAGGTAAGGCCCTGAATTGCCGTGCAGAAGCGGAGGCGTGCAGCAGTTTTCAGGAGGCCGTAGCCACTGCTCTGCATTAGTTTATTTATTTATTTATTTGTTTATCTATCTGTCTATTTATTTATTTATTTAATAGATCATTTTTTTTTACTGTGTTGGGTCGTCGTTGCTGCATGTGAGCTTTCTCTAGTTGCAGCGAGCGGGGGCTACTCTTCGTTGCGGTGCGCGGGCTTCTAATTGCGGTGACTCCTCTTGTTGTGGAGCACAGGCTCTAGGCACGTGGACTTCATTAGTTCTGGCATGCGGGCTCAGTCGTTGTGGCTCCCGGTCTCTAGAGCGCAGGCTCAGTCGTTGTGGTTCACGGGCTTAAGTACTCCGCAGCATGTGAGATCTTGGTGGACCAGGGCTCGGACCCATGTCCGCTTCATCGGCAGGTGGATTCCCAAACATTGCACCACAAGGGAAGCCCCTGCTCTGCATTATTTTAATGTCAGTATGCTTTGCAGGATATCTAGGAGCCTCGCGTGGGCACCCTATTTCCTGCAAGAACACTGAGTACCCCGAGGCCCCCATGGGCCCGCTAAGCCACATCCAGGCCCATAGCCCTTCGGAGCCACTCTGTGTATGCCGAGTGTAGGGCAACACACTGCACTCCTTCTTGGGACAGCTTGAATTCCCCAGCACTCGAACAGGTTCACGAACACCGTGCTAGCAGGTCCAACGTGCCGTGCAAGTCTGGCTCATTGCCCAAGTCTGAGCTGCACTGAGAAAAACCCTCGGTTTCGTATTCCATCTGGGAGTCCCTGCCTGAAGTCTCCCTGCCTCCAAGAGAAAGTCGGCTTGCGTTCCGCCTGCAACTAAAGCCCAGTTCCTCTGGTAACACTGCAGGCTTTTGAAGAACCACGGGCCCGGAGGCCTAGCTGGGGCGTTCCTTCGTTGAGGCAGTTCGGTATTTGCAGAACACCCTGCTGCGAGGAGTTGATTCAGGGAAGGAACCACAGGGTAACCTGTGTCTCTTTGGACTTCTTAGAAAGCACCGGGATATATGCTGCGTGTGCCCTTGGAAATGGGGGCCTGATGGAACTAGCCTTGCTTTCCCATTTTGAAAGCTCCATTCATGCTGCCTTGAAGCTACTTGAAATTGACTGCTGTTGACAGGCCACTAGCCACTGTAGGCATGGCTCTGGGTAGAAAATGAGTTTTCTCTAGCTATGCTGGCTGCTTCGATGGGCGGGTTGGAGCTCATCCTGCCACGCTCTAGAGTTAAAGGGAAACTCAACGTGAGTACTGGCCTCGAGGTAAGTCCCTGAGTAGCCGCGCAGAAAGGGAGGCATGCAGCTGTTTCCATGAGGTCTTAGTCGCTGTTCTGCTTGATTTTATTTTATTTTTTTATTTTTTATTTTTTTTTAAGGTTTATTTTTTGATTGATTGATCGCTATGTTGGGTCTTCGTTTCTGTGCTAGGGCTCTCTCCAGTTGCGGCAATTGGGGCCACTCTTCATCGCGGTGCGCGGGCCTCTCACTATCGCGGACTCTCTTGTTGCGGAGCACAGGCTCCAGACGCGCAGGTTCAGTCATTGTGGCCGACAGGCTTAGTTTCTCCGCGGCATGTGTGATCGTCTCAGACCAGTGCTCGAACCCGAGTCCCCTGCATTGGCAGGCATATTCTCAACCACTGCGCCACCAGGGAAGCCCCTGTTCTGCTTTATTTTAAAGGAAGTACCCTTTTCAGGACTCGTAGGCCCCTCGGGTGTGCATCATTTTCGCTCCAAGAACCCTGAGTACCTCCAGACTCCTGTGGGCCTGCTGAGCAATATCGAGGCCCAAAGGTCGGTCCCTCGGAGGCACGCTGTGTATGCCGAGTGATGGGCAACACACTGCCTGTTCCTTAAGGAGAGCTACATTTCCAGAGCACTGGAACAGCCCCAGGACCACATTTCTATCCAGTGCGATGTGCCCTGGAAGTGTTCGTCACGGCCCCCGTCTGAGCTGCCATGAGAAAACACTCTGCGTAGAATTCTTCGAGGGCCTCGTACCTGAAGTCACTCTGCTCGAGGAGAAAGTCAGCATCCTACCATGCTGTGGCGCTAACGGGACACTCAGCATGAGCACTTGCCTCAAGGTAAGGCCCTGAATTGCCGTGCAGAAGCGGAGGCGTGCAGCAGTTTTCAGGAGGCCGTAGCCACTGCTCTGCATTAGTTTATTTATTTATTTATTTGTTTATCTATCTGTCTATTTATTTATTTATTTAATAGATCATTTTTTTTTACTGTGTTGGGTCGTCGTTGCTGCATGTGAGCTTTCTCTAGTTGCAGCGAGCGGGGGCTACTCTTCGTTGCGGTGCGCGGGCTTCTAATTGCGGTGACTCCTCTTGTTGTGGAGCACAGGCTCTAGGCACGTGGACTTCATTAGTTCTGGCATGCGGGCTCAGTCGTTGTGGCTCCCGGTCTCTAGAGCGCAGGCTCAGTCGTTGTGGTTCACGGGCTTAAGTACTCCGCAGCATGTGAGATCTTGGTGGACCAGGGCTCGGACCCATGTCCGCTTCATCGGCAGGTGGATTCCCAAACATTGCACCACAAGGGAAGCCCCTGCTCTGCATTATTTTAATGTCAGTATGCTTTGCAGGATATCTAGGAGCCTCGCGTGGGCACCCTATTTCCTGCAAGAACACTGAGTACCCCGAGGCCCCCATGGGCCCGCTAAGCCACATCCAGGCCCATAGCCCTTCGGAGCCACTCTGTGTATGCCGAGTGTAGGGCAACACACTGCACTCCTTCTTGGGACAGCTTGAATTCCCCAGCACTCGAACAGGTTCACGAACACCGTTCTAGCAGGTCCAACGTGCCGTGCAAGTCTGGCTCATTGCCCAAGTCTGAGCTGCACTGAGAAAAACCCTCGGTTTCGTATTCCATCTGGGAGTCCCTGCCTGAAGTCTCCCTGCCTCCAAGAGAAAGTCGGCTTGCGTTCCGCCTGCAACTAAAGCCCAGTTCCTCTGGTAACACTGCAGGCTTTTGAAGAACCACGGGCCCGGAGGCCTAGCTGGGGAGTTCCTTCGTTGAGGCAGTTCGGTATTTGCAGAACACCCTGCTGCGAGGAGTTGATTCAGGGAAGGAACCACAGGGTAACCTGTGTCTCTTTGGACTTCTTAGAAAGCACCGGGATATATGCTGCGTGTGCCCTTGGAAATGGGGGCCTGATGGAACTAGCCTTGCTTTCCCATTTTGAAAGCTCCATTCATGCTGCCTTGAAGCTACTTGAAATTGACTGCTGTTGACAGGCCACTAGCCACTGTAGGCATGGCTCTGGGTAGAAAATGAGTTTTCTCTAGCTATGCCGGCTGCTTCGATGGGCGGGTTGGAGCTCATCCTGCCACGCTCTAGAGCTAAAGGGAAACTCAACGTGAGTACTGGCCTCGAGGTAAGTCCCTGAGTAGCCGCGCAGAAAGGGAGGCATGCAGCTGTTTCCATGAAGTCTTAGTCGCTGTTCTGCTTGATTTTATTTTATTTTTTTATTTTTTATTTTTTTTTAAGGTTTATTTTTTGATTGATTGATCGCTATGTTGGGTCTTCGTTTCTGTGCTAAGGCTCTCTCCAGTTGCGGCAATTGGGGCCACTCTTCATCGCGGTGCGCGGGGCCTCTCACTATCGCGGACTCTCTTGTTGCGGAGCACAGGCTCCAGACGCGCAGGTTCAGTCATTGTGGCCCACGGGCCCAGTTTCTCCGTGGCATGTGTGATCCTCTCAGACCAGGGCTCGAACCCGTGTCCCCTGCATTGGCAGGCATATTCTCAACCACTGCGCCACCGGGGAAGCCCCTGTTCTGCTTTATTTTAAAGGAAGTACCCTTTTCAGGACTCGTAGGCCCCTCGGGTGTGCATCATTTTCCCTCCAAGAACCCTGAGTACCTCCAGACTCCTGTGGGCCTGCTGAGCAACCTCGAGGCCCAAAGGTCGGTCCCTCGGAGGCCCTCTGTGTATGCCGAGTGATGGGCAACACACTGCCTGTTCCTTAAGGAGAGCTACATTTCCAGAGCACTGGAACAGCCCCAGGACCACATTTCTAGCCAGTGCGATGTGCCCTGGAAGTGTTCGTCACGGCCCCCGTCTGAGCTGCCATGAGAAAACACTCTGCGTAGAATTCTTCGAGGGCCTCGTACCTGAAGTCACTCTGCTCGAGGAGAAAGTCAGCATCCTACCATGCTGTGGCGCTACCGGGACACTCAGCGTGAGCACTTGCCTCAAGGTAAGGCCCTGAATTGCCGTGCAGAAGCGGAGGCGTGCAGCAGTTTTCAGGAGGCTGTAGCCACTGCTCTGCATTAGTTTATTTATTTATTTATTTGTTTATCTATCTATCTATTTATTTATTTATTTAATAGATCATTTTTTTTTACTGTGTTGGGTCGTCGTTGCTGCATGTGAGCTTTCTCTAGTTGCAGCGAGCGGGGGCTACTCTTCGTTGCGGTGCGCGGGCTTCTAATTGCGGTGACTCCTCTTGTTGTGGAGCACAGGCTCTAGGCACGTGGACTTCATTAGTTCTGGCATGCGGGCTCAGTCGTTGTGGCTCCCGGGCTCTACAGCGCAGGCTCAGTCGTTGTCGTTCACGGGCTTAAGTACTCCGCAGCATGTGAGATCTTGGTGGACCAGGGCTGGAACACATGTCCGCTTCATCGGCAGGTGGATTCCCAAACATTGCACCACAAGGGAAGCCCCTGCTCTGCATTATTTTAATGTCAGTATGCTTTGCAGGACATCTAGGAGCCACGCGTGGGCACCCTATTTCCTGCAAGAACACTGAGTACCCCGAGGTCCCCATGGGCCCGCTAAGCCACATCCAGGCCCATAGCCCTTCGGAGCCACTCTGTGTATGCCGAGTGTAGGGCAACGCACTGCACTCCTTCTTGGGACAGCTTGAATTCCCCAGCACTCGAACAGGTCCACGAACACCGTTCTAGCAGGTCCAACGTGCCGTGCAAGTCTGGCTCATTGCCCAAGTCTGAGCTGCACTGAGAAAAACCCTCGGCTTCATATTCCATCTGGGAGTCCCTGCCTGAAGTCTCCCTGCCTCCCAGAGAAAGTCGGCTTGCGTTCCGCCTGCAACTAAAGCCCAGTTCCTCTGGTAACACTGCAGGCTTTTGAAGAGCCACGGGCCCGGAGGCCTAGCTGGGGCGTTCCTTCGTTGAGGCAGTTCGCTATTTGCAGAACACCCTGCTGCGAGGAGTTGATTCAGGGAAGGAACCACAGTGTAACCTGTGTCTCTTTGGACTTCTTAGAAAGCACCGGGATATATGCTGCGTGTGCCCTTGGAAATGGGGGCCTGATGGAACTAGCCTTGCTTTCCCATTTTGAAAGCTCCATTCATGCTGCCTTGAAGCTACTTGAAATTGAGTGCTGTTGACAGGCCACTAGCCACTGTAGGCATGGCTCTGGGTAGAAAATGAGTTTTCTCTAGCTATGCCGTCTGCTTCGATGGGCGGGTTGGAGCTCATCCTTCCACGCTCTAGAGCTAAAGGGAAACTCAACGTGAGTACTGGCCTCGAAGTAAGTCCCTGAGTAGCCGCGCAGAAAGGGAGGCATGCAGCTGTTTCCATGAGGTCTTAGTCGCTGTTCTGCTTGATTTTATTTTATTTTTTTATTTTTTATTTTTTTTTAAGGTTTATTTTTTGATTGATTGATCGCTATGTTGGGTCTTCGTTTCTGTGCTAGGGCTCTCTCCAGTTGCGGCAATTGGGGCCACTCTTCATCGCGGTGCGCGGGCCTCTCACTATCGCGGACTCTCTTGTTGCGGAGCACAGGCTCCAGACGCGCAGGTTCAGTCATTGTGGCCCACGGGCCCAGTTTCTCCGCGGCATGTGTGATACTCTCAGACCAGGGCTCGAACCCGTGTCCCCTGCATTGGCAGGCATATTCTCAACCACTGCGCCACCAGGGAAGCCCCTGTTCTGCTTTATTTTAAAGGAAGTACCCTTTTCAGGACTCGTAGGCCCCTCGGGTGTGCATCAGTTTCCCTCCAAGAACCCTGAGTACCTCCAGACTCCTGTGGGCCTGCTGAGCAACCTCGAGGCCCAAAGGTTGGTCCCTCGGAGGCCCTCTGTGTATGCCGAGTGATGGGCAACACACTGCCTGTTCCTTAAGGAGAGCTACATTTCCAGAGCACTGGAACAGCCCCAGGACCACATTTCTAGCCAGTGCGATGTGCCCTGGAAGTGTTCGTCACGGCCCCCGTCTGAGCTGCCATGAGAAAACACTCTGCGTAGAATTCTTCGAGGGCCTCGTACCTGAAGTCACTCTGCTCGAGGAGAAAGTCAGCATCCTACCATGCTGTGGCGCTACCGGGACACGCAGCGTGAGCACTTGCCTCAAGGTAAGGCCCTGAATTGCTGTGCAGAAGCGGAGGCGTGCAGCAGTTTTCAGGAGGCCGTAGCCACTGCTCTGCATTAGTTTATTTATTTATTTATTTGTTTATCTATCTATCTATTTATTTATTTATTTAATAGATCATTTTTTTTTTACTGTGTTGGGTCGTCGTTGCTGCATGTGAGCTTTCTCTAGTTGCAGCGAGCGGGGGCTACTCTTCATTGCGGTGCGCGGGCTTCTAATTGCGGTGACTCCTCTTGTTGTGGAGCACAGGCTCTAGGCACGTGGACTTCATTAGTTCTGGCATGCGGGCTCAGTCGTTGTGGCTCCCGGTCTCTAGAGCGCAGGCTCAGTCGTTGTGGTTCACGGGCTTAAGTACTCCGCAGCATGTGAGATCTTGGTGGACCAGGGCTCGAACCCATGTCCGCTTCATCGGCAGGTGGATTCCCAAACATTGCACCACAAGGGAAGCCCCTGCTCTGCATTATTTTAATGTCAGTATGCTTTGCAGGACATCTAGGAGCCTCGCGTGGGCACCCTATTTCCTGCAAGAACACTGAGTACCCCGAGGTCCCCATGGGGCCGCTAAGCCACATCCAGGCCCATAGCCCTTCGGAGCCACTCTGTGTATGCCGAGTGTAGGGCAACGCACTGCACTCCTTCTTGGGACAGCTTGAATTCCCCAGCACTCGAACAGGTCCACGAACACCGTTCTAGCAGGTCCAACGTGCCGTGCAAGTCTGGCTCATTGCCCAAGTCAGAGCTGCACTGAGAAAAACCCTCGGCTTCGTATTCCATCTGGGAGTCCCTGCCTGAAGTCTCCCTGCCTCCCAGAGAAAGTCGGCTTGCGTTCCGCCTGCAACTAAAGCCCAGTTCCTCTGGTAACACTGCAGGCTTTTGAAGAGCCACGGGCCCGGAGGCCTAGCTGGGGCGTTCCTTCGTTGAGGTAGTTCGCTATTTGCAGAACACCCTGCTGCGAGGAGTTGATTCAGGGAAGGAAGCACAGGGTAACCTGTGTCTCTTTGGACTTCTTAGAAAGCACCGGGATATATGCTGTGTGTGCCCTTGGAAATGGGGGTCTGATGGAACTAGCCTTGCTTTCCCATTTTGAAAGCACCATTCATGCTGCCTTGAAGCTACTTGAAATTGAGTGCTGTTGACAGGCCACTAGCCACTGTAGGCATGGCTCTGGGTAGAAAATGAGTTTTCTCTAGCTATGCCGTCTGCTTCGATGGGCGGTTTGGAGCTCATCCTGCCACGCTCTAGAGCTAAAGGGAAACTCAACGTGAGTACTGGCCTCGAAGTATGTCCCTGAGTAGCCGCGCAGAAAGGGAGACATGCAGCTGTTTCCATGAGGTCTTAGTCGCTGTTCTGCTTGATTTTATTTTATTTTTTTATTTTTTATTTTTTTTTAAGGTTTATTTTTGGATTGATTGATCGCTATGTTGGGTCTTCGTTTCTGTGCTAGGGCTCTCTCCAGTTGCGGCAATTGGGGCCACTCTTCATCGCGGTGCGCGGGCCTCTCACTATCGCGGACTCTCTTGTTGCGGAGCACAGGCTCCAGACGCGCAGGTTCAGTCATTGTGGCCGACGGGCCTAGTTTCTCCGCGGCTTGTGTGATCGTCTCAGACCAGTGCTCGAACCCGAGTCCCCTGCATTGGCAGGCATATTCTCAACCACTGTGCCACCAGGGAAGCCCCTGTTCTGCTTTATTTCAAAGGAAGTACCCTTTTCAGGACTCGTAGGCCCCTCGGGTGTGCATCATTTTCGCTCCAAGAACCCTGAGTACCTCCAGACACCTGTGGGCCTGCTGAGCAACATCGAGGCCCAAAGGTCGGTCGCTCGGAGGCCCTCTGTGTATGCTGAGTGATGGGCAACACACTGCACGTTCCTTAAGGACAGCTACATTTCCAGAGCACTGGAACAACCTCAGGACCACATTTCTAGCCAGTGCGACGTGCCATGGAAGTGTTCGTCACGGCCCCCGTCTGAGCTGCCATGAGAAAACACTCTGCGTAGAATTCTTCGAGGGCCTCGTACCTGAAGTCACTCTGCTCGAGTAGAAAGTCAGCATCCTACCATGCTGTGGCGCTAACGGGACACTCAGCGTGAGCACTTGCCTCATGGTAAGGCCCTGAATTGCCGTGCAGAAGCGGAGGCGTGCAGCAGTTTTCAGGAGGCCGTAGCCACTGCTCTGCATTAGTTTATTTATTTATTTATTTGTTTATCTATCTATTTATTTATTTATTTAATATATCATTTTTTTTTTACTGTGTTGGGTCGTCGTTGCTGCATGTGAGCTTTCTCTAGTTGCAGCGAGCGGGGGCTACTCTTCGTTGCGGTGCGCGGGCTTCTAATTGCGGTGACTCCTCTTGTTGTGGAGTACAGGCTCTAGGGGCGTGGACTTCATTAGTTCTGGCATGCGGGCTCAGTCGTTGTGGCTCCCGGTCTCTAGAGCGCAGGCTCAGTCGTTGTGGTTCACGGGCTTAAGTGCTCCGCAGCATGTGAGATCTTGGTGGACCAGGGCTCGAACACATGTCCGCTTCATCGGCAGGTGGATTCCCAAAAATTGCACCACAAGGGAAGCCCCTGCTCTGCATTATTTTAATGTCAGTATGCTTTGCAGGACATCTAGGAGCCTCGCATGGGCACCCTATTTCCTGCAAGAACACTGAGTACCCCGAGGCCCCCATGGGCCCACTAAGCCACATCCAGGCCCATAGCCCTTCGGAGCCACTCTGTGTATGCCTAGTGTAGGGCAACACACTGCACTCCTTCTTGGGACAGCTTGAATTCCCCAGCACTCGAACAGGTCCACGAACACCGTTCTAGCAGGTCCAACGTGCCGTGCAAGTCTGGCTCATTGCCCAAGTCTGAGCTGCACTGAGAAAAAACCTCGGCTTCGTATTCCATCTGGGAATCCCTGCCTGAAGTCTCCCTGCCTCCAAGAGAAAGTCGGCTTGCGTTCCGCCTGCAACTAAAGCCCAGTTCCTCTGGTAACACTGCAGGCTTTTGAAGAGCCACGGGCCCGGAGGCCTAGCTGGGGCGTTCTTTCGTTGAGGCAGTTCGCTATTTGCAGAACACCCTGCTGCGAGGAGTTGATTCAGGGAAGGAACCACAGGGTAACCTGTGTCTCTTTGGACTTCTTAGAAAGCACCGGGATATATGCTGCGTGTGCCCTTGGAAATGGGGGCCTGATGGAACTAGCCTTGCTTTCCCATTTTGAAAGCTCCATTCATGCTGCCTTGAAGCTACTTGAAATTGAGTGCTGTTGACAGGCCACTAGCCACTGTAGGCATGGCTCTGGGTAGAAAATGAGTTTTCTCTAGCTATGCCGTCTGCTTCGATGGGCGGGTTGGAGCTCATCCTGCCACGCTCTAGAGCTAAAGGGAAACTCAACGTGAGTACTGGCCTCGAAGTAAGTCCCTGAGTAGCCGCGCAGAAAGGGAGGCATGCAGCTGTTTCCATGAGGTCTTAGTCGCTGTTCTGCTTGATTTTATTTTATTTTTTTATTTTTTATTTTTTTTTAAGGTTTATTTTTTGATTGATTGATCGCTATGTTGGGTCTTCGTTTCTGTGCTAGGGCTCTCTCCAGTTGCGGCAATTGGGGCCACTCTTCATCGCGGTGCGCGGGCCTCTCACTATCGCGGACTCTCTTGTTGCGGAGCACAGGCTCCAGACGCGCAGGTTCAGTCATTGTGGCCCACGGGCCCAGTTTCTCCGCGGCATGTGTGATCCTCTCAGACCAGGGCTCGAACCCGTGTCCCCTGCATTGGCAGGCATATTCTCAACCACTGCGCCACCAGGGAAGCCCCTGTTCTGCTTTATTTTAAAGGAAGTACCCTTTTCAGGACTCGTAGGCCCCTCGGGTGTGCATCATTTTCCCTCCAAGAACCCTGAGTACCTCCAGACTCCTGTGGGCCTGCTGAGCAACCTCGAGGCCCAAAGGTCGGTCCCTCGGAGGCCCTCTGTGTATGCCGAGTGATGGGCAACACACTGCCTGTTCCTTAAGGAGAGCTACATTTCCAGAGCACTGGAACAGCCCCAGGACCACATTTCTAGCCAGTGCGATGTGCCCTGGAAGTGTTCGTCACGGCCCCCGTCTGAGCTGCCATGAGAAAACACTCTGTGTAGAATTCTTCGAGGGCCTCGTACCTGAAGTCACTCTGCTCGAGGAGAAAGTCAGCATCCTACCATGCTGTGGCGCTACCGGGACACTCAGCGTGAGCACTTGCCTCAAGGTAAGGCCCTGAATTGCCGTGCAGAAGCCGAGGCGTGCAGCAGTTTTCAGGAGGCCGTAGCCACTGCTCTGCATTAGTTTATTTATTTATTTATTTGTTTATCTATTTATTTATTTATTTATTTATTTAATATATCTTTTCTTTTTACTGTGTTGGGTTGTCGTTGCTGCATGTGAGCTTTCTCTAGTTGCAGCGAGCGGGGGCTACTCTTCGTTGCGGTGCGCGGGCTTCTAATTGCGGTGACTCCTCTTGTTGTGGAGCACAGGCTCTAGGCACGTGGACTTCATTAGTTCTGGCATGTGGGCTCAGTCGTTGTGGCTCCCGGTCTCTAGAGCGCAGGCTCAGTCGTTGTGGTTCACGGGCTTAAGTACTCCTCAGCATGTGAGATCTTGGTGGACCAGGGCTCGAACCCATGTCCGCTTCATCGGCAGGTGGATTCCCAAACATTGCACCACAAGGGAAGCCCCTGCTCTGCATTATTTTAATGTCAGTATGCTTTGCAGGACATCTAGGAGCCTCGCGTGGGCACCCTATTTCCTGCAAGAACACTGAGTACCCCTAGGCCCCCATGGGCCCGCTAAGCCACATCCAGGCCCATAGCCCTTCGGAGCCACTCTGTGTATGCCGAATGTAGGGCAACGCACTGCACTCCTTCTTGGGACAGCTTGAATTCCCCAGCACTCGAACAGGTCCACGAACACCGTTCTAGCAGGTCCAACGTGCCGTGCAAGTCTGGCTCATTGCCCAAGTCTGAGCTGCACTGAGAAAAACCCTCGGCTTCGTATTCCATCTGGGAGTCCCTGCCTGAAGTCTCCCTGCCTCCCAGAGAAAGTCGGCTTGCGTTCCGCCTGCAACTAAAGCCCAGTTCCTCTGGTAACACTGCAGGCTTTTGAAGAGCCACGGGCCCGGAGGCCTAGCTGGGGCGTTCCTTCGTTGAGGTAGTTCGCTATTTGCAGAACACCCTGCTGCGAGGAGTTGATTCAGGGAAGGAAGCACAGGGTAACCTGTGTCTCTTTGGACTTCTTAGAAAGCACCGGGATATATGCTGCGTGTGCCCTTGGAAATGGGGGTCTGATGGAACTAGCCTTGCTTTCCCATTTTGAAAGCTCCATTCATGCTGCCTTGAAGCTACTTGAAATTGAGTGCTGTTGACAGGCCACTAGCCACTGTAGGCATGGCTCTGGGTAGAAAATGAGTTTTCTCTAGCTATGCCGTCTGCTTCGATGGGCGGTTTGGAGCTCATCCTGCCACGCTCTAGAGCTAAAGGGAAACTCAACGTGAGTACTGGCCTCGAAGTAAGTCCCTGAGTAGCCGCGCAGAAAGGGAGACATGCAGCTGTTTCCATGAGGTCTTAGTCGCTGTTCTGCTTGATTTTATTTTATTTTTTTATTTTTTATTTTTTTTTAAGGTTTATTTTTTGATTGATTGATCGCTATGTTGGGTCTTCGTTTCTGTGCTAGGGCTCTCTCCAGTTGCGGCAATTGGGGCCACTCTTCATCGCGGTGCGCGGGCCTCTCACTATCGCGGACTCTCTTGTTGCGGAGCACAGGCTCCAGACGCGCAGGTTCAGTTATTGTGGCCGACGGGCCTAGTTTCTCCGCGGCTTGTGTGATCGTCTCAGACCAGTGCTCGAACCCGAGTCCCCTGCATTGGCAGGCATATTCTCAACCACTGTGCCACCAGGGAAGCCCCTGTTCTGCTTTATTTTAAAGGAAGTACCCTTTTCAGGACTCGTAGGCCCCTCGGGTGTGCATCATTTTCGCTCCAAGAACCCTGAGTACCTCCAGACACCTGTGGGCCTGCTGAGCAACATCGAGGCCCAAAGGTCGGTCGCTCGGAGGCCCTCTGTGTATGCTGAGTGATGGGCAACACACTGCACGTTCCTTAAGGACAGCTACATTTCCAGAGCACTGGAACAACCTCAGGACCACATTTCTAGCCAGTGCGACGTGCCATGGAAGTGTTCGTCACGGCCCCCGTCTGAGCTGCCATGAGAAAACACTCTGCGTAGAATTCTTCGAGGGCCTCGTACCTGAAGTCACTCTGCTCGAGTAGAAAGTCAGCATCCTACCATGCTGTGGCGCTAACGGGACACTCAGCGTGAGCACTTGCCTCATGGTAAGGCCCTGAATTGCCGTGCAGAAGCGGAGGCGTGCAGCAGTTTTCAGGAGGCCGTAGCCACTGCTCTGCATTAGTTTATTTATTTATTTATTTGTTTATCTATCTATTTATTTATTTATTTAATATATCATTTTTTTTTTACTGTGTTGGGTCGTCGTTGCTGCATGTGAGCTTTCTCTAGTTGCAGCGAGCGGGGGCTAGTCTTCGTTGCGGTGCGCGGGCTTCTAATTGCGGTGACTCCTCTTGTTGTGGAGCACAGGCTCTAGGCACGTGGACTTCATTAGTTCTGGCATGCGGGCTCAGTCGTTGTGGCTCCCGGTCTCCAGAGCGCAGGCTCAGTCGTTGTGGTTCACGGGCTTAAGGACTCCGCAGCATGTGAGATCTTGGTGGACCAGGGCTCGAACCCATGTCCGCTTCATCGGCAGGTGGATTCCCAAACATTGCACCACAAGGGAAGCCCCTGCTCTGCATTATTTTAATGTCAGTATGCTTTGCAGGACATCTAGGAGCCTCGCGTGGGCACCCTATTTCCTGCAAGAACACTGAGTACCCCAAGGCCCCCATGGGCCCGCTAAGCCACATCCAGGCCCATAGCCCTTCGGAGCCACTCTGTGTATGCCGAGTGTAGGGCAACGCACTGCACTCCTTCTTGGGACAGCTTGAATTCCCCAGCACTCGAACAGGTCCACGAACACCGTTCTAGCAGGTCCAACGTGCCGTGCAAGTCTGGCTCATTGCCCAAGTCTGAGCTGCACTGAGAAAAACCCTCGGCTTCGTATTCCATCTGGGAGTCCCTGCCTGAAGTCTCCCTGCCTCCAAGAGAAAGTCGGCTTGCGTTCCGCCTGCAACTAAAGCCCAGTTCCTCTGGTAACACTGCAGGCTTTTGAAGAGCCACGGGCCCGGAGGCCTAGCTGGGGCGTTCCTTCGTTGAGGCAGTTCGCTATTTGCAGAACACCCTCCTGCGAGGAGTTGATTCAGGGAAGGAACCACAGGGTAACCTGTGTCTCTTTGGACTTCTTAGAAAGCACCGGGATATATGCTGCGTGTGCCCTTGGAAATGGGGGTCTGATGGAACTAGCCTTGCTTTCCCATTTTGAAAGCTCCATTCATGCTGCCTTGAAGCTACTTGAAATTGACTGCTGTTGACAGGCCACTAGCCACTGTAGGCATGGCTCTGGGTAGAAAATGAGTTTTCTCTAGCTATGCCGTCTGTTTCGATGGGCGGGTTGGAGCTCATCCTGCCATGCTCTAGAGCTAAAGGGAAACTCAACGTGAGTACTGGCCTCGAAGTAAGTCCCTGAGTAGCCGCGCAGAAAGGGAGGCATGCAGCTGTTTCCATGAGGTCTTAGTCGCTCTTCTGCTTGATTTTATTTTATTTTTTTATTTTTTATTTTTTTTTAAGGTTTAGTTTTTGATTGATTGATCGCTATGTTGGGTCTTCGTTTCTGTGCTAGGGCTCTCTCCAGTTGCGGCAATTGGGGCCACTCTTCATCGCGGTGCGCGGGCCTCTCACTATCGCGGACTCTCTTGTTGCGGAGCACAGGCTCCAGACGCGCAGGTTCAGTCATTGTGGCCGACGGGCCTAGTTTCTCCGCGGCATGTGTGATCCTCTCAGACCAGGGCTCGAAACCGTGTCCCCTGCATTGGCAGGCATATTCTCAATTCTCAACCACTGAGCCACCAAGGAAGCCCCTGTTCTGCTTTATTTTAAAGGAAGTACCCTTTTCAGGACTCGTAGGCCCCTCGGGTGTGCATCATTTTCGCTCCAAGAACCCTGAGTACCTCCAGACACCTGTGGCCCTGCTGAGCAACATCGAGGCGCAAAGGTTGGTCCCTCGGAGGCCCTCTGTGTATGCCGAGTGATGGGCAACACACTGCACGTTCCTTAAGGACAGCTACATTTCCAGAGCACTGGAACAACCTCAGGACCACATTTCTAGCCAGTGGGACGTGCCCTGGAAGTGTTCGTCACGGCCCCCGTCTGAGCTGCCATGAGAAAACACTCTGAGTAGAATTCTTCGAGGGCCTCGTACCTGAAGTCACTCTGCTCGAGGAGAAAGTCAGCATCCTACCATGCTGTGGCGCTACCGGGACACTCAGCGTGAGCACTTGCCTCAAGGTAAGGCCCTGAATTGGCGTGCAGAAGCGGAGGCGTGCAGCAGTTTTCAGGAGGCCGTAGCCACTGCTCTGCATTAGTTTATTTATTTATTTATTTGTTTCTCTATCTATTTATTTATTTATTTAATATATCATTTTTTTTTTTACTGTGTTGGGTCCTCGTTGCTGCATGTGAGCTTTCTCTTGTTGCAGCGAGCGGGGGCTACTCTTCATTGCGGTGCGCGGGCTTCTAATTGCGGTGACTCCTCTTGCTGTGGAGCACAGGCTCTAGGCACATGGACTTCATTAGTTCTGGCATGCAGGCTCAGTCGTTGTGGCTCCCGGTCTCTAGAGCGCAGGCTCAGTCGTTGTGGTTCACGGGCTTAAGTACTCCGCAGCATGTGAGATCTTGGTGGACCAGGGCTGGAACCCATGTCCGCTTCATCGGCAGGTGGATTCCCAAACATTGCACCACAAGGGAAGCCCCTGGTCTGCATTATTTTAATGTCAGTATGCTTTGCAGGACATCTAGGAGCCTCGCGTGGGCACACTATTTCCTGCAAGAACACTGAGTACCCCGAGGCCCCCATGGGCTCGCGAAGCCACATCCAGGCCCATAGCCCTTCGGAGCCACTCTGTGTATGCCGTGTGTAGGGAAACACACTGCAATCCTTCTTGGGACAGCTTGAATTCCCCAGCACTCGAACAGGTCCACGAACACCGTTCTAGCAGGTCCAACGTGCCGTGGAAGCCTGGCTCATTGCCCAAGTCTGAGCTGCACTGAGAAAAACCCTCGGCTTCGTATTCCATCTGGGAGTCCCTGCCTGAAGTCTCCCTGCCTCCAAGAGAAAGTCGGCTTGCGTTCCGCCTGCAACTAAAGCCCAGTTCCTCTGGTAACACTGCAGGCTTTTGAAGAGCCACGGGCCCGGAGGCCTAGCTGGGGCATTCCTTCGTTGAGGCCGTTTGCTATTTGCAGAACACCCTGCTGCGAGGAGTTGATTCAGGGAAGGAACCACAGGGTAACCTGTGTCTCTTTGGACTTCTTAGAAAGCACCGGGATATATGCTGAGTGTGCCCTTGGAAATGGGGGCCTGATGGAACTAGCCTTGCTTTCCCATTTTGAAAGCTCCATTCATGCTGCCTTGAAGCTACTTGAAATTGACTGCTGTTGACAGGCCACTAGCCACTGTAGGCATGGCTCTGGGTAGAAAATGAGTTTTCTCTAGCTATGCCGGCTGCTTCGATGGGCGGGTTGGAGCTCATCCTGCCACGCTCTAGAGCTAAAGGGAAACTCAACATGAGTACTGGCCTCGAGGTAAGTCCCTGAGTAGCCGCGCAGAAAGGGAGGCATGCAGCTGTTTCCATGAGGTCTTAGTCGCTGTTCTGCTTGATTTTATTTTATTTTTTTATTTTTTATTTTTTTTAAGGTTTATTTTTTGATTGATTGATCGCTATGTTGGGTCTTCGTTTCTGTGCTAGGGCTCTCTCCAGTTGCGGCAATTGGGGCCACTCTTCATCGCGGTGCGCGGGCCTCTCACTATCGCGGACGCTCTTGTTGCGGAGCACAGGCTCCAGACGTGCAGGTTCAGTCATTGTGGCCCACGGGCCCAGTTTCTCCGCAGCATGTGGGATCCTCTCAGACCAGGGCTCGAACCCGTGTCCCCTGCATTGGCAGGCATATTCTCAACCACTGCGCCACCAGGGAAGACCCTGTTCTGCTTTATTTTAAAGGAAGTACCCTTTTCAGGACTCGTAGGCTCCTCGGGTGTGCATCATTTTTGCTCCAAGAACCCTGAGTACCTCCAGACTCCTGTGGGCCTGCTGAGCAACATCGAGGCGCAAAGGTTGGTCCCTCGGAGGCCCTCTGTGTATGCCGAGTGATGGGCAACACACTGCACGTTCCTTAAGGACAGCTACATTTCCAGAGCACTGGAACAACCTCAGGACCACATTTCTAGCCAGTGGGACGTGCCCTGGAAGTGTTCGTCACGGCCCCCGTCTGAGCTGCCATGAGAAAACACTCTGCGTAGAATTCTTTGAGGGCCTCGTACCTGAAGTCACTCTGCTCGAGGAGAAAGTCAGCATCCTACCATGCTGTGGCGCTACCGGGACACTCAGCGTGAGCACTTGCCTCAAGGTAAGGCCCTGAATTTCCGTGCAGAAGCGGAGGCGTGCAGCAGTTTTCAGGAGGCCGTAGCCACTGCTCTGCATTAGTTTATTTATTTATTTATTTGTTTATCTATCTATCTATTTATTTATTTATTTAATATATCATTTTTTTTTTTACTGCGTAGGGTCGTCGTTGCTGCATGTGAGCTTTCTCTAGTTGCAGCGAGCGGGGGCTACTCTTCGTTGCGGTGCGCGGGCTTCTAATTGCGGTGACTCCTCTTGTTGTGGAGCACAGGCTCTAGGCACGTGGACTTCATTAGTTCTGGCATGCGGGCTCAGTCGTTGTGGCTCCCGGGCTCTACAGCGCAGGCTCAGTCGTTGTGGTTCACGGGCTTAAGTGCTCCGCAGCATCTGAGATCTTGGTGGACCAGGGCTCGAACCCATGTCCGCTTCATCGGCAGGTGGATTCCCAAACATTGCACCACAAGGGAAGCCCCTGCTCTGCATTATTTTAATGTCAGTATGCTTTGCAGGACATCTAGGAGCCTCGCGTGGGCACCCTATTTCCTGCAAGAACACTGAGTACCCCGAGGCCCCCATGGGCCCGCTAAGCCACATCCAGGCCCATAGCCCTTCGGAGCTACTCTGTGTATGCCGAGTGTAGGGCAACGCACTGCAGTCCTTCTTGGGACAGCTTGAATTCCCCAGCACTCGAACAGGTCCACGAACACCGTTCTAGCAGGTCCAACGTGCCGTGGAAGCCTGGCTCATTGCCCAAGTCTGAGCTGCACTGAGAAAAACCCTCGGCTTCGTATTCCATCTGGGAGTCCCTGCCTGAAGTCTCCCTGCCTCCAAGAGAAAGTCGGCTTGCGTTCCGCCTGCAACTAAAGCCCAGTTCCTCTGGTAACACTGCAGGCTTTTGAAGAGCCACGGGCCCGGAGGCCTAGCTGGGGCGTTACTTCGTTGAGGCAGTTCGCTATTTGCAGAACACCCTGCTGCGAGGAGTTGATTCAGGGAAGGAACCACAGGGTAACCTGTGTCTCTTTGGACTTCTTAGAAAGCACCGGGATATATGCTGCGTGTGCCCTTGGAAATGGGGGTCTGATGGAACTAGCCTTGCTTTCCCATTTTGAAAGCTCCATTCATGCTGCCTTGAAGCTACTTGAAATTGACTGCTGTTGACAGGCCACTAGCCACTGTAGGCATGGCTCTGGGTAGAAAATGAGTTTTCTCTAGCTATGCCGTCTGCTTCGATGGGCGGGTTGGAGCTCATCCTGCCACGCTCTAGAGCTAAAGGGAAACTCAACGTGAGTACTGGCCTCGAAGTAAGTCCCTGAGTAGCCGCGCAGAAAGGGAGGCATGCAGCTGTTTCCATGAGGTCTTAGTCGCTGTTCTGCTTGATTTTATTTTATTTTTTTATTTTTTATTTTTTTTAAGGTTTATTTTTTGATTGATTGATCGCTATGTTGGGTCTTCGTTTCTGTGCTAGGGCTCTCTCCAGTTGCGGCAATTGGGGCCACTCTTCATCGCGGTGCGCGGGCCTCTCACTATCGCGGACTCTCTTGTTGCGGAGCACAGGCTCCAGACGCGCAGGTTCAGTCATTGTGGCCGACGGGCCTAGTTTCTCCGCGGCATGTGTGAGCGTCTCAGACCACGGCTCGAACCCGTGTCCCCTGCATTGGCAGGCATATTCTCAACCACTGCGCCACCAGGGAAGCCCCTATTCTGCTTTATTTTAAAGGAAGTACCCTTTTCAGGACTCGTAGGCCCCTCGGGTGTGCATCATTTTCGCTCCAAGAACCCTGAGTACCTCCAGACACCTGTGGGCCTACTGAGCAACATCGAGGCCCAAAGGTCGGTCCCTCGGATGCCCTCTGTGTATGCCGAGTGATGGGCAACACACTGCACGTTCCTTAAGGACAGCTACATTTCCAGAGCACTGGAGCAACCTCAGGACCACATTTCTAGCCAGTGGGACGTGCCCTGGAAGTGTTCGTCACGGCCCCCGTCTGAGCTGCCATGAGAAAACACTCTGCGTAGAATTCTTCGAGGGCCTCGTACCTGAAGTCACTCTGCTCGAGGAGAAAGTCAGCATCCTACCATGCTGTGGCGCTAACGGGACACTCAGCGTGAGCAATTGCCTCAAGGTAAGGCCCTGAATTGCCGTGCAGAAGCGGAGGCGTGCAGCAGTTTTCAGGAGGCCGTAGCCACTGCTCTGCATTAGTTTATTTATTTATTTATTTGTTTATCTATCTATTTATTTATTTATTTATTTAATATATCATTTTTTTTTTACTGTGTTGGGTCGTCGTTGCTGCATGTGAGCTTTGTCTAGTTGCAGCGAGCGGGGGCTACTCTTCGTTGCGGTGCGCGGGCTTCTAATTGCGGTGACTCCTCTTGTTGTGGAGCACAGGCTCTAGGCACGTGGACTTCATTAGTTCTGGCATGCGGGCTCAGTCGTTGTGGCTCCCGGTCTCTAGAGCGCAGGCTCAGTCATTGTGGTTCACGGGCTTAAGTACTCCGCAGCATGTGAGATCTTGGTGGACCAGGGCTCGAACCCATGTCCGCTTCATCGGCAGGTGGATTCCCAAACATTGCACCACAAGGGAAGCCCCTGCTCTGCATTATTTTAATGTCAGTATGCTTTGCAGGACATCTAGGATCCTCGCGTGGGCACCCTATTTCCTGCAAGAACACCGAGTACCCCGAGGCCCCCATGGGCCCGCTAAGCCACATCCAGGCCCATAGCCCTTCGGAGCCACTCTGTGTATGCCGAGTGTAGGGCAACGCACTGCACTCCTTCTTGGGACAGCTTGAATTCCCCAGCACTCGAACAGGTCCACGAACACCGTTCTAGCAGGTCCAACGTGCTGTGCAAGTCTGGCTCATTGCCCAAGTCTGAGCTGCACTGAGAAAAACCCTCGGCTTCGTATTCCATCTGGGAGTCCCTGCCTGAAGTCTCCCTGCCTCCAAGAGAAAGTCGGCTTGCGTTCCGCCTGCAACTAAAGCCCAGTTCCGCTGGTAACACTGCAGGCTTTTGAAGAGCCACGGGCCCGGAGGCCTAGCTGGGGCGTTCCTTCGTTGAGGCAGTTCGCTATTTGCAGAACACCCTGCTGCGAGGAGTTGATTCAGGGAAGGAACCACAGGGTAACCTGTGTCTCTTTGGACTTCTTAGAAAGCACCGGGATATATGCTGCGTGTGCCCTTGGAAATGGGGGCCTGATGGAACTAGCCTTGCTTTCCCATTTTGAAAGCTCCATTCATGCTGCCTTGAAGCTACTTGAAATTGACTGCTGTTGACAGGCCACTAGCCACTGTAGGCATGGCTCTGGGTAGAAAATGAGTTTTCTCTAGCTATGCCGGCTGCTTCGATGGGCGGGTTGGAGCTCATCCTGCCACGCTCTAGAGCTAAAGGGAAACTAAACGTGAGTACTGGCCTCGAGGTAAGTCCCTGAGTAGCTGCGCAGATAGGGAGGCATGCAGCTGTTTCCATGAGGTCTTAGTCACTGTTCTGCTTGATTTTATTTTATTTTTTTATTTTTTATTTTTTTTTAAGGTTTATTTTTTGATTGATTGATCGCTATGTTGGGTCTTCGTTTCTGTGCTAGGGCTCTCTCCAGTTGCAGCAATTGGGGCCACTCTTCATCGCGGTGCGCGGGCCTCTCACTATCGCGGACTCTCTTGTTGCGGAGCACAGGCTCCAGACGCGCAGGTTCAGTCATTGTGGCCGACGGGCCTAGTTTCTTCGGCATGTGTGAGCGTCTCAGACCAGTGCTTGAACCCGTGTCCCCTGCATTGGCAGGCATATTCTCAACCACTGCGCCACCAGGGAAGCCCCTATTCTGCTTTATTTTAAAGGAAGTACCCTTTTCAGGACTCGTAGGCCCCTCGGGTGTGCATCATTTTCGCTCCAAGAACCCTGAGTACCTCCAGACACCTGTGGGCCTGCTGAGCAACATCGAGGCCCAAAGGTCGGTCCCTCGGATGCCCTCTGTGTATGCCGAGTGATGGGCAACACACTGCACGTTCCTTAAGGACAGCTACATTTCCAGAGCACTGGAACAACCTCAGGACCACATTTCTAGCCAGTGGGACGTGCCCTGGAAGTGTTCGTCACGGCCCCCGTCTGAGCTGCCATGAGAAAACACTCTGCGTAGAATTCTTCGAGGGCCTCGTACCTGAAGTCACTCTGCTCGAGGAGAAAGTCAGCATCCTACCATGCTGTGGCGCTACCGGGACACTCAGCGTGAGCACTTGCCTCAAGGTAAGGCCCTGAATTGCCGTGCAGAAGCCGAGGCGTGCAGCAGTTTTCAGGAGGCCGTAGCCACTGCTCTGCATTAGTTTATTTATTTATTTATTTGTTTATCTATCTATTTATTTATTTATTTATTTATTATATCATTTTTTTTTTTACTGTGTTGGGTCGTCGTTGCTGCATGTGAGCTTTCTCTAGTTGCAGCGAGCGGGGGCTACTCTTCGTTGCGGTGCGCGGGCTTCTAATTGCGGTGACTCCTCTTGTTGTGGAGCACAGGCTCTAGGCACGTGGACTTCATTAGTTCTGGCATGCGGGCTCAGTCGTTGTGGCTCCCGGTCTCTAGAGCGCAGGCTCAGTCGTTGTGGTTCACGGGCTTAAGTACTCCGCAGCATGTGAGATCTTGGTGGACCAGGGCTGGAACCCATGTCCGCTTCATCGGCAGGTGGATTCCCAAACATTGCACCACAAGGGAAGCCCCTGTTCTGCATTATTTTAATGTCAGTATGCTTTGCAGGACATCTAGGAGCCTCGCGTGGGCACCCTATTTCCTGCAAGAACACTGAGTACCCCGAGGCCCCCATGGGCCCGCTAAGCCACATCCAGGCCCATAGCCCTTCGGAGCCACTCTGTGTATGCCGAGTGAAGGGCAACACACTGCACTCCTTCTTGGGACAGCTTGAATTCCCCAGCACTCGAACAGGTCCACGAACACCGTTCTAGCAGGTCCAACGTGCCGTGCAAGACTGGCTCATTGCCCAAGTCTGAGCTGCACTGAGACAAACCCTCGGCTTCGTATTCCATCTGGGAGTCCATGCCTGAAATCTCCCTGCCTCGAAGAGAAAGTCGGCTTGCGTTCCGACTGCAACTAAAGCCCAGTTCCTCGGGTAACACTGCAGGCTTTTGAAGAGCCACGGGCCCGGAGGCCTAGCTGGGGCGTTCCTTCGTTGAGGCAGTTCGCTATTTGCAGAACACCCTGCTGCGAGGAGTTGATTCAGGGAAGGAACCACAGGGTAACCTGTGTCTCTTTGGACTTCTTAGAAAGCACCGGGATATATGCTGCGTGTGCCCTTGGAAATGGGGGCCTGATGGAACTAGCCTTGCTTTCCCATTTTGAAAGCTCCATTCATGCTGCCTTGAAGCTACTTGAAATTGAGTGCTGTTGACAGGCCACTAGCCACTGTAGGCATAGCTCTGGGTAGAAAATGAGTTTTCTCTAGCTATGCCGTCTGCTTCGATGGGCGGGTTGGAGCTCATCCTGCCACGCTCTAGAGCTAAAGGGAAACTCAACGTGAGTACTGGCCTCGAAGTAAGTCCCTGAGTAGCCGCGCAGAAAGGGAGGCATGCAGCTGTTTCCATGAGGTCTTAGTCGCTGTTCTGCTTGATTTTATTTTATTTTTTTATTTTTTATTTTTTTTAAGGTTTATTTTTTGATTGATTGATCGCTATGTTGGGTCTTCGTTTCTGTGCTAGGGCTCTCTCCAGTTGCGGCAATTGGGGCCACTCTTCATCGCGGTGCGCGGGCCTCTCACTATCGCGGACTCTCTTGTTGCGGAGCACAGGCTCCAGACGCGCAGGTTCAGTCATTGTGGCCGACGGGCCTAGTTTCTCCGCGGCATGTGTGAGCGTCTCAGACCAGTGCTTGAACCCGTGTCCCCTGCATTGGCAGGCATATTCTCAACCACTGCGCCACCAGGGAAGCCCCTATTCTGCTTTATTTTAAAGGAAGTACCCTTTTCAGGACTCGTAGGCCCCTCGGGTGTGCATCATTTTCGCTCCAAGAACCCTGAGTACCTCCAGACACCTGTGGGCCTGCTGAGCAACATCGAGGCCCAAAGGTCGGTCCCTCGGATGCCCTCTGTGTATGCCGAGTGATGGGCAACACACTGCACGTTCCTTAAGGACAGCTACATTTCCAGAGCACTGGAACAACCTCAGGACCACATTTCTAGCCAGTGGGACGTGCCCTGGAAGTGTTCGTCACGGCCCCCGTCTGAGCTGCCATGAGAAAACACTCTGCGTAGAATTCTTCGAGGGCCTCGTACCTGAAGTCACTCTGCTCGAGGAGAAAGTCAGCATCCTACCATGCTGTGGCGCTAACGGGACACTCAGCGTGAGCAATTGCCTCAAGGTAAGGCCCTGAATTGCCGTGCAGAAGCGGAGGCGTGCAGCAGTTTTCAGGAGGCCGAAGCCACTGCTCTGCATTAGTTTATTTATTTATTTATTTGTTTATCTATCTATTTATTTATTTATTTATTTAATATATCATTTTTTTTTTACTGTGTTGGGTCGTCGTTGCTGCATGTGAGCTTTGTCTAGTTGCAGCGAGCGGGGGCTATTCTTCGTTGCGGTGCGCGGGCTTCTAATTGCGGTGACTCCTCTTGTTGTGGAGCACAGGCTCTAGGCACGTGGACTTCATTAGTTCTGACATGCGGGCTCAGTCGTTGTGGCTCCCGGTCTCTAGAGCGCAGGCTCAGTCATTGTGGTTCACGGGCTTAAGTACTCCGCAGCATGTGAGATCTTGGTGGACCAGGGCTCGAACCCATGTCCGCTTCATCGGCAGGTGGATTCCCAAACATTGCACCACAAGGGAAGCCCCTGCTCTGCATTATTTTAATGTCAGTATGCTTTGCAGGACATCTAGGAGCCTCGCGTGGGCACACTATTTCCTGCAAGAACACTGAGTACCCCGAGGCCCCCATGGGCCCGCTAAGCCACATCCAGGCCCATAGCCCTTCGGATCCACTCTGTGTATGCCGAGTGTAGGGAAACACACTGCAATCCTTCTTGGGACAGCTTGAATTCCCCAGCACTCGAACAGGTCCACGAACACCGTTCTAGCAGGTCCAACGTGCCGTGGAAGCCTGGCTCATTGCCCAAGTCTGAGCTGCACTGAGAAAAACCCTCGGCTTCGTATTCCATCTGGGAGTCCCTGCCTGAAGTCTCCCTGCCTCCAAGAGAAAGTCGGCTTGCGTTCCGCCTGCAACTAAAGCCCAGTTCCTCTGGTAACACTGCAGGCTTTTGAAGAGCCACGGGCCCGGAGGCCTAGCTGGGGCGTTCCTTCGTTGAGGCCGTTTGCTATTTGCAGAACACCCTGCTGCGAGGAGTTGATTCAGGGAAGGAACCACAGGGTAACCTGTGTCTCTTTGGACTTCTTAGAAAGCACCGGGATATATGCTGCGTGTGCCCTTGGAAATGGGGGCCTGATGGAACTAGCCTTGCTTTCCCATTTTGAAAGCTCCATTCATGCTGCCTTGAAGCTACTTGAAATTGACTGCTGTTGACAGGCCACTAGCCACTGTAGGCATGGCTCTGGGTAGAAAATGAGTTTTCTCTAGCTATGCCGGCTGCTTCGATGGGCGGGTTGGAGCTCATCCTGCCACGCTCTAGAGCTAAAGGGAAACTCAACGTGAGTACTGGCCTCGAGGTAAGTCCCTGAGTAGCTGCGCAGATAGGGAGGCATGCAGCTGTTTCCATGAGGTCTTAGTCACTGTTCTGCTTGATTTTATTTTATTTTTTTATTTTTTATTTTTTTTTAAGGTTTATTTTTTGATTGATTGATCGCTATGTTGGGTCTTCGTTTCTGTGCTAGGGCTCTCTCCAGTTGCAGCAATTGGGGCCACTCTTCATCGCGGTGCGTGGGCCTCTCACTATCGCGGACTCTCTTGTTGCGGAGCACAGGCTCCAGACGCGCAGGTTCAGTCATTGTGGCCCGCGGGCCCAGTTTCTCCGCGGCATGTGGGATCCTCTCAGACCAGGGCTCGAACCCGTGTCCCCTGCATTGGCAGGCATATTCTCAACCACTGCGCCACCAGGGAAGACCCTGTTCTGCTTTATTTTAAAGGAAGTACCCTTTTCAGGACTCATAGGCCCCTCGGGTGTGCATCATTTTCGCTCCAAGAACCCTGAGTACCTCCAGACTCCTGTGGGCCTGCTGAGCAACATCGAGGCGCAAAGGTTGGTCCCTCGGAGGCCCTCTGTGTATGCCGAGTGATGGGCAACACACTGCACGTTCCTTAAGGACAGCTACATTTCCAGAGCACTGGAACAGCCCCAGGACCACATTTCTAGCCAGTGGGACGTGCCCTGGAAGTGTTCGTCACGGCCCCCGTCTGAGCTGCCATGAGAAAACACTCTGCGTAGAATTCTTCGAGGGCCTCGTACCTGAAGTCACTCTGCTCGAGGAGAAAGTCAGCATCCTACCATGCTGTGGCGCTACCGGGACACTCAGCGTGAGCACTTGCCTCAAGGTAAGGCCCTGAATTGCCGTGCAGAAGCCGAGGCGTGCAGCAGTTTTCAGGAGGCCGTAGCCACTGCTCTGCATTAGTTTATTTATTTATTTATTTGTTTATCTATCTATTTATTTATTTATTTAATATATCATTTTTTTTTTTACTGTGTTGCGTCGTCGTTGCTTCATGTGAACTTTCTCTAGTTGCAGCGAGCGGGGCCTACTCTTCGTTGCGGTGCGCGGGCTTCTAAATGCGGTGACTCCTCTTGTTGTGGAGCACAGGCTCTAGGCACGTGGACTTCGTTAGTTCTGGCATGCGGGCTCAGTCGTTGTGGCTCCCGGGCTCTACAGCGCAGGCTCAGTCGTTGTGGTTCACGGGCTTAAGTACTCCGCAGCATGTGAGATATTGGTGGACCAGGGCTGGAACCCATGTCCGCTTCATCGGCAGGTGGATTCCCAAACATTGCACCACAAGGGAAGCCCCTGGTCTGCATTATTTTAATGTCAGTATGCTTTGCAGGACATCTAGGAGCCTCGCGTGGGCACACTATTTCCTGCAAGAACACTGAGTACCCCGAGGCCCCCATGGGCCCGCTAAGCCACATCCAGGCCCATAGCCCTTCGGAGCCA
Organism: Balaenoptera physalus; assembly: GCF_965194825.1. Lineage (NCBI taxonomy): Eukaryota > Metazoa > Chordata > Mammalia > Artiodactyla > Balaenopteridae > Balaenoptera > Balaenoptera physalus. The sequence continues at coordinate 178,540,397 of NC_138890.1, forward strand.
CTCTGTGTATGCCGAGTGTAGGGCAACGCACTGCAGTCCTTCTTGGGACAGCTTGAATTCCCCAGCACTCGAACAGGTCCACGAACACCGTTCTAGCAGGTCCAACGTGCGGTGCAAGTCTGGCTCATTGCCCAAGTCTGAGCTGCACTGAGAAAAACCCTCGGCTTCGTATTCCATCTGGGAGTCCCTGCCTGAAGTCTCCCTGCCTCCAAGAGAAAGTCGGCTTGCGTTCCGCCTGCAACTAAAGCCCAGTTCCTCTGGTAACACTGCAGGCTTTTGAAGAGCCACGGGCCCGGAGGCCTAGCTGGGGCGTTCCTTCGTTGAGGCAGTTCGCTATTTGCAGAACACCCTGCTGCGAGGAGTTGATTCAGGGAAGGAACCACTGGGTCACCTGTGTCTCTTTGGACTTCTTAGAAAGCACCGGGATATATGCTGCGTGTGCCCTTGGAAATGGGGGCCTGATGGAACTAGCCTTGCTTTCCTATTTTGAAAGCTCCATTCATGCTGCCTTGAAGCTACTTGAAATTGACTGCTGTTGACAGGCCACTAGCCACTGTAGGCATGGCTCTGGGTAGAAAATGAGTTTTCTCTAGCTATGCCGGCTGCTTCGATGGGCGGGTTGGAGCTCATCCTGCCACGCTCTAGAGCTAAAGGGAAACTCAACGTGAGTACTGGCCTCGAGGTAAGTCCCTGAGTAGCTGCGCAGATAGGGAGGCATGCAGCTGTTTCCATGAGGTCTTAGTCACTGTTCTGCTTGATTTTATTTTATTTTTTTATTTTTTATTTTTTTTTAAGGTTTATTTTTTGATTGATTGATCGCTATGTTGGGTCTTCGTTTCTGTGCTAGGGCTCTCTCCAGTTGCAGCAATTGGGGCCACTCTTCATCGCGGTGCGCGGGCCTCTCACTATCGCGGACTCTCTTGTTGCGGAGCACAGGCTCCAGACGCGCAGGTTCAGTCATTGTGGCCCACGGGCCCAGTTTCTCCGCGGCATGTGGGATCCTCTCAGACCAGGGCTCGAACCCGTGTCCCCTGCATTGGCAGGCATATTCTCAACCACTGCGCCACCAGGGAAGACCCTGTTCTGCTTTATTTTAAAGGAAGTACTCTTTTCAGGACTCGTAGGCCCCTCGGGTGTGCATCATTTTGGCTCCAAGAACCCTGAGTACCTCCAGACTCCTGTGGGCCTGCTGAGCAACATCGAGGCGCAAAGGTTGGTCCCTCGGAGGCCCTCTGTGTATGCCGAGTGATGGGCAACACACTGCACGTTCCTTAAGGACAGCTACATTTCCAGAGCACTGGAACAACCTCAGGACCACATTTCTAGCCAGTGGGACGTGCCCTGGAAGTGTTCGTCACGGCCCCCGTCTGAGCTGCCATGAGAAAACACTCTGCGTAGAATTCTTCGAGGGCCTCGTACCTGAAGTCACTCTGCTCGAGGAGAAAGTCAGCATCCTACCATGCTGTGGCGCTACCGGGACACTCAGCGTGAGCACTTGCCTCAAGGTAAGGCCCTGAATTGCCGTGCAGAAGCCGAGGCGTGCAACAGTTTTCAGGAGGCCGTAGCCACTGCTCTGCATTAGTTTATTTATTTATTTATTTGTTTATCTATCTATTTATTTATTTATTTATTTAATATATCATTTTTTTTTTTACTGTGTTGGGTCGTCGTTGCTTCATGTGAGCTTTCTCTAGTTGCAGCGAGCGGGGGCTACTCTTCGTTGCGGTGCGCGGGCTTCTAAATGCGGTGACTCCTCTTGTTGTGGAGCACAGGCTCTAGGCACGTGGACTTCGTTAGTTCTGGCATGCGGGCTCAGTCGTTGTGGCTCCCGGGCTCTACAGCGCAGGCTCAGTCGTTGTGGTTCACGGGCTTAAGTACTCCGCAGCATGTGAGATATTGGTGGACCAGGGCTGGAACCCATGTCCGCTTCATCGGCAGGTGGATTCCCAAACATTGCACCACAAGGGAAGCCCCTGGTCTGCATTATTTTAATGTCAGTATGCTTTACAGGAGATCTAGGAGCCTCGCGTGGGCACACTATTTCCTGCAAGAACACTGAGTACCCCGAGGCCCCCATGGGCCCGCTAAGCCACATCCAGGCCCATAGCCCTTCGGAGCCACTCTGTGTATGCCGAGTGTAGGGAAACACACTGCAATCCTTCTTGGGACAGCTTGAATTCCCCAGCACTCGAACAGGTCCACGAACACCGTTCTAGCAGGTCCAACGTGCCGTGGAAGCCTGGCTCATTGCCCAAGTCTGAGCTGCACTGAGAAAAACCCTCGGCTTCGTATTCCATCTGGGAGTCCCTGCCTGAAGTCTCCCTGCCTCCAAGAGAAAGTCGGCTTGCGTTCCGCCTGCAACTAAAGCCCAGTTCCTCTGGTAACACTGCAGGCTTTTGAAGAGCCACGGGCCCGGAGGCCTAGCTGGGGCGTTCCTTCGTTGAGGCAGTTCGCTATTTGCAGAACACCCTGCTGCGAGGAGTTGATTCAGGGAAGGAACCACAGGGTAACCTGTGTCTCTTTGGACTTCTTAGAAAGCACCGGGATATATGCTGCGTGTGCCCTTGGAAATGGGGGCCTGATGGAACTAGCCTTGCTTTCCCATTTTGAAAGCTCCATTCATGCTGCCTTGAAGCTACTTGAAATTGACTGCTGTTGACAGGCCACTAGCCACTGTAGGAATGGCTCTGGGTAGAAAATGAGTTTTCTCTAGCTATGCCGGCTGCTTCGATGGGCGGGTTGGAGCTACTCCTGCCACGCTCTAGAGCTAAAGGGAAACTCAACATGAGTACTGGCCTCGAGGTAAGTCCCTGAGTAGCCGCGCAGAAAGGGAGGCATGCAGCTGTTTCCATGAGGTCTTAGTCGCTGTTCTGCTTGATTTTATTTTATTTTTTTATTTTTTATTTTTTTTTAAGGTTTATTTTTTGATTGATTGATCGCTATGTTGGGTCTTCGTTTCTGTGCTAGGGCTCTCTCCAGTTGCGGCAATTGGGGCCACTCTTCATCGCGGTGCGCGGGCCTCTCACTATCGCGGACGCTCTTGTTGCGGAGCACAGGCTCCAGACGTGCAGGTTCAGTCATTGTGGCCCACGGGCCCAGTTTCTCCGCAGCATGTGGGATCCTCTCATACCAGGGCTCGAACCCGTGTCCCCTGCATTGGCAGGCATATTCTCAACCACTGCGCCTCCAGGGAAGACCCTGTTCTGCTTTATTTTAAAGGAAGTACCCTTTTCAGGACTCGTAGGCCCCTCGGGTGTGCATCATTTTCGCTCCAAGAACCCTGAGTACCTCCAGACACCTGTGGGCCTGCTGAGCAACATCGAGGCCCAAAGGTCGGTCCCTCGGATGCCCTCTGTGTATGCCGAGTGATGGGCAACACACTGCACGTTCCTTAAGGACAGCTACATTTCCAGAGCACTGGAACAACCTCAGGACCACATTTCTAGCCAGTGGGACGTGCCCTGGAAGTGTTCGTCACGGCCCCCGTCTGAGCTGCCATGAGAAAACACTCTGCGTAGAATTCTTCGAGGGCCTCGTACCTGAAGTCACTCTGCTCGAGGAGAAAGTCAGCATCCTACCATGCTGTGGCGCTAACGGGACACTCAGCGTGAGCAATTGCCTCAAGGTAAGGCCCTGAATTGCCGTGCAGAAGCGGAGGCGTGCAGCAGTTTTCAGGAGGCCGTAGCCACTGCTCTGCATTAGTTTATTTATTTATTTATTTGTTTATCTATTTATTTATTTATTTATTTATTTAATATATCATTTTTTTTTTTACTGTGTTGGGTCGTCGTTGCTGCATGTGAGCTTTGTCTAGTTGCAGCGAGCGGGGGCTACTCTTCGTTGCGGTGCGCGGGCTTCTAATTGCGGTGACTCCTCTTGTTGTGGAGCACAGGCTCTAGGCACGTGGACTTCATTAGTTCTGGCATGCGGGCTCAGTCGTTGTGGCTCCCGGTCTCTAGAGCGCAGGCTCAGTCATTGTGGTTCACGGGCTTAAGTACTCCGCAGCATGTGAGATCTTGGTGGACCAGGGCTCGAACCCATGTCCGCTTCATCGGCAGGTGGATTCCCAAACATTGCACCACAAGGGAAGCCCCTGCTCTGCATTATTTTAATGTCAGTATGCTTTGCAGGACATCTAGGATCCTCGCGTGGGCACCCTATTTCCTGCAAGAACACCGAGTACCCTGAGGCCCCCATGGGCCCGCTAAGCCACATCCAGGCCCATAGCCCTTCGGAGCCACTCTGTGTATGCCGAGTGTAGGGCAACGCACTGCACTCCTTCTTGGGACAGCTTGAATTCCCCAGCACTCGAACAGGTCCACGAACACCGTTCTAGCAGGTCCAACGTGCGGTGCAAGTCTGGCTCATTGCCCAAGTCTGAGCTGCACTGAGAAAAACCCTCGGCTTCGTATTCCATCTGGGAGTCCCTGCCTGAAGTCTCCCTGCCTCCAAGAGAAAGTCGGCTTGCGTTCCGCCTGCAACTAAAGCCCAGTTCCGCTGGTAACACTGCAGGCTTTTGAAGAGCCACGGGCCCGGAGGCCTAGCTGGGGCGTTCCTTCGTTGAGGCAGTTCGCTATTTGCAGAACACCCTGCTGCGAGGAGTTGATTCAGGGAAGGAACCACAGGGTAACCTGTGTCTCTTTGGACTTCTTAGAAAGCACTGGGATATATGCTGCGTGTGCCCTTGGAAATGGGGGCCTGATGGAACTAGCCTTGCTTTCCCATTTTGAAAGCTCCATTCATGCTGCCTTGAAGCTACTTGAAATTGACTGCTGTTGACAGGCCACTAGCCACTGTAGGCATGGCTCTGGGTAGAAAATGAGTTTTCTCTAGCTATGCCGGCTGCTTCGATGGGCGGGTTGGAGCTTATCCTGCCACGCTCTAGAGCTAAAGGGAAACTCAACGTGAGTACTGGCCTCGAAGTAAGTCCCTGAGTAGCTGCGCAGATAGGGAGGCATGCAGCTGTTTCCATGAGGTCTTAGTCGCTGTTCTGCTTGATTTTATTTTATTTTTTTATTTTTTATTTTTTTTTAAGGTTTATTTTTTGATTGATTGATCGCTATGTTGGGTCTTCGTTTCTGTGCTAGGGCTCTCTCCAGTTGCAGCAATTGGGGCCACTCTTCATCGCGGTGCGCGGGCCTCTCACTATCGCGGACTCTCTTGTTGCGGAGCATAGGCTCCAGACGCGCAGTTTCAGTCATTGTGGCCCACGGGCCCAGTTTCTCCACGGCATGTGGGATCCTCTCAGACCAGGGCTCGAACCCGTGTCCCCTGCATTGGCAGGCATATTCTCAACCACTGCGCCACCAGGGAAGACCCTGTTCTGCTTTATTTTAAAGGAAGTACCCTTTTCAGGACTCGTAGGCCCCTCGGGTGTGCATCATTTTCGCTCCAAGAACCCTGAGTACCTCCAGACTCCTGTGGGCCTGCTGAGCAACCTCGAGGCCCAAAGGTCGGTCCCTCGGAGGCCCTCTGTGTATGCCGAGTGATGGGCAACACACTGCCTGTTCCTTGAGGAGAGCTACATTTCCAGAGCACTGGAACAGCCCCAGGACCACATTTCTAGCCAGTGCGATGTGCCCTGGAAGTGTTCGTCACGGCCCCCGTCTGAGCTGCCATGAGAAAACACTCTGTGTAGAATTCTTCGAGGGCCTCGTACCTGAAGTCACTCTGCTCGAGGAGAAAGTCAGCATCCTACCATGCTGTGGCGCTACCGGGACACTCAGCGTGAGCACTTGCCTCAAGGTAAGGCCCTGAATTGCCGTGCAGAAGCCGAGGCGTGCAGCAGTTTTCAGGAGGCCGTAGCCACTGCTCTGCATTAGTTTATTTATTTATTTATTTGTTTATCTATCTATTTATTTATTTATTTATTTATTTATTATATCATTTTTTTTTTTACTGTGTTGGGTCGTCGTTGCTGCATGTGAGCTTTCTCTAGTTGCAGCGAGCGGGGGCTACTCTTCGTTGCGGTGCGCGGGCTTCTAATTGCGGTGACTCCTCTTGTTGTGGAGCACAGGCTCTAGGCACGTGGACTTCATTAGTTCTGGCATGCGGGCTCAGTCGTTGTGGCTCCCGGTCTCTAGAGCGCAGGCTCAGTCGTTGTGGTTCACGGGCTTAAGTACTCCGCAGCATGTGAGATCTTGGTGGACCAGGGCTGGAACCCAAGTCCGCTTCATCGGCAGGTGGATTCCCAAACATTGCACCACAAGGGAAGCCCCTGTTCTGCATTATTTTAATGTCAGTATGCTTTGCAGGACATCTAGGAGCCTCGCGTGGGCACCCTATTTCCTGCAAGAACACTGAGTACCCCGAGGCCCCCATGGGCCCGCTAAGCCACATCCAGGCCCATAGCCCTTCGGAGCCACTCTGTGTATGCCGAGTGAAGGGCAACACACTGCACTCCTTCTTGGGACAGCTTGAATTCCCCAGCACTCGAACAGGTCCACGAACACCGTTCTAGCAGGTCCAACGTGCCGTGCAAGTCTGGCTCATTGCCCAAGTCTGAGCTGCACTGAGAAAAACCCTCGGTTTCGTATTCCATCTGGGAGTCCCTGCCTGAAGTCTCCCTGCCTCCAAGAGAAAGTCGGCTAGCGTTCCGCCTGCAACTAAAGCCCAGTTCCTCTGGTAACACTGCAGGCTTTTGAAGAACCACGGGCCCGGAGGCCTAGCTGGGGCGTTTTTTCGTTGAGGCAGTTCGCTATTTGCAGAACACCCTGCTGCGAGGAGTTGATTCAGGGAAGGAACCACAGGGTAACCTGTGTCTCTTTGGACTTCTTAGAAAGCACCGGGATATATGCTGCGTGTGCCCTTGGAAATGGGGGCCTGATGGAACTAGCCTTGCTTTCCCATTTTGAAAGCTCCATTCATGCTGCCTTGAAGCTACTTGAAATTGACTGCTGTTGACAGGCCACGAGCCACTGTAGGCATGGCTCTGGGTAGAAAATGAGCTTTCTCTAGCTATGCCGGCTGCTTCGATGGGCGGGTTGGAGCTCATCCTGCCACGCTCTAGAGCTAAAGGGAAACTCAGCGTGAGTACTGGCCTCGAGGTAAGTCCCTGAGTAGCTGCGCAGAAAGGGAGGCATGCAGCTGTTTCCATGAGGTCTTAGTCGCTGTTCTGCTTGATTTTATTTTATTTTTTTATTTTTTATTTTTTTTTAAGGTTTATTTTTTGATTGATTGATCGCTATGTTGGGTCTTCGTTTCTGTGCTAGGGCTCTCTCCAGTTGCAGCAATTGGGGCCACTCTTCATCGCGGTGCGCGGGCCTCTCACTATCGCGGACTCTCTTGTTGCGGAGCATAGGCTCCAGACGCGCAGTTTCAGTCATTGTGGCCCACGGGCCCAGTTTCTCCACGGCATGTGGGATCCTCTCAGACCAGGGCTCGAACCCGTGTCCCCTGCATTGGCAGGCATATTCTCAACCACTGCGCCACCAGGGAAGACCCTGTTCTGCTTTATTTTAAAGGAAGTACCCTTTTCAGGACTCGTAGGCCCCTCGGGTGTGCATCATTTTCGCTCCAAGAACCCTGAGTACCTCCAGACTCCTGTGGGCCTGCTGAGCAACCTCGAGGCCCAAAGGTCGGTCCCTCGGAGGCCCTCTGTGTATGCCGAGTGATGGGCAACACACTGCCTGTTCCTTGAGGAGAGCTACATTTCCAGAGCACTGGAACAGCCCCAGGACCACATTTCTAGCCAGTGCGATGTGCCCTGGAAGTGTTCGTCACGGCCCCCGTCTGAGCTGCCATGAGAAAACACTCTGTGTAGAATTCTTCGAGGGCCTCGTACCTGAAGTCACTCTGCTCGAGGAGAAAGTCAGCATCCTACCATGCTGTGGCGCTACCGGGACACTCAGCGTGAGCACTTGCCTCAAGGTAAGGCCCTGAATTGCCGTGCAGAAGCCGAGGCGTGCAGCAGTTTTCAGGAGGCCGTAGCCACTGCTCTGCATTAGTTTATTTATTTATTTATTTGTTTATCTATCTATTTATTTATTTATTTATTTATTTATTATATCATTTTTTTTTTTACTGTGTTGGGTCGTCGTTGCTGCATGTGAGCTTTCTCTAGTTGCAGCGAGCGGGGGCTACTCTTCGTTGCGGTGCGCGGGCTTCTAATTGCGGTGACTCCTCTTGTTGTGGAGCACAGGCTCTAGGCACGTGGACTTCATTAGTTCTGGCATGCGGGCTCAGTCGTTGTGGCTCCCGGTCTCTAGAGCGCAGGCTCAGTCGTTGTGGTTCACGGGCTTAAGTACTCCGCAGCATGTGAGATCTTGGTGGACCAGGGCTGGAACCCAAGTCCGCTTCATCGGCAGGTGGATTCCCAAACATTGCACCACAAGGGAAGCCCCTGTTCTGCATTATTTTAATGTCAGTATGCTTTGCAGGACATCTAGGAGCCTCGCGTGGGCACCCTATTTCCTGCAAGAACACTGAGTACCCCGAGGCCCCCATGGGCCCGCTAAGCCACATCCAGGCCCATAGCCCTTCGGAGCCACTCTGTGTATGCCGAGTGAAGGGCAACACACTGCACTCCTTCTTGGGACAGCTTGAATTCCCCAGCACTCGAACAGGTCCACGAACACCGTTCTAGCAGGTCCAACGTGCCGTGCAAGTCTGGCTCATTGCCCAAGTCTGAGCTGCACTGAGAAAAACCCTCGGTTTCGTATTCCATCTGGGAGTCCCTGCCTGAAGTCTCCCTGCCTCCAAGAGAAAGTCGGCTAGCGTTCCGCCTGCAACTAAAGCCCAGTTCCTCTGGTAACACTGCAGGCTTTTGAAGAACCACGGGCCCGGAGGCCTAGCTGGGGCGTTTTTTCGTTGAGGCAGTTCGCTATTTGCAGAACACCCTGCTGCGAGGAGTTGATTCAGGGAAGGAACCACAGGGTAACCTGTGTCTCTTTGGACTTCTTAGAAAGCACCGGGATATATGCTGCGTGTGCCCTTGGAAATGGGGGCCTGATGGAACTAGCCTTGCTTTCCCATTTTGAAAGCTCCATTCATGCTGCCTTGAAGCTACTTGAAATTGACTGCTGTTGACAGGCCACGAGCCACTGTAGGCATGGCTCTGGGTAGAAAATGAGCTTTCTCTAGCTATGCCGGCTGCTTCGATGGGCGGGTTGGAGCTCATCCTGCCACGCTCTAGAGCTAAAGGGAAACTCAGCGTGAGTACTGGCCTCGAGGTAAGTCCCTGAGTAGCTGCGCAGAAAGGGAGGCATGCAGCTGTTTCCATGAGGTCTTAGTCGCTGTTCTGCTTGATTTTATTTTATTTTTTTATTTTTTAATTTTTTTTAAGGTATATTTTTTGATTGATTGATCGCTATGTTGGGTCTTCGTTTCTGTGCTAGGGCTCTCTCCAGTTGCGGCAATTGGGGCCACTCTTCATCGCGGTGCGCGGGGCCTCTCACTATCGCGGACTCTCTTGTTGCGGAGCACAGGCTCCAGACGCGCAGGTTCAGTCATTGTGGCCCACGGGCCCAGTTTCTCCGTGGCATGTGTGATCCTCACAGACCAGGGCTCGAACCCGTGTCCCCTGCATTGGCAGGCATATTCTCAACCACTGCGCCACCAGGGAAGCCCCTGTTCTGCTTTATTTTAAAGGAAGTACCCTTTTCAAGACTCGTAGGCCCCTCGGGTGTGCATCATTTTCGCTCCAAGAACCCTGACTACCTCCAGACCCTTGTGGGCCTGCTGAGCAACATCGAGGCCCAAAGGTCGGTCCCTCGGAGGCCCGCTGTGTATGCCGAGTGATGGGCAACACACTGCCTGTTCCTTAAGGAGAGCTACATTTCCAGAGCACTGGAACAGCCCCAGGACCACATTTCTAGCCAGTGCGACGTGCCCTGGAAGTGTTCGTCACGGCCCCCGTCTGAGCTGCCATGAGAAAACACTCTGCGTAGAATTCTTCGAGGGCCTCGTACCTGAAGTCACTCTGCTCGAGGAGAAAGTCAGCATCCTACCATGCTGTGGAGCTAACGGGACACTCAGCGTGAGCACTTGCCTCAAGGTAAGGCCCTGAATTGCCGTGCAGAAGCGGAGGCGTGCAGCAGTTTTCAGGAGGCCGTAGCCACTGCTCTGCATTAGTTTATTTATTTGTTTATCTATCTATTTATTTATTTATTTATTTAATATATCATTTTTTTTTTTTACTGTGTTGGGTCGTCGTTGCTGCATGTGAGCTTTCTCTAGTTGCAGCGAGCGGGGGCTACTCTTCGTTGCGGTGCGCGGGCTTCTAATTGCGGTGACTCCTCTTGTTGTGGAGCACAGGCTCTAGGCACGTGGACTTCATTAGTTCTGGCATGCGGGCTCAGTCGTTGTGGCTCCCGGGCTCTACAGCGCAGGCTCAGTCGTTGTGGTTCACGGGCTTAAGTACTCCGCAGCATGTGAGATCTTGGTGGACCAGGGCTGGAACACATGTCCGCTTCATGGGCAGGTGGATTCCCAAACATTGCACCACAAGGGAAGCCCCTGCTCTGCATTATTTTAATGTCAGTATGCTTTGCAGGACATCTAGGAGCCTCGCGTGGGCACCCTATTTCCTGCAAGAACACTGAGTACCCCGAGGCCCCCATGGGCCCGCTAAGCCACATCCAGGCCCATAGCCCTTCGGAGCCACTCTGTGTATGCCGAGTGTAGGGCAACACACTGCACTCCTTCTTGGGACAGCTTGAATTCCCCAGCACTCGAACAGGTTCACGAACACCGTGCTAGCAGGTCCAACGTGCCGTGCAAGTCTGGCTCATTGCCCAAGTCTGAGCTGCACTGAGAAAAACCCTCGGTTTCGTATTCCATCTGGGAGTCCCTGCCTGAAGTCTCCCTGCCTCCAAGAGAAAGTCGGCTTGCGTTCCGCCTGCAACTAAAGCCCAGTTCCTCTGGTAACACTGCAGGCTTTTGAAGAACCACGGGCCCGGAGGCCTAGCTGGGGCGTTCCTTCGTTGAGGCAGTTCGGTATTTGCAGAACACCCTGCTGCGAGGAGTTGATTCAGGGAAGGAACCACAGGGTAACCTGTGTCTCTTTGGACTTCTTAGAAAGCACCGGGATATATGCTGCGTGTGCCCTTGGAAATGGGGGCCTGATGGAACTAGCCTTGCTTTCCCATTTTGAAAGCTCCATTCATGCTGCCTTGAAGCTACTTGAAATTGACTGCTGTTGACAGGCCACTAGCCACTGTAGGCATGGCTCTGGGTAGAAAATGAGTTTTCTCTAGCTATGCTGGCTGCTTCGATGGGCGGGTTGGAGCTCATCCTGCCACGCTCTAGAGCTAAAGGGAAACTCAACGTGAGTACTGGCCTCGAGGTAAGTCCCTGAGTAGCCGCGCAGAAAGGGAGGCATGCAGCTGTTTCCATGAGGTCTTAGTCGCTGTTCTGCTTGATTTTATTTTATTTTTTTATTTTTTATTTTTTTTTTAAGGTTTATTTTTTGATTGATTGATCGCTATGTTGGGTCTTCGTTTCTGTGCTAGGGCTCTCTCCAGTTGCGGCAATTGGGGCCAATCTTCATCGCGGTGCGCGGGGCCTCTCACTATCGCGGACTCTCTTGTTGCGGAGCACAGGCTCCAGACGCGCAGGTTCAGTCATTGTGGCCCACGGGCCCAGTTTCTCCGTGGCATGTGTGATCCTCTCAGACCAGGGCTCGAACCCGTGTCCCCTGCATTGGCAGGCATATTCTCAACCACTGCGCCACCAGGGAAGCCCCTGTTCTGCTTTATTTTAAAGGAAGTACCCTTTTCAGGACTCGTAGGCCCCTCGGGTGTGCATCATTTTCCCTCCAAGAACCCTGAGTACCTCCAGACTCCTGTGGGCCAGCTGAGCAACCTCGAGGCCCAAAGGTCGGTCCCTCGGAGGCCCTCTGTGTATGCCGAGTGATGGGCAACACACTGCCTGTTCCTTAAGGAGAGCTACATTTCCAGAGCACTGGAACAGCCCCAGGACCACATTTCTAGCCAGTGTGATGTGCCCTGTAAGTGTTCGTCACGGCCCCCGTCTGAGCTGCCATGAGAAAACACTCTGCGTAGAATTCTTCGAGGGCCTCGTACCTGAAGTCACTCTGCTCGAGGAGAAAGTCAGCATCCTACCATGCTGTGGCGCTACCGGGACACTCAGCGTGAGCACTTGCCTCAAGGTAAGGCCCTGAATTGCCGTTCAGAAACGGAGGTGTGCAGCAGTTTTCAGGAGGCCGTAGCCACTGCTCTGCATTAGTTTATTTATTTATTTATTTGTTTATCTATCTATCTATTTATTTATTTATTTAATAGATCTTTTTTTTTACTGTGTTGGGTCGTCGTTGCTGCATGTGAGCTTTCTCTAGTTGCAGCGAGCGGGGGCTACTCTTCGTTGCGGTGCGCGGGCTTCTAATTGAGGTGACTCCTCTTGTTGTGGAGCAAAGGCTCTAGGCACGTGGACTTCATTAGTTCTGGCATGCGGGCTCAGTCGTTGTGGCTCCCGGTCTCTAGAGCGTAGGCTCAGTCGTTGTGGTTCACGGGCTTAAGTACTCCGCAGCATGTGAGATCTTGGTGGACCAGGGCTCGAACCCATGTCCGCTGCATCGGCAGGTGGATTCCCAAACATGGCACCACAAGGGAAGCCCCTGCTCTGCATTATTTTCATGTCAGTATGCTTTGCAGGACATCTAGGAGCCTCGCGTGGGCACCCTATTTCCTGCAAGAACACTGAGTACCCCGAGGCCCCCATGGGCCCGCTAAGCCACATCCAGGCCCATAGCCCTTCGGAGCCACTCTGTGTATGCCGAGTGTAGGGCAACACACTGCACTCCTTCTTGGGACAGCTTGAATTCCCCAGCACTCGAACAGGTCCACGAACACCGTTCTAGCAGGTCCAACGTGCCGTGCAAGTCTGGCTCATTGCCCAAGTCTGAGCTGCACTGAGAAAAACCCTCGGCTTCGTATTCCATCTGGGAGTCCCTGCCTGAAGTCTCCCTGCCTCCAAGAGAAAGTCGGCTTGCGTTCCGCCTGCAACTAAAGCCCAGTTCCTCTGGTAACACTGCAGGCTTTTGAAGAGCCACGGGCCCGGAGGCCTAGCTGGGGCGTTCCTTCGTTGAGGCAGTTCGCTATTTGCAGAACACCCTGCTGCGAGGAGTTGATTCAGGGAAGGAACCACAGGGTAACCTGTGTCTCTTTGGACTTCTTAGAAAGCACCGGGATATATGCTGCGTGTGCCCTTGGAAATGGGGGCCTGATGGAACTAGCCTTGCTTTCCCATTTTGAAAGCTCCATTCATGCTGCCTTGAAGCTACTTGAAATTGACTGCTGTTGACAGGCCACTAGCCACTGTAGGCATGGCTCTGGGTAGAAAATGAGTTTTCTCTAGCTATGCCGGCTGCTTCGATGGGCGGGTTGGAGCTCATCCTGCCACGCTCTAGAGCTAAAGGGAAACTCAACGTGAGTACTGGCCTCGAGGTAAGTCCCTGAGTAGCCGCGCAGAAAGGGAGGCATGCAGCTGTTTCCATGAGGTCTTAGTCGCTGTTCTGCTTGATTTTATTTTATTTTTTTATTTTTTATTTTTTTTAAGGTTTATTTTTTGATTGATTGATCGCTATGTTGGGTCTTCGTTTCTGTGCTATGGCTCTCTCCAGTTGCGGCAATTGGGGCCACTCTTCATCGCGGTGCGCGGGCCTCTCACTATCGCGGACTCTCTTGTTGCGGAGCACAGGCTCCAGACGCGCAGGTTCAGTCATTGTGGCCGACAGGCTTAGTTTCTCCGCGGCATGTGTGATCGTCTCAGACCAGTGCTCGAACCCGAGTCCCCTGCATTGGCAGGCATATTCTCAACCACTGCGCCACCAGGGAAGCCCCTGTTCTACTTTATTTTAAAGGAAGTACCCTTTTCAGGACTCGTAGGCCCCTCGGGTGTGCATCATTTTCGCTCCAAGAACCCTGAGTACCTCCAGACTCCTGTGGGCCTGCTGAGCAACCTCGAGGCCCAAAGGTCGGTCCCTCGGAGGCACGCTGTGTATGCCGAGTGATGGGCAACACACTGCCTGTTCCTTAAGGAGAGCTACATTTCCAGAGCACTGGAACAGCCCCAGGACCACATTTCTAGCCAGTGCGATGTGCCCTGGAAGTGTTCGTCACGGCCCCCGTCTGAGCTGCCATAAGAATACACTCTGCGTAGAATTCTTCGAGGGCCTCGTACCTGAAGTCACTCTGCTCGAGGAGAAAGTCAGCATCCTACCATGCTGTGGCGCTAACGGGACACTCAGCGTGAGCACTTGCCTCAAGGTAAGGCCCTGAATTGCCGTGCAGAAGCGGAGGCGTGCAGCAGTTTTCAGGAGGCCGTAGCCACTGCTCTGCATTAGTTTATTTATTTATTTATTTGTTTATCTATCTATTTATTTATTTATTTATTTAATATATCTTTTTTTTTTTACTGTGTTGGGTCGTCGTTGGTGCATGTGAGCTTTCTCTAGTTGCAGCGAGCGGGGGCTACTCTTCGTTGCGGTGCGCGGGCTTCTAATTGCGGTGACTCCTCTTGTTGTGGAGCACAGGCTCTAGGCACGTGGACTTCATTAGTTCTGGCATGCGGGCTCAGTCGTTGTGGCTCCCGGTCTCTAGAGCGCAGGCTCAGTCGTTGTGGTTCACGGGCTTAAGTACTCCGCAGCATGTGAGATCTTGGTGGACCAGGGCTCGGACCCATGTCCGCTGCATCGGCAGGTGGATTCCCAAACATTGCACCACAAGGGAAGCCCCTGCTCTGCATTATTTTAATGTCAGTATGCTTTGCAGGACATCTAGGAGCCTCGCATGGGCACCCTATTTCCTGCAAGAACACTGAGTACCCCGAGGCCCCCATGGGCCCGCTAAGCCACATCCAGGCCCATAGCCCTTCGGAGCCACTCTGTGTATGCCGAGTGTAGGGCAACACACTGCACTCCTTCTTGGGACAGCTTGAATTCCCCAGCACTCGAACAGGTTCACGAACACCGTTCTAGCAGGTCCAACGTGCCGTGCAAGTCTGGCTCATTGCCCAAGTCTGAGCTGCACTGAGAAAAACCCTCGGTTTCGTATTCCATCTGGGAGTCCCTGCCTGAAGTCTCCCTGCCTCCAAGAGAAAGTCGGCTTGCGTTCCGCCTGCAACTAAAGCCCAGTTCCTCTGGTAACACTGCAGGCTTTTGAAGAACCACGGGCCCGGAGGCCTAGCTGGGGCGTTCCTTCGTTGAGGCAGTTCGGTATTTGCAGAACACCCTGCTGCGAGGAGTTGATTCAGGGAAGGAACCACAGGGTAACCTGTGTCTCTTTGGACTTCTTAGAAAGCACCGGGATATATGCTGCGTGTGCCCTTGGAAATGGGGGCCTGATGGAACTAGCCTTGCTTTCCCATTTTGAAAGCTCCATTCATGCTGCCTTGAAGCTACTTGAAATTGACTGCTGTTGACAGGCCACTAGCCACTGTAGGCATGGCTCTGGGTAGAAAATGAGTTTTCTCTAGCTATGCCGGCTGCTTCGATGGGCGGGTTGGAGCTCATCCTGCCACGCTCTAGAGCTAAAGGGAAACTCAACGTGAGTACTGGCCTCGAGGTAAGTCCCTGAGTAGCCGCGCAGAAAGGGAGGCATGCAGCTGTTTCCATGAGGTCTTAGTCGCTGTTCTGCTTGATTTTATTTTATTTTTTTATTTTTTATTTTTTTTTAAGGTTTATTTTTTGATTGATTGATCGCTATGTTGGGTCTTCGTTTCTGTGCTAGGGCTCTCTCCAGTTGCGGCAATTGGGGCCACTCTTCATCGCGGTGCGCGGGGCCTCTCACTATCGCGGACTCTCTTGTTGCGGAGCACAGGCTCCAGACGCGCAGGTTCAGTCATTGTGGCCCACGGGCCCAGTTTCTCCGTGGCATGTGTGATCCTCTCAGACCAGTGCTCGAACCCGAGTCCCCTGCATTGGCAGGCATATTCTCAAACACTGCGCCACCAGGGAAGCCCCTGTTCTGCTTTATTTTAAAGGAAGTACCCTTTTCAGGACTCGTAGGCCCCTCGGGTGTGCATCATTTTCCCTCCAAGAACCCTGAGTACCTCCAGACACCTGTGGGCCTGCTGAGCAACATCGAGGCCCAAAGGTCGGTCCCTCGGAGGCCCTCTGTGTATGCCGAGTGATGGGCAACACACTGCACGTTCCTTAAGGACAGCTACATTTCCAGAGCACTGGAACAACCTCAGGACCACATTTCTAGCCAGTGGGACGTGCCCTGGAAGTGTTCGTCACGGCCCCCGTCTGAGCTGCCATGAGAAAACACTCTGCGTAGAATTCTTCGAGGGCCTCGTACCTGAAGTCACTCTGCTCGAGGAGAAAGTCAGCATCCTACCATGCTGTGGCGCTACCGGGACACTCAGCGTGAACACTTGCCTCAAGGTAAGGCCCTGAATTGCCGTTCAGAAACGGAGGTGTGCAGCAGTTTTCAGGAGGCCGTAGCCACTGCTCTGCATTAGTTTATTTATTTATTTATTTGTTTATCTATCTATTTATTTATTTATTTAATATATCATTTTTTTTTTACTGTGTTGGGTCGTCGTTGCTGCATGTGAGCTTTCTCTAGTTGCAGCGAGCGGGGGCTACTCTTCGTTGCGGTGCGCGGGCTTCTAATTGAGGTGACTCCTCTTGTTGTGGAGCAAAGGCTCTAGGCACGTGGACTTCATTAGTTCTGGCATGCGGGCTCAGTCGTTGTGGCTCCCGGTCTCTAGAGCGTAGGCTCAGTCGTTGTGGTTCACGGGCTTAAGTACTCCGCAGCATGTGAGATCTTGGTGGACCAGGGCTCGAACCCATGTCCGCTGCATCGGCAGGTGGATTCCCAAACATTGCACCACAAGGGAAGCCCCTGCTCTGCATTATTTTCATGTCAGTATGCTTTGCAGGACATCTAGGAGCCTCGCGTGGGCACCCTATTTCCTGCAAGAACACTGAGTACCCCGAGGCCCCCATGGGCCCGCTAAGCCACATCCAGGCCCATAGCCCTTCGGAGCCACTCTGTGTATGCCGAGTGTAGGGCAACACACTGCACTCCTTCTTGGGACAGCTTGAATTCCCCAGCACTCGAACAGGTCCACGAACACCGTTCTAGCAGGTCCAACGTGCCGTGCAAGTCTGGCTCATTGCCCAAGTCTGAGCTGCACTGAGAAAAACCCTCGGCTTCGTATTCCATCTGGGAGTCCCTGCCTGAAGTCTCCCTGCCTCCAAGAGAAAGTCGGCTTGCGTTCCGCCTGCAACTAAAGCCCAGTTCCTCTGGTAACACTGCAGGCTTTTGAAGAGCCACGGGCCCGGAGGCCTAGCTGGGGCGTTCCTTCGTTGAGGCAGTTCGCTATTTGCAGAACACCCTGCTGCGAGGAGTTGATTCAGGGAAGGAACCACAGGGTAACCTGTGTCTCTTTGGACTTCTTAGAAAGCACCGGGATATATGCTGCGTGTGCCCTTGGAAATGGGGGCCTGATGGAACTAGCCTTGCTTTCCCATTTTGAAAGCTCCATTCATGCTGCCTTGAAGCTACTTGAAATTGACTGCTGTTGACAGGCCACTAGCCACTGTAGGCATGGCTCTGGGTAGAAAATGAGTTTTCTCTAGCTATGCCGGCTGCTTCGATGGGCGGGTTGGAGCTCATCCTGCCACGCTCTAGAGCTAAAGGGAAACTCAACGTGAGTACTGGCCTCGAGGTAAGTCCCTGAGTAGCCGCGCAGAAAGGGAGGCATGCAGCTGTTTCCATGAGGTCTTAGTCGCTGTTCTGCTTGATTTTATTTTATTTTTTTATTTTTTATTTTTTTTTAAGGTTTATTTTTTGATTGATTGATCGCTATGTTGGGTCTTCGTTTCTGTGCTAGGGCTCTCTCCAGTTGCGGCAATTGGGGCCACTCTTCATCGCGGTGCGCGGGGCCTCTCACTATCGCGGACTCTCTTGTTGCGGAGCACCGGCTCCAGACGCGCAGGTTCAGTCATTGTGGCCCACGGGCCCAGTTTCTCCGTGGCATGTGTGATCCTCTCAGACCAGGGCTCGAACCCGTGTCCCCTGCATTGGCAGGCATATACTCAACCACTGCGCCACCAGGGAAGCCCCTGTTCTGCTTTATTTTAAAGGAAGTACCCTTTTCAGGACTCGTAGGCCCCTCGGGTGTGCATCATTTTCCCTCCAAGAACCCTGAGTACCTCCAGACTCCTGTGGGCCTGCTGAGCAACCTCGAGGCCCAAAGGTCGGTCCCTCGGAGGCCCTCTGTGTATGCCGAGTGATGGGCAACACACTGCCTGTTCCTTAAGGAGAGCTACATTTCCAGAGCACTGGAACAGCCCCAGGACCACATTTCTAGCCAGTGCGACGTGCCCTGGAAGTGTTCGTCACGGCCCCCGTCTGAGCTGCCATGAGAAAACACTCTGCGTAGAATTCTTCGAGGGCCTCGTACCTGAAGTCACTCTGCTCGAGGAGAAAGTCAGCATCCTACCATGCTGTGGCGCTAACGGGACACTCAGCGTGAGCACTTGCCTCAAGGTAAGGCCCTGAATTTCCGTGCAGAAGCGGAGGCGTGCAGCAGTTTTCAGGAGGCCGTAGCCACTGCTCTGCATTAGTTTATTTATTTATTTATTTGTTTATCTATCTATCTATTTATTTATTTATTTAATATATCTTTTTTTTTTTACTGCGTAGGGTCGTCGTTGCTGCATGTGAGCTTTCTCTAGTTGCAGCGAGCGGGGGCTACTCTTCGTTGCGGTGCGCGGGCTTCTAATTGCGGTGACTCCTCTTGTTGTGGAGCACAGGCTCTAGGCACGTGGACTTCATTAGTTCTGGCATGCGGGCTCAGTCGTTGTGGCTCCCGGGCTCTACAGCGCAGGCTCAGTCGTTGTGGTTCACGGGCTTAAGTGCTCCGCAGCATCTGAGATCTTGGTGGACCAGGGCTCGAACCCATGTCCGCTTCATCGGCAGGTGGATTCCCAAACATTGCACCACAAGGGAAGCCCCTGCTCTGCATTATTTTAATGTCAGTATGCTTTGCAGGACATCTAGGAGCCTCGCGTGGGCACCCTATTTCCTGCAAGAACACTGAGTACCCCGAGGCCCCCATGGGCCCGCTAAGCCACATCCAGGCCCATAGCCCTTCGGAGCCACTCTGTGTATGCCGAGTGTAGGGCAACGCACTGCAGTCCTTCTTGGGACAGCTTGAATTCCCCAGCACTCGAACAGGTCCACGAACACCGTTCTAGCAGGTCCAACGTGCCGTGGAAGCCTGGCTCATTGCCCAAGTCTGAGCTGCACTGAGAAAAACCCTCGGCTTCGTATTCCATCTGGGAGTCCCTGCCTGAAGTCTCCCTGCCTCCAAGAGAAAGTCGGCTTGCGTTCCGCCTGCAACTAAAGCCCAGTTCCTCTGGTAACACTGCAGGCTTTTGAAGAGCCACGGGCCCGGAGGCCTAGCTGGGGCGTTACTTCGTTGAGGCAGTTCGCTATTTGCAGAACACCCTGCTGCGAGGAGTTGATTCAGGGAAGGAACCACAGGGTAACCTGTGTCTCTTTGGACTTCTTAGAAAGCACCGGGATATATGCTGCGTGTGCCCTTGGAAATGGGGGTCTGATGGAACTAGCCTTGCTTTCCCATTTTGAAAGCTCCATTCATGCTGCCTTGAAGCTACTTGAAATTGACTGCTGTTGACAGGCCACTAGCCACTGTAGGCATGGCTCTGGGTAGAAAATGAGTTTTCTCTAGCTATGCCGTCTGCTTCGATGGGCGGGTTGGAGCTCATCCTGCCACGCTCTAGAGCTAAAGGGAAACTCAACGTGAGTACTGGCCTCGAAGTAAGTCCCTGAGTAGCCGCGCAGAAAGGGAGGCATGCAGCTGTTTCCATGAGGTCTTAGTCGCTGTTCTGCTTGATTTTATTTTATTTTTTTATTTTTTATTTTTTTTAAGGTTTATTTTTTGATTGATTGATCGCTATGTTGGGTCTTCGTTTCTGTGCTAGGGCTCTCTCCAGTTGCGGCAATTGGGGCCACTCTTCATCGCGGTGCGCGGGCCTCTCACTATCGCGGACTCTCTTGTTGCGGAGCACAGGCTCCAGACGCGCAGGTTCAGTCATTGTGGCCGACGGGCCTAGTTTCTCCGCGGCATGTGTGAGCGTCTCAGACCAGGGCTCGAACCCGTGTCCCCTGCATTGGCAGGCATATTCTCAACCACTGCGCCACCAGGGAAGCCCCTATTCTGCTTTATTTTAAAGGAAGTACCCTTTTCAGGACTCGTAGGCCCCTCGGGTGTGCATCATTTTCGCTCCAAGAACCCTGAGTACCTCCAGACACCTGTGGGCCTACTGAGCAACATCGAGGCCCAAAGGTCGGTCCCTCGGATGCCCTCTGTGTATGCCGAGTGATGGGCAACACACTGCACGTTCCTTAAGGACAGCTACATTTACAGAGCACTGGAGCAACCTCAGGACCACATTTCTAGCCAGTGGGACGTGCCCTGGAAGTGTTCGTCACGGCCCCCGTCTGAGCTGCCATGAGAAAACACTCTGCGTAGAATTCTTCGAGGGCCTCGTACCTGAAGTCACTCTGCTCGAGGAGAAAGTCAGCATCCTACCATGCTGTGGCGCTAACGGGACACTCAGCGTGAGCAATTGCCTCAAGGTAAGGCCCTGAATTGCCGTGCAGAAGCGGAGGCGTGCAGCAGTTTTCAGGAGGCCGTAGCCACTGCTCTGCATTAGTTTATTTATTTATTTATTTGTTTATCTATCTATTTATTTATTTATTTATTTAATATATCATTTTTTTTTTACTGTGTTGGGTCGTCGTTGCTGCATGTGAGCTTTGTCTAGTTGCAGCGAGCGGGGGCTACTCTTCGTTGCGGTGCGCGGGCTTCTAATTGCGGTGACTCCTCTTGTTGTGGAGCACAGGCTCTAGGCACGTGGACTTCATTAGTTCTGGCATGCGGGCTCAGTTGTTGTGGCTCCCGGTCTCTAGAGCGCAGGCTCAGTCATTGTGGTTCACGGGCTTAAGTACTCCGCAGCATGTGAGATCTTGGTGGACCAGGGCTCGAACCCATGTCCGCTTCATCGGCAGGTGGATTCCCAAACATTGCACCACAAGGGAAGCCCCTGCTCTGCATTATTTTAATGTCAGTATGCTTTGCAGGACATCTAGGATCCTCGCGTGGGCACCCTATTTCCTTCAAGAACACCGAGTACCCCGAGGCCCCCATGGGCCCGCTAAGCCACATCCAGGCCCATAGCCCTTCGGAGCCACTCTGTGTATGCCGAGTGTAGGGCAACGCACTGCACTCCTTCTTGGGACAGCTTGAATTCCCCAGCACTCGAACAGGTCCACGAACACCGTTCTAGCAGGTCCAACGTGCTGTGCAAGTCTGGCTCATTGCCCAAGTCTGAGCTGCACTGAGAAAAACCCTCGGCTTCGTATTCCATCTGGGAGTCCCTGCCTGAAGTCTCCCTGCCTCCAAGAGAAAGTCGGCTTGCGTTCCGCCTGCAACTAAAGCCCAGTTCCGCTGGTAACACTGCAGGCTTTTGAAGAGCCACGGGCCCGGAGGCCTAGCTGGGGCGTTCCTTCGTTGAGGCAGTTCGCTATTTGCAGAACACCCTGCTGCGAGGAGTTGATTCAGGGAAGGAACCACAGGGTAACCTGTGTCTCTTTGGACTTCTTAGAAAGCACCGGGATATATGCTGCGTGTGCCCTTGGAAATGGGGGCCTGATGGAACTAGCCTTGCTTTCACATTTTGAAAGCTCCATTCATGCTGCCTTGAAGCTACTTGAAATTGACTGCTGTTGACAGGCCACTAGCCACTGTAGGCATGGCTCTGGGTAGAAAATGAGTTTTCTCTAGCTATGCCGGCTGCTTCGATGGGCGGGTTGGAGCTCATCCTGCCACGCTCTAGAGCTAAAGGGAAACTAAACGTGAGTACTGGCCTCGAGGTAAGTCCCTGAGTAGCTGCGCAGATAGGGAGGCATGCAGCTGTTTCCATGAGGTCTTAGTCACTGTTCTGCTTGATTTTATTTTATTTTTTTATTTTTTATTTTTTTTTAAGGTTTATTTTTTGATTGATTGATCGCTATGTTGGGTCTTCGTTTCTGTGCTAGGGCTCTCTCCAGTTGCAGCAATTGGGGCCACTCTTCATCGCGGTGCGCGGGCCTCTCACTATCGCGGACTCTCTTGTTGCGGAGCACAGGCTCCAGACGCTCAGGTTCAGTCATTGTGGCCGACGGGCCTAGTTTCTTCGGCATGTGTGAGCGTCTCAGACCAGTGCTTGAACCCGTGTCCCCTGCATTGGCAGGCATATTCTCAACCACTGCGCCACCAGGGAAGCCCCTATTCTGCTTTATTTTAAAGGAAGTACCCTTTTCAGGACTCGTAGGCCCCTCGGGTGTGCATCATTTTCGCTCCAAGAACCCTGAGTACCTCCAGACACCTGTGGGCCTGCTGAGCAACATCGAGGCCCAAAGGTCGGTCCCTCGGATGCCCTCTGTGTATGCCGAGTGATGGGCAACACACTGCACGTTCCTTAAGGACAGCTACATTTCCAGAGCACTGGAACAACCTCAGGACCACATTTCTAGCCAGTGGGACGTGCCCTGGAAGTGTTCGTCACGGCCCCCGTCTGAGCTGCCATGAGAAAACACTCTGCGTAGAATTCTTCGAGGGCCTCGTACCTGAAGTCACTCTGCTCGAGGAGAAAGTCAGCATCCTACCATGCTGTGGCGCTACCGGGACACTCAGCGTGAGCACTTGCCTCAAGGTAAGGCCCTGAATTGCCGTGCAGAAGCCGAGGCGTGCAGCAGTTTTCAGGAGGCCGTAGCCACTGCTCTGCATTAGTTTATTTATTTATTTATTTGTTTATCTATCTATTTATTTATTTATTTATTTATTATATCATTTTTTTTTTTACTGTGTTGGGTCGTCGTTGCTGCATGTGAGCTTTCTCTAGTTGCAGCGAGCGGGGGCTACTCTTCGTTGCGGTGCGCGGGCTTCTAATTGCGGTGACTCCTCTTGTTGTGGAGCACAGGCTCTAGGCACGTGGACTTCATTAGTTCTGGCATGCGGGCTCAGTCGTTGTGGCTCCCGGTCTCTAGAGCGCAGGCTCAGTCGTTGTGGTTCACGGGCTTAAGTACTCCGCAGCATGTGAGATCTTGGTGGACCAGGGCTGGAACCCATGTCCGCTTCATCGGCAGGTGGATTCCCAAACATTGCACCACAAGGGAAGCCCCTGTTCTGCATTATTTTAATGTCAGTATGCTTTGCAGGACATCTAGGAGCCTCGCGTGGGCACCCTATTTCCTGCAAGAACACTGAGTACCCCGAGGCCCCCATGGGCCCGCTAAGCCACATCCAGGCCCATAGCCCTTCGGAGCCACTCTGTGTATGCCGAGTGAAGGGCAACACACTGCACTCCTTCTTGGGACAGCTTGAATTCCCCAGCACTCGAACAGGTCCACGAACACCGTTCTAGCAGGTCCAACGTGCCGTGCAAGACTGGCTCATTGCCCAAGTCTGAGCTGCACTGAGACAAACCCTCGGCTTCGTATTCCATCTGGGAGTCCATGCCTGAAATCTCCCTGCCTCGAAGAGAAAGTCGGCTTGCGTTCCGACTGCAACTAAAGCCCAGTTCCTCGGGTAACACTGCAGGCTTTTGAAGAGCCACGGGCCCGGAGGCCTAGCTGGGGCGTTCCTTCGTTGAGGCAGTTCGCTATTTGCAGAACACCCTGCTGCGAGGAGTTGATTCAGGGAAGGAACCACAGGGTAACCTGTGTCTCTTTGGACTTCTTAGAAAGCACCGGGATATATGCTGCGTGTGCCCTTGGAAATGGGGGCCTGATGGAACTAGCCTTGCTTTCCCATTTTGAAAGCTCCATTCATGCTGCCTTGAAGCTACTTGAAATTGAGTGCTGTTGACAGGCCACTAGCCACTGTAGGCATGGCTCTGGGTAGAAAATGAGTTTTCTCTAGCTATGCCGTCTGCTTCGATGGGCGGGTTGGAGCTCATCCTGCCACGCTCTAGAGCTAAAGGGAAACTCAACGTGAGTACTGGCCTCGAAGTAAGTCCCTGAGTAGCCGCGCAGAAAGGGAGGCATGCAGCTGTTTCCATGAGGTCTTAGTCGCTGTTCTGCTTGATTTTATTTTATTTTTTTATTTTTTATTTTTTTTAAGGTTTATTTTTTGATTGATTGATCGCTATGTTGGGTCTTCGTTTCTGTGCTAGGGCTCTCTCCAGTTGCGGCAATTGGGGCCACTCTTCATCGCGGTGCGCGGGCCTCTCACTATCGCGGACTCTCTTGTTGCGGAGCACAGGCTCCAGACGCGCAGGTTCAGTCATTGTGGCCGACGGGCCTAGTTTCTCCGCGGCATGTGTGAGCGTCTCAGACCAGTGCTTGAACCCGTGTCCCCTGCATTGGCAGGCATATTCTCAACCACTGCGCCACCAGGGAAGCCCCTATTCTGCTTTATTTTAAAGGAAGTACCCTTTTCAGGACTCGTAGGCCCCTCGGGTGTGCATCATTTTCGCTCCAAGAACCCTGAGTACCTCCAGACACCTGTGGGCCTGCTGAGCAACATCGAGGCCCAAAGGTCGGTCCCTCGGATGCCCTCTGTGTATGCCGAGTGATGGGCAACACACTGCACGTTCCTTAAGGACAGCTACATTTCCAGAGCACTGGAACAACCTCAGGACCACATTTCTAGCCAGTGGGACGTGCCCTGGAAGTGTTCGTCACGGCCCCCGTCTGAGCTGCCATGAGAAAACACTCTGCGTAGAATTCTTCGAGGGCCTCATACCTGAAGTCACTCTGCTCGAGGAGAAAGTCAGCATCCTACCATGCTGTGGCGCTAACGGGACACTCAGCGTGAGCAATTGCCTCAAGGTAAGGCCCTGAATTGCCGTGCAGAAGCGGAGGCGTGCAGCAGTTTTCAGGAGGCCGAAGCCACTGCTCTGCATTAGTTTATTTATTTATTTATTTGTTTATCTATCTATTTATTTATTTATTTATTTAATATATCATTTTTTTTTTACTGTGTTGGGTCGTCGTTGCTGCATGTGAGCTTTGTCTAGTTGCAGCGAGCGGGGGCTATTCTTCGTTGCGGTGCGCGGGCTTCTAATTGCGGTGACTCCTCTTGTTGTGGAGCACAGGCTCTAGGGGCGTGGACTTCATTAGTTCTGGCATGCGGGCTCATTCGTTGTGGCTCCCGGTCTCTAGAGCGCAGGCTCAGTCGTTGTGGTTCACGGGCTTAAGTACTCCGCAGCATGTGAGATCTTGGTGGACCAGGGCTGGAACCCATGTCCGCTTCATCGGCAGGTGGATTCCCAAACATTGCACCACAAGGGAAGCCCCTGGTCTGCATTATTTTAATGTCAGTATGCTTTGCAGGACATCTAGGAGCCTCGCGTGGGCACACTATTTCCTGCAAGAACACTGAGTACCCCGAGGCCCCCATGGGCTCGCTAAGCCACATCCAGGCCCATAGCCCTTCGGAGCCACTCTGTGTATGCCGTGTGTAGGGAAACACACTGCAATCCTTCTTGGGACAGCTTGAATTCCCCAGCACTCGAACAGGTCCACGAACACCGTTCTAGCAGGTCCAACGTGCCGTGGAAGCCTGGCTCATTGCCCAAGTCTGAGCTGCACTGAGAAAAACCCTCGGCTTCGTATTCCATCTGGGAGTCCCTGCCTGAAGTCTCCCTGCCTCCAAGAGAAAGTCGGCTTGCGTTCCGCCTGCAACTAAAGCCCAGTTCCTCTGGTAACACTGCAGGCTTTTGAAGAGCCACGGGCCCGGAGGCCTAGCTGGGGCATTCCTTCGTTGAGGCCGTTTGCTATTTGCAGAACACCCTGCTGCGAGGAGTTGATTCAGGGAAGGAACCACAGGGTAACCTGTGTCTCTTTGGACTTCTTAGAAAGCACCGGGATATATGCTGAGTGTGCCCTTGGAAATGGGGGCCTGATGGAACTAGCCTTGCTTTCCCATTTTGAAAGCTCCATTCATGCTGCCTTGAAGCTACTTGAAATTGACTGCTGTTGACAGGCCACTAGCCACTGTAGGCATGGCTCTGGGTAGAAAATGAGTTTTCTCTAGCTATGCCGTCTGCTTCGATGGGCGGGTTGGAGCTCATCCTGCCACGCTCTAGAGCTAAAGGGAAACTCAACGTGAGTACTGGCCTCGAAGTAAGTCCCTGAGTAGCCGCGCAGAAAGGGAGGCATGCAGCTGTTTCCATGAGGTCTTTGTCGCTGTTCTGCTTGATTTTATTTTATTTTTTTATTTTTTATTTTTTTTAAGGTTTATTTTTTGATTGATTGATCGCTATGTTGGGTCTTCGTTTCTGTGCTAGGGCTCTCTCCAGTTGCGGCAATTGGGGCCACTCTTCATCGCGGTGCGCGGGCCTCTCACTATCGCGGACTCTCTTGTTGCGGAGCACAGGCTCCAGACGCGCAGGTTCAGTCATTGTGGCCCACGGCCCCAGTTTCTCCGCAGCATGTGGGATCCTCTCAGACCAGGGCTCGAACCCGTGTCCCCTGCATTGGCAGGCATATTCTCAACCACTGCGCCACCAGGGAAGACCCTGTTCTGCTTTATTTTAAGGAAGTACCCTTTTCAGGACTCGTAGGCCCCTCGGGTGTGCATCATTTTCGCTCCAAGAACCCTGAGTACCTCCAGACTCCTGTGGGCCTGCTGAGCAACCTCGAGGCCCAAAGGTCGGTCCCTCGGAGGCCCTCTGTGTATGCCGAGTGATGGGCAACACACTGCCTGTTCCTTAAGGAGAGCTACATTTCCAGAGCACTGGAACAGCCCCAGGACCACATTTCTAGCCAGTGCGATGTGCCCTGGAAGTGTTCGTCACGGCCCCCGTCTGAGCTGCCATGAGAAAACACTCTGTGTAGAATTCTTCGAGGGCCTCGTACCTGAAGTCACTCTGCTCGAGGAGAAAGTCAGCATCCTACCATGCTGTGGCGCTACCGGGACACTCAGCGTGAGCACTTGCCTCAAGGTAAGGCCCTGAATTGCCGTGCAGAAGCCGAGGTGTGCAGCAGTTTTCAGGAGGCCGTAGCCACTGCTCTGCATTAGTTTATTTATTTATTTATTTGTTTATCTATCTATTTATTTATTTATTTATTTAATATATCATTTTTTTTTTTTACTGTGTTGGGTCGTCGTTGCTGCATGTGAGCTTTCTCTAGTTGCAGCGAGCGGGGGCTACTCTTCGTTGCGGTGCGCGGGCTTCTAATTGCGGTGACTCCTCTTGTGGTGGAGCACAGGCTCTAGGCACGTGGACTTCATTAGTTCTGGCATGCGGGCTCAGTCGTTGTGGCTCCCGGTCTCTAGAGCGCAGGCTCAGTCGTTGTGGTTCACGGGCTTAAGTACTCCGCAGCATGTGAGATCTTGGTGGACCAGGGCTCGAACCCATGTCCGCTTCATCGGCAGGTGGATTCCCAAACATTGCACCACAAGGGAAGCCCCTGCTCTGCATTATTTTAATGTCAGTATGCTTTGCAGGACATCTAGGAGCCTCGCGTGGGCACCCTATTTCCTGCAAGAACACTGAGTATCCCGAGGCCCCCATGGGCCCGCTAAGCCACATCCAGGCCCATAGCCCTTCGGAGCCACTCTGTGTATGCCGAGTGTAGGGCAACGCACTGCACTCCTTCTTGGGACAGCTTGAATTCCCCAGCACTCGAACAGGTCCACGAACACCGTTCTAGCAGGTCCAACGTGCGGTGCAAGTCTGGCTCATTGCCCAAGTCTGAGCTGCACTGAGAAAAACCCTCGGCTTCGTATTCCATCTGGGAGTACCTGCCTGAAGTCTCCCTGCCTCCAAGAGAAAGTCGGCTTGCGTTCCGCCTGCAACTAAAGCCCAGTTCCTCTGGTAACACTGCAGGCTTTTGAAGAGCCACGGGCCCGGAGGCCTAGCTGGGGCGTTCCTTCGTTGAGGCAGTTCGCTATTTGCAGAACACCCTGCTGCGAGGAGTTGATTCAGGGAAGGAACCACAGGGTAACCTGTGTCTCTTTGGACTTCTTAGAAAGCACCGGGATATATGCTGCGTGTGCCCTTGGAAATGGGGGTCTGATGGAACTAGCCTTGCTTTCCCATTTTGAAAGCTCTATTCATGCTGCCTTGAAGCTACTTGAAATTGACTGCTGTTGACAGGCCACTAGCCACTGTAGGCATGGCTCTGGGTAGAAAATGAGTTTTCTCTAGCTATGCCGTCTGCTTCGATGGGCGGGTTGGAGCTCATCCTGCCACGCTCTAGAGCTAAAGGGAAACTCAACGTGAGTACTGGCCTCGAAGTAAGTCCCTGAGTAGCCGCGCAGAAAGGGAGGCATGCAGCTGTTTCCATGAGGTCTTAGTCGCTGTTCTGCTTGATTTTATTTTATTTTTTTATTTTTTATTTTTTTTAAGGTTTATTTTTTGATTGATTGATCGCTATGTTGGGTCTTCGTTTCTGTGCTAGGGCTCTCTCCAGTTGCGGCAATTGGGGCCACTCTTCATCGCGGTGCGCGGGCCTCTCACTATCGCGGACTCTCTTGTTGCGGAGCACAGGCTCCAGACGCGCAGGTTCAGTCATTGTGGCCGACGGGCCTAGTTTCTCCGCGGCATGTGTGAGCGTCTCAGACCAGTGCTTGAACCCGTGTCCCCTGCATTGGCAGGCATATTCTCAACCACTGCGCCACCAGGGAAGCCCCTATTCTGCTTTATTTTAAAGGAAGTACCCTTTTCAGGACTCGTAGGCCCCTCGGGTGTGCATCATTTTCGCTCCAAGAACCCTGAGTACCTCCAGACACCTGTGGGCCTGCTGAGCAACATCGAGGCCCAAAGGTCGGTCCCTCGGATGCCCTCTGTGTATGCCGAGTGATGGGCAACACACTGCACGTTCCTTAAGGACAGCTACATTTCCAGAGCACTGGAACAACCTCAGGACCACATTTCTAGCCAGTGGGACGTGCCCTGGAAGTGTTCGTCACGGCCCCCGTCTGAGCTGCCATGAGAAAACACTCTGCGTAGAATTCTTCGAGGGCCTCGTACCTGAAGTCACTCTGCTCGAGGAGAAAGTCAGCATCCTACCATGCTGTGGCGCTACCGGGACACTCAGCGTGAGCACTTGCCTCAAGGTAAGGCCCTGAATTGCCGTGCAGAAGCCGAGGCGTGCAGCAGTTTTCAGGAGGCCGTAGCCACTGCTCTGCATTAGTTTATTTATTTATTTATTTGTTTATCTATCTATTTATTTATTTATTTATTTATTATATCATTTTTTTTTTTACTGTGTTGGGTCGTCGTTGCTGCATGTGAGCTTTCTCTAGTTGCAGCGAGCGGGGGCTACTCTTCGTTGCGGAGCGCGGGCTTCTAATTGCGGTGACTCCTCTTGTTGTGGAGCACAGGCTCTAGGCACGTGGACTTCATTAGTTCTGGCATGCGGGCTCAGTCGTTGTGGCTCCCGGTCTCTAGAGCGCAGGCTCAGTCGTTGTGGTTCACGGGCTTAAGTACTCCGCAGCATGTGAGATCTTGGTGGACCAGGGCTGGAACCCATGTCCGCTTCATCGGCAGGTGGATTCCCAAACATTGCACCACAAGGGAAGCCCCTGTTCTGCATTATTTTAATGTCAGTATGCTTTGCAGGACATCTAGGAGCCTCGCGTGGGCACCCTATTTCCTGCAAGAACACTGAGTACCCCGAGGCCCCCATGGGCCCGCTAAGCCACATCCAGGCCCATAGCCCTTCGGAGCCACTCTGTGTATGCCGAGTGAAGGGCAACACACTGCACTCCTTCTTGGGACAGCTTGAATTCCCCAGCACTCGAACAGGTCCACGAACACCGTTCTAGCAGGTCCAACGTGCCGTGCAAGACTGGCTCATTGCCCAAGTCTGAGCTGCACTGAGACAAACCCTCGGCTTCGTATTCCATCTGGGAGTCCATGCCTGAAATCTCCCTGCCTCGAAGAGAAAGTCGGCTTGCGTTCCGACTGCAACTAAAGCCCAGTTCCTCGGGTAACACTGCAGGCTTTTGAAGAGCCACGGGCCCGGAGGCCTAGCTGGGGCGTTCCTTCGTTGAGGCAGTTCGCTATTTGCAGAACACCCTGCTGCGAGGAGTTGATTCAGGGAAGGAACCACAGGGTAACCTGTGTCTCTTTGGACTTCTTAGAAAGCACCGGGATATATGCTGCGTGTGCCCTTGGAAATGGGGGCCTGATGGAACTAGCCTTGCTTTCCCATTTTGAAAGCTCCATTCATGCTGCCTTGAAGCTACTTGAAATTGAGTGCTGTTGACAGGCCACTAGCCACTGTAGGCATGGCTCTGGGTAGAAAATGAGTTTTCTCTAGCTATGCCGTCTGCTTCGATGGGCGGGTTGGAGCTCATCCTGCCACGCTCTAGAGCTAAAGGGAAACTCAACGTGAGTACTGGCCTCGAAGTAAGTCCCTGAGTAGCCGCGCAGAAAGGGAGGCATGCAGCTGTTTCCATGAGGTCTTAGTCGCTGTTCTGCTTGATTTTATTTTATTTTTTTATTTTTTATTTTTTTTAAGGTTTATTTTTTGATTGATTGATCGCTATGTTGGGTCTTCGTTTCTGTGCTAGGGCTCTCTCCAGTTGCGGCAATTGGGGCCACTCTTCATCGCGGTGCGTGGGCCTCTCACTATCGCGGACTCTCTTGTTGCGGAGCACAGGCTCCAGACGCGCAGGTTCAGTCATTGTGGCCGACGGGCCTAGTTTCTCCGCGGCATGTGTGAGCGTCTCAGACCAGTGCTTGAACCCGTGTCCCCTGCATTGGCAGGCATATTCTCAACCACTGCGCCACCAGGGAAGCCCCTATTCTGCTTTATTTTAAAGGAAGTACCCTTTTCAGGACTCGTAGGCCCCTCGGGTGTGCATCATTTTCGCTCCAAGAACCCTGAGTACCTCCAGACACCTGTGGGCCTGCTGAGCAACATCGAGGCCCAAAGGTCGGTCCCTCGGATGCCCTCTGTGTATGCCGAGTGATGGGCAACACACTGCACGTTCCTTAAGGACAGCTACATTTCCAGAGCACTGGAACAACCTCAGGACCACATTTCTAGCCAGTGGGACGTGCCCTGGAAGTGTTCGTCACGGCCCCCGTCTGAGCTGCCATGAGAAAACACTCTGCGTAGAATTCTTCGAGGGCCTCGTACCTGAAGTCACTCTGCTCGAGGAGAAAGTCAGCATCCTACCATGCTGTGGCGCTAACGGGACACTCAGCGTGAGCAATTGCCTCAAGGTAAGGCCCTGAATTGCCGTGCAGAAGCGGAGGCGTGCAGCAGTTTTCAGGAGGCCGAAGCCACTGCTCTGCATTAGTTTATTTATTTATTTATTTGTTTATCTATCTATTTATTTATTTATTTATTTAATATATCATTTTTTTTTACTGTGTTGGGTCGTCGTTGCTGCATGTGAGCTTTGTCTAGTTGCAGCCAGCGGGGGCTATTCTTCGTTGCGGTGCGCGGGCTTCTAATTGCGGTGACTCCTCTTGTTGTGGAGCACAGGCTCTAGGCACGTGGACTTCATTAGTTCTGACATGCGGGCTCAGTCGTTGTGGCTCCCGGTCTCTAGAGCGCAGGCTCAGTCATTGTGGTTCACGGGCTTAAGTACTCCGCAGCATGTGAGATCTTGGTGGACCAGGGCTCGAACCCATGTCCGCTTCATCGGCAGGTGGATTCCCAAACATTGCAC
This sequence comes from Balaenoptera physalus, assembly GCF_965194825.1. Taxonomy (NCBI): domain Eukaryota; kingdom Metazoa; phylum Chordata; class Mammalia; order Artiodactyla; family Balaenopteridae; genus Balaenoptera; species Balaenoptera physalus. The sequence continues at coordinate 178,572,020 of NC_138890.1, forward strand.
CACAAGGGAAGCCCCTGCTCTGCATTATTTTAATGTCAGTATGCTTTGCAGGACATCTAGGAGCCTCGCGTGGGCACACTATTTCCTGCAAGAACACTGAGTACCCCGAGGCCCCCATGGGCCCGCTAAGCCACATCCAGGCCCATAGCCCTTCGGATCCACTCTGTGTATGCCGAGTGTAGGGAAACACACTGCAATCCTTCTTGGGACAGCTTGAATTCCCCAGCACTCGAACAGGTCCACGAACACCGTTCTAGCAGGTCCAACGTGCCGTGGAAGCCTGGCTCATTGCCCAAGTCTGAGCTGCACTGAGAAAAACCCTCGGCTTCGTATTCCATCTGGGAGTCCCTGCCTGAAGTCTCCCTGCCTCCAAGAGAAAGTCGGCTTGCGTTCCGCCTGCAACTAAAGCCCAGTTCCTCTGGTAACACTGCAGGCTTTTGAAGAGCCACGGGCCCGGAGGCCTAGCTGGGGCGTTCCTTCGTTGAGGCCGTTTGCTATTTGCAGAACACCCTGCTGCGAGGAGTTGATTCAGGGAAGGAACCACAGGGTAACCTGTGTCTCTTTGGACTTCTTAGAAAGCACCGGGATATATGCTGCGTGTGCCCTTGGAAATGGGGGCCTGATGGAACTAGCCTTGCTTTCCCATTTTGAAAGCTCCATTCATGCTGCCTTGAAGCTACTTGAAATTGACTGCTGTTGACAGGCCACTAGCCACTGTAGGCATGGCTCTGGGTAGAAAATGAGTTTTCTCTAGCTATGCCGGCTGCTTCGATGGGCGGGTTGGAGCTCATCCTGCCACGCTCTAGAGCTAAAGGGAAACTCAACGTGAGTACTGGCCTCGAGGTAAGTCCCTGAGTAGCTGCGCAGATAGGGAGGCATGCAGCTGTTTCCATGAGGTCTTAGTCACTGTTCTGCTTGATTTTATTTTATTTTTTTATTTTTTATTTTTTTTTAAGGTTTATTTTTTGATTGATTGATCGCTATGTTGGGTCTTCGTTTCTGTGCTAGGGCTCTCTCCAGTTGCAGCAATTGGGGCCACTCTTCATCGCGGTGCGCGGGCCTCTCACTATCGCGGACTCTCTTGTTGCGGAGCACAGGCTCCAGACGCGCAGGTTCAGTCATTGTGGCCCACGGGCCCAGTTTCTCCGCGGCATGTGGGATCCTCTCAGACCAGGGCTCGAACCCGTGTCCCCTGCATTGGCAGGCATATTCTCAACCACTGCTCCACCAGGGAAGACCCTGTTCTGCTTTATTTTAAAGGAAGTACCCTTTTCAGGACTCGTAGGCCCCTCGGGTGTGCATCATTTTCGCTCCAAGAACCCTGAGTACCTCCAGACTCCTGTGGGCCTGCTGAGCAACATCGAGGCGCAAAGGTTGGTCCCTCGGAGGCCCTCTGTGTATGCCGAGTGATGGGCAACACACTGCACGTTCCTTAAGGACAGCTACATTTCCAGAGCACTGGAACAGCCCCAGGACCACATTTCTAGCCAGTGGGACGTGCCCTGGAAGTGTTCGTCACGGCCCCCGTCTGAGCTGCCATGAGAAAACACTCTGCGTAGAATTCTTCGAGGGCCTCGTACCTGAAGTCACTCTGCTCGAGGAGAAAGTCAGCATCCTACCATGCTGTGGCGCTACCGGGACACTCAGCGTGAGCACTTGCCTCAAGGTAAGGCCCTGAATTGCCGTGCAGAAGCCGAGGCGTGCAACAGTTTTCAGGAGGCCGTAGCCACTGCTCTGCATTAGTTTATTTATTTATTTATTTGTTTATCTATCTATTTATTTATTTATTTATTTAATATATCATTTTTTTTTTTACTGTGTTGGGTCGTCGTTGCTTCATGTGAGCTTTCTCTAGTTGCAGCGAGCGGGGGCTACTCTTCGTTGCGGTGCGCGGGCTTCTAAATGCGGTGACTCCTCTTGTTGTGGAGCACAGGCTCTAGGCACGTGGACTTCGTTAGTTCTGGCATGCGGGCTCAGTCGTTGTGGCTCCCGGGCTCTACAGCGCAGGCTCAGTCGTTGTGGTTCACGGGCTTAAGTACTCCGCAGCATGTGAGATATTGGTGGACCAGGGCTGGAACCCATGTCCGCTTCATCGGCAGGTGGATTCCCAAACATTGCACCACAAGGGAAGCCCCTGGTCTGCATTATTTTAATGTCAGTATGCTTTGCAGGAGATCTAGGAGCCTCGCGTGGGCACACTATTTCCTGCAAGAACACTGAGTACCCCGAGGCCCCCATGGGCCCGCTAAGCCACATCCAGGCCCATAGCCCTTCGGAGCCACTCTGTGTATGCCGAGTGTAGGGAAACACACTGCAATCCTTCTTGGGACAGCTTGAATTCCCCAGCACTCGAACAGGTCCACGAACACCGTTCTAGCAGGTCCAACGTGCCGTGGAAGCCTGGCTCATTGCCCAAGTCTGAGCTGCACTGAGAAAAACCCTCGGCTTCGTATTCCATCTGGGAGTCCCTGCCTGAAGTCTCCCTGCCTCCAAGAGAAACTCGGCTTGCGTTCCGCCTGCAACTAAAGCCCAGTTCCTCTGGTAACACTGCAGGCTTTTGAAGAGCCACGGGCCCGGAGGCCTAGCTGGGGCGTTCCTTCGTTGAGGCAGTTCGCTATTTGCAGAACACCCTGCTGCGAGGAGTTGATTCAGGGAAGGAACCACAGGGTAACCTGTGTCTCTTTGGACTTCTTAGAAAGCACCGGGATATATGCTGCGTGTGCCCTTGGAAATGGGGGCCTGATGGAACTAGCCTTGCTTTCCCATTTTGAAAGCTCCATTCATGCTGCCTTGAAGCTACTTGAAATTGACTGCTGTTGACAGGCCACTAGCCACTGTAGGAATGGCTCTGGGTAGAAAATGAGTTTTCTCTAGCTATGCCGGCTGCTTCGATGGGCGGGTTGGAGCTCCTCCTGCCACGCTCTAGAGCTAAAGGGAAACTCAACATGAGTACTGGCCTCGAGGTAAGTCCCTGAGTAGCCGCGCAGAAAGGGAGGCATGCAGCTGTTTCCATGAGGTCTTAGTCGCTGTTCTGCTTGATTTTATTTTATTTTTTTATTTTTTATTTTTTTTTAAGGTTTATTTTTTGATTGATTGATCGCTATGTTGGGTCTTCGTTTCTGTGCTAGGGCTCTCTCCAGTTGCGGCAATTGGGGCCACTCTTCATCGCGGTGCGCGGGCCTCTCACTATCGCGGACGCTCTTGTTGCGGAGCACAGGCTCCAGACGTGCAGGTTCAGTCATTGTGGCCCACGGGCCCAGTTTCTCCGCAGCATGTGGGATCCTCTCAGACCAGGGCTCGAACCCGTGTCCCCTGCATTGGCAGGCATATTCTCAACCACTGCGCCACCAGGGAAGACCCTGTTCTGCTTTATTTTAAAGGAAGTACCCTTTTCAGGACTCGTAGGCCCCTCGGGTGTGCATCATTTTCGCTCCAAGAACCCTGAGTACCTCCCGACACCTGTGGGCCTGCTGAGCAACATCGAGGCCCAAAGGTCGGTACCTCGGATGCCCTCTGTGTATGCCGAGTGATGGGCAACACACTGCACGTTCCTTAAGGACAGCTACATTTCCAGAGCACTGGAACAACCTCAGGACCACATTTCTAGCCAGTGGGACGTGCCCTGGAAGTGTTCGTCACGGCCCCCGTCTGAGCTGCCATGAGAAAACACTCTGCGTAGAATTCTTCGAGGGCCTCGTACCTGAAGTCACTCTGCTCGAGGAGAAAGTCAGCATCCTACCATGCTGTGGCGCTAACGGGACACTCAGCGTGAGCAATTGCCTCAAGGTAAGGCCCTGAATTGCCGTGCAGAAGCGGAGGCGTGCAGCAGTTTTCAGGAGGCCGTAGCCACTGCTCTGCATTAGTTTATTTATTTATTTATTTGTTTATCTATTTATTTATTTATTTATTTATTTATTATATCATTTTTTTTTTTACTGTGTTGGGTCGTCGTTGCTGCATGTGAGCTTTGTCTAGTTGCAGCGAGCGGGGGCTACTCTTCGTTGCGGTGCGCGGGCTTCTAATTGCGGTGACTCCTCTTGTTGTGGAGCACAGGCTCTAGGCACGTGGACTTCATTAGTTCTGGCATGCGGGCTCAGTCGTTGTGGCTCCCGGTCTCTAGAGCGCAGGCTCAGTCATTGTGGTTCACGGGCTTAAGTACTCCGCAGCATGTGAGATCTTGGTGGACCAGGGCTCGAACCCATGTTCGCTTCATCGGCAGGTGGATTCCCAAACATTGCACCACAAGGGAAGCCCCTGCTCTGCATTATTTTAATGTCAGTATGCTTTGCAGGACATCTAGGATCCTCGCGTGGGCACCCTATTTCCTGCAAGAACACCGAGTACCCTGAGGCCCCCATGGGCCCGCTAAGCCACATCCAGGCCCATAGCCCTTCGGAGCCACTCTGTGTATGCCGAGTGTAGGGCAACGCACTGCACTCCTTCTTGGGACAGCTTGAATTCCCCAGCACTCGAACAGGTCCACGAACACCGTTCTAGCAGGTCCAACGTGCGGTGCAAGTCTGGCTCATTGCCCAAGTCTGAGCTGCACTGAGAAAAACCCTCGGCTTCGTATTCCATCTGGGAGTCCCTGCCTGAAGTCTCCCTGCCTCCAAGAGAAAGTCGGCTTGCGTTCCGCCTGCAACTAAAGCCCAGTTCCGCTGGTAACACTGCAGGCTTTTGAAGAGCCACGGGCCCGGAGGCCTAGCTGGGGCGTTCCTTCGTTGAGGCAGTTCGCTATTTGCAGAACACCCTGCTGCGAGGAGTTGATTCAGGGAAGGAATCACAGGGTAACCTGTGTCTCTTTGGACTTCTTAGAAAGCACCGGGATATATGCTGCGTGTGCCCTTGGAAATGGGGGCCTGATGGAACTAGCCTTGCTTTCCCATTTTGAAAGCTCCATTCATGCTGCCTTGAAGCTACTTGAAATTGACTGCTGTTGACAGGCCACTAGCCACTGTAGGCATGGCTCTGGGTAGAAAATGAGTTTTCTCTAGCTATGCCGGCTGCTTCGATGGGCGGGTTGGAGCTCATCCTGCCACGCTCTAGAGCTAAAGGGAAACTCAACGTGAGTACTGGCCTCGAAGTAAGTCCCTGAGTAGCTGCGCAGATAGGGAGGCATGCAGCTGTTTCCATGAGGTCTTAGTCGCTGTTCTGCTTGATTTTATTTTATTTTTTTATTTTTTATTTTTTTTTAAGGTTTATTTTTTGATTGATTGATCGCTATGTTGGGTCTTCGTTTCTGTGCTAGGGCTCTCTCCAGTTGCAGCAATTGGGGCCACTCTTCATCGCGGTGCGCGGGCCTCTCACTATCGCGGACTCTCTTGTTGCGGAGCATAGGCTCCAGACGCGCAGTTTCAGTCATTGTGGCCCACGGGCCCAGTTTCTCCACGGCATGTGGGATCCTCTCAGACCAGGGCTCGAACCCGTGTCCCCTGCATTGGCAGGCATATTCTCAACCACTGCGCCACCAGGGAAGACCCTGTTCTGCTTTATTTTAAAGGAAGTACCCTTTTCAGGACTCGTAGGCCCCTCGGGTGTGCATCATTTTCGCTCCAAGAACCCTGAGTACCTCCAGACTCCTGTGGGCCTGCTGAGCAACCTCGAGGCCCAAAGGTCGGTCCCTCGGAGGCCCTCTGTGTATGCCGAGTGATGGGCAACACACTGCCTGTTCCTTGAGGAGAGCTACATTTCCAGAGCACTGGAACAGCCCCAGGACCACATTTCTAGCCAGTGCGATGTGCCCTGGAAGTGTTCGTCACGGCCCCCGTCTGAGCTGCCATGAGAAAACACTCTGTGTAGAATTCTTCGAGGGCCTCGTACCTGAAGTCACTCTGCTCGAGGAGAAAGTCAGCATCCTACCATGCTGTGGCGCTACCGGGACACTCAGCGTGAGCACTTGCCTCAAGGTAAGGCCCTGAATTGCCGTGCAGAAGCCGAGGCGTGCAGCAGTTTTCAGGAGGCCGTAGCCACTGCTCTGCATTAGTTTATTTATTTATTTATTTGTTTATCTATCTATTTATTTATTTATTTATTTATTTATTATATCATTCTTTTTTTTTACTGTGTTGGGTCGTCGTTGCTGCATGTGAGCTTTCTCTAGTTGCAGCGAGCGGGGGCTACTCTTCGTTGCGGTGCGCGGGCTTCTAATTGCGGTGACTCCTCTTGTTGTGGAGCACAGGCTCTAGGCACGTGGACTTCATTAGTTCTGGCATGCGGGCTCAGTCGTTGTGGCTCCCGGTCTCTAGAGCGCAGGCTCAGTCGTTGTGGTTCACGGGCTTAAGTACTCCGCAGCATGTGAGATCTTGGTGGACCAGGGCTGGAACCCAAGTCCGCTTCATCGGCAGGTGGATTCCCAAACATTGCACCACAAGGGAAGCCCCTGTTCTGCATTATTTTAATGTCAGTATGCTTTGCAGGACATCTAGGAGCCTCGCGTGGGCACCCTATTTCCTGCAAGAACACTGAGTACCCCGAGGCCCCCATGGGCCCGCTAAGCCACATCCAGGCCCATAGCCCTTCGGAGCCACTCTGTGTATGCCGAGTGAAGGGCAACACACTGCACTCCTTCTTGGGACAGCTTGAATTCCCCAGCACTCGAACAGGTCCACGAACACCGTTCTAGCAGGTCCAACGTGCCGTGCAAGTCTGGCTCATTGCCCAAGTCTGAGCTGCACTGAGAAAAACCCTCGGCTTCATATTCCATCTGAGAGTCCCTGCCTGAAGTCTCCCTGCCTCCAAGAGAAAGTCGGCTTGCGTTCCGCCTGCAACTAAAGCCCAGTTCCTCTGGTAACACTGCAGGCTTTTGAAGAGCCACGGGCCCGGAGGCCTAGCTGGGGCGTTCCTTCGTTGAGGCAGTTCGCTATTTGCAGAACACCCTGCTGCGAGGAGTTGATTCAGGGAAGGAACCACAGGGTAACCTGTGTCTCTTTGGACTTCTTAGACAGCACTGGGATATATGCTGCGTGTGCCCTTGGAAATGGTGGCCTGATGGAACTAGCCTTGCTTTGCCATTTTGAAAGCTCCATTCATGCTGCCTTGAAGCTACTTGAAATTGACTGCTGTTGACAGGCCACGAGCCACTGTAGGCATGGCTCTGGGTAGAAAATGAGTTTTCTCTAGCTATGCCGACTGCTTCGATGGCCGGGGTGGAGCTCATCCTGCCACGCTCTATTGCTAAAGGGAAACTCAACGTGAGTACTGGCCTCGAGGTAAGTCCCTGAGTAGCCACGCAGAAAGGGTGGCATGCAGCTGTTTCCATGAGGTCTTAGTCGCTATTCTGCTTGATTTTATTTTATTTTTTTATTTTTTATTTTTTTTTAAGATTTATTTTTTGATTGATGGCTATGTTGGGTCTTCGTTTCTGTGCTAGGGCTCTCTCCAGTTGCGGCAAATGGGGCCACTCTTCATCGCGGTGCGCGGGCCTCTCACTATCGCGGCCTCTCTTGTTGTGGAGCACAGGCTCCAGACGCGCAGGTTCAGTCATTGTGGCCCACGGGCGCAGTTTCTCCGCGGCATGTGTGATCCTCTCAGACCAGGGCTCGAACCCGTGTCCCCTGCATTGGCAGGCATATTCTCAACTACTGCGCCACCAGGGAAGCCCCTGTTCTGCTTTATTTTAAAGGACGTACCATTTTCAGGACTCGTAGGACTCTCGGGTGTGCATCATTTTCCCTCCAAGAACCCTGAGTACCTCCAGACTCCTGTGGGCCTGCTGAGAAACATCGAGGCCCAAAGGTCGGACCCTCGCAGGCCCGCTGTGTATGCCGAGTGATGGGCAACACACTGCCTGTTCCTTAAGGAGAGCTACATTTCCAGAGCACTGGAACAGCCCCAGGACCACATTTCTAGCCAGTGCGACGTGCCCTGGAAGTGTTCGTCACGGCCCCCGTCTGAGCTGCCATGAGAAAACACTCTGCGTAGAATTCTTCGAGGGCCTCGTACCTGAAGTCACTCTGCTCGAGGAGAAAGTCAGCATCCTACCATGCTGTGGCGCTAACGGGACACTCAGCGTGAGCACTTGCCTCAAGGTAAGGCCCTGAATTGCCGTGCAGAAGCGGAGGCGTGCAGCAGTTTTCAGGAGGTCGTAGCCACTGCTCTGCATTAGTTAATTAATTTATTTATTTGTTTATCTATCTATTTATTTATTTATTTAATATATCATTTTTTTTTTACTGTGTTGGGTGTTCGTTGCTGCATGTGAGCTTTCTCTAGTTACAGCGAGCGGGGGCTACTCTTCGTTGCGGTGCGCAGGCTTCTAATTGCGGTGACTCCTCTTTTGTGGCGCACAGGCTCTAGGCACGTGGACTTCATTAGTTCTGGCATGCGGGCTCAGTCGTTGTGGCTCCTGGGCTCTACAGCGCAGGCTTAGTCGTTGTGGTTCAGGGGCTTAAGTACTCCGCAGCATGTGAGATCTTGGTGGACCAGGGCTCGAACCCATGTCCGCTTCATCGGCAGGTGGATTCCCAAACATTGCACCACAAGGGAAGCCCCTGCTCTGCATTATTTTAATGTCAGTATGCTTTGCAGGACATCTAGGAGCCTCGCGTGGGCACCCTATTTCCTGCAAGAACACTGAGTACCCCGAGGCCCCCATGGGCCCGCTAAGACACATCCAGGCCCATAGCCCTTCGGAGCCACTCTGTGTATGCCGAGTGTAGGGCAACACACTGCATTTCTTCTTGGGACAGCTTGAATTCCCCAGCACTCGAACAAGTCCACGAAAACTGTTCTAGCAGGTCCAACGTGCCGTGCAAGTCTGGCTCATTGCCCAAGTCTGAGCCGCACTGAGAAAAACCCTCGGCTTCGTATTCCATCTGGGAGTCCCTGCCTGAAGTCTCCCTGCCTCCAAGAGAAACTCGGCTTGCGTTCCGCCTGCAACTAAAGCCCATTTCCTCTGGTAACACTGCAGGCTTTTGAAGAGCCACGGGCCCGGAGGCCTAGCTGGGGCATTCCTTCGATGAGGCAGTTCGCTATTTGCAGAACACCCTGCTTCGAGGAGTTGACTCAGGGAAGGAACCACTGGGTAACCTGTGTCTCTTTGAACTTCTTAGAAAGCACCGGGATATATGCTGCGTGTGCACTTGGAAATGGGGGCCTGATGGAACTAGCCTTGCTTTCCCATTTTGAAAGCTCCATTCATGCTGCCTTGAAGCTACTTGAAATTGACTGCTGTTGACAGGCCACGAGCCACTGTAGGCATGGCTCTGGGTAGAAAATGAGTTTTCTCTAGCTATGCCGGCTGCTTCGATGGGCGGGTTGGAGCTCATTCTGCCACGCTCTAGAGCTAAAGGGAAACTCAACGTGAGTACTGGCCTCGAGGTAAGTCCTTGAGTAGCCGCGCAGAAAGGGAGGCATGCAGCTGTTTCCATGAGGTCTTAGTCGCTGTTCTGCTTGATTTGCTTTTATTTTTTTTATTTTTTATTTTTTTTTTAAGGTTTATTTTTTGATTGATTGATCGCTATGTTGGGTCTTCGTTTCTGTGCTAGGGCTCTCTCCAGTTGCGGCAAATGGGGCCACTCTTCATCGCGGTGCGCGGGCCTCTCACTATCGCGGCCTCTCTTGTTGCGGAGCACAGGCTCCAGACGCGCAGGTTCAGTCATTGTGGCCCACGGGCCCAGTTTCTCCGCGGCATGTGTGATCTTCTCAGACCAGGGCTCGAAACCGTGTCCCCTGCATTGGCAGGCATATTCTAAACCACTGCGCCACCAGGGAAGCCCCTGTTCTGCTTTATTTTAAAGGAAGTACCCTTTTCAGGGCTCGTAGGCCCCTCGGGTGTGCATCATTTTCCCTCCAAGAACCCTGAGTACCTCCAGACTCCTGTGGGCCTGCTGAGCAACTTCGAGGCCCAAAGGTCGGTCCCTCGGAGGCCCGCTGTGTATGCCGAGTGATGGGCAACACACTGCCTGTTCCTTAAGGAGAGCTACATTTCCAGAGCACTGGAACAGCCCCAGGACCACATTTCTAGCCAGTGCGACGTGCCCTGGAAGTGTTCGTCACGGCCCCCGTCTGAGATGCCATGAGAAAACACTCTGCGTAGAATTCTTCGAGGGCCTCGTACCTGAAGTCACTCTGCTCGAGGAGAAAGTCAGCATCCTACCATGCTGTGGTGCTAACGGGGCACTCAGCGTGAGCACTTGCCTCAAGGTAAGACCCTGAATTGCCGTGCAGAAGCGGAGGCGTGCAGCAGTTTTCAGGAGGCCGTAGCCACTGCTCTGCATTAGTTTATTTATTTATTTATTTGTTTATCTATCTATCTATTTATTTCCTTATTTAATATATCATTTTTTTTTACTGTGTTGTGTCGTCGTTGCTGCATGTGAGCTTTCTCTAGTTGCAGCGAGCGGGGGCTACTCTTCGTTGCGGTGCGCGGGCTTCTAATTGCAGTGACTCCTCTTGTTGTGGAGCACAGGCTCTAGGCACGTGGACTTCATTAGTTCTGGCATGCGGGCTCAGTCGTTGTGGCTCCCAGGCTATACAGCACAGGCTCAGTCGTTGTGGTTCACGGGCTTAAGTACTCCACAGCATGTGAGATCTTGGTGGACCAGGGCTCGAACCCATGTCCGCTTCATCGGCAGGTGGATTCCCAAACATTGCTCCACAAGGGAAGCCCCTGCTCTGCATTATTTTAATGTCAGTATGCTTTGCAGGACATCTAGGAGCCTCGCGTGGGCACCCTATTTCCTGCAAGAACACTGAGTACCCCGAGGACCCCATGGGCCCGCTAAGCCACATCCAGGCCCATAGCCCTTCGGAGCCACTCTGTGTATGCCGAGTGTAGGGCAACACACTGCACTCCTTCTTGGGACAGCTTGAATTCCCCAGCACTCGAACAGGTCCACGAACACCGTTATAGCAGGTCCAACGTGCCGTGCAAGTCTGGCTCATTGCCCAAGTCTGAGCTGCACTGAGAAAAACCCTTGGCTTCGTATTCCATCTGGGAGTCCCTGCCTGAAGTCTCCCTGCCTCCAAGAGAAAGTCGGCTTGCTTTCCGACTGCAACTAAAGCCCAGTTCCTCGGGTAACACTGCAGGCTTTTGAAGAACCACGGGCCCGGAGGCCTAGCTGGGGCGTTCCTTCTTTGAGGCAGTTCGCTATTTGCAGAACACCCTGCTTCGAGGAGTTGATTCAGGGAAGGAACCACTGGGTAACCTGTGTCTCTTTGCACTTCTTAGAAAGCACCGGGATATATGCTGCGTGTGCCCTTTGAAATGGGGGCCTGATGGAACTAGCCTTGCTTTCCCATTTTGAAAGCTCCATTCATGCTGCCTTGAAGCTACTTGAAATTGACTGCTGTTGACAGGCCACGAGCCACTGTAGGCATGGCTCTGGGTAGAAAATGAGTTTTCTCTAGCTATGCCGACTGCTTCGATGGCCGGGGTGGAGCTCATCCTGCCACGCTCTATTGCTAAAGGGAAACTCAACGTGAATACTGGCCTCGAGGTAAGTCCCTGAGTAGCCACGCAGAAAGGGTGGCATGCAGCTGTTTCCATGAGGTCTTAGTCGCTATTCTGCTTGATTTTATTTTATTTTTTTATTTTTTATTTTTTTTTAAGATTTATTTTTTGATTGATGGCTATGTTGGGTCTTCGTTTCTGTGCTAGGGCTCTCTCCAGTTGCGGCAAATGGGGCCACTCTTCATCGCGGTGCGCGGGCCTCTCACTATCGCGGCCTCTCTTGTTGTGGAGCACAGGCTCCAGACGCGCAGTTTCAGTCATTGTGGCCCACGGGCGCAGTTTCTCCGCGGCATGTGTGATCCTCTCAGACCAGGGCTCGAACCCGTGTCCCCTGCATTGGCAGGCATATTCTCAACTACTGTGCCACCAGGGAAGCCCCTGTTCTGCTTTATTTTAAAGGACGTACCATTTTCAGGACTCGTAGGACTCTCGGGTGTGCATCATTTTCCCTCCAAGAACCCTGAGTACCTCCAGACTCCTGTGGGCCTGCTGAGAAACATCGAGGCCGAAAGGTCGGACCCTCGGAGGCCCGCTGTGTATGCCGAGTGATGGGCAACACACTGCCTGTTCCTTAAGGAGAGCTACATTTCCAGAGCACTGGAACAGCCCCAGGACCACATTTCTAGCCAGTGCGACGTGCCCTGGAAGTGTTCGTCACGGCCCCCGTCTGAGCTGCCATGAGAAAACACTCTGCGTAGAATTCTTCGAGGGCCTCGTACCTGAAGTCACTCTGCTCGAGGAGAAAGTCAGCATCCTACCATGCTGTGGCGCTAACGGGACACTCAGCGTGAGCACTTGCCTCAAGGTAAGGCCCTGAATTGCCGTGCAGAAGCGGAGGCGTGCAGCAGTTTTCAGGAAGCCGTAGCCACTGCTCTGCATTAGTTAATTAATTTATTTATTTGTTTATCTATCTATTTATTTATTTATTTAATATATCATTTTTTTTTTTTACTGTGTTGGGTGTTCGTTGCTGCATGTGAGCTTTCTCTAGTTACAGCGAGCGGGGGCTACTCTTCGTTGCGGTGCGCAGGCTTCTAATTGCGGTGACTCCTCTTTTGTGGCGCACAGGCTCTAGGCACGTGGACTTCATTAGTTCTGGCATGCGGGCTCAGTCGTTGTGGCTCCCGGGCTCTACAGCGCAGGCTCAGTCGTTGTGGTTCAGGGGCTTAAGTACTCCGCAGCATGTGAGATCTTGGTGGACCAGGGCTCGAACCCATGTCCGCTTCATCGGCAGGTGGATTCCCAAACATTGCACCACAAGGGAAGCCCCTGCTCTGCATTATTTTAATGTCAGTATGCTTTGCAGGACATCTAGGAGCCTCGCGTGGGCACCCTATTTCCTGCAAGAACACTGAGTACCCCGAGGCCCCCATGGGCCCGCTAAGCCACATCCACGCCCATAGCCCTTCGGAGCAACTCTGTGTATGCCGAGTGTAGGGCAACACACTGCACTCCTTCTTGGGACAGCTTGAATTCCCCAGCACTCGAACAGGTCCACGAACACCCTTCTAGCAGGTCCAACGTGCCGTGGAAGTCTGGCTCATTGCCCAAGACTGAGCTGCACTGAGAAAAACCCTCGGCTTCGTATTCCATCTGGGAGTCCCTGCCTGAAGTCACCCTGCCTCCAAGAGAAAGTCGGCTTGCGTTCCGACTGCAACTAAAGCCCAGTTCCTCGGGTAACACTTCAGGCTTTTGAAGAGCCACGGGCCCGGAGGCCTAGCTGGGGCGTTCCTTCGTTGAGGCAGTTCGCTATTTGCAGAACACCCTGCTTCGAGGAGTTGATTCAGGGAAGGAACCACTGGGTAACCTGTGTCTCTTTGGACTTCTTAGAAAGCACCGGGATATATCCTGCGTGTGCCCTTGGAAATGGGGGCCTGATGGAACTAGCCTTGCTTTGCCATTTTGAAAGCTCCATTCATGCTGCCTTGAAGCTACTTGAAATTGACTGCTGTTGACAGGCCACTAGCCACTGTAGGCATGGCTCTGGGTAGAAAATGAGTTTTCTCTAGCTATGCCGGTTGCTTCGATGGCCGGGGTGGAGCTCATCCTGCCAAGCTCCAGAGCTAAAGGGAAACTCAAAGTGCGTACTGGCCTCGAGGTAAGTCCCTGAGTAGCCGCGCAGAAAGGGAGGCATGCAGCTGTTTCCATGCGGTCTTAGTCGCTGATCTACTTGATTTTATTTTATTTTTTCATTTTTTATTTTTTTTTAAGATTTATTTTTTGATTGATTGATTGCTATGTTGGGTCGTCGTTTCTGTGCTAGGGCTCTCTCCAGTTGCGGCAAATGGGGCCACTCTTTATCGCGGTGCGCGGGCTTCTCACTATCGCGGCCTCTCTTGTTGCGGAGCACAGGCTCCAGACGCGCAGGTTCAGTCATTGTGGCCCACGGGCCCAGTTTCTCCGCGGCATGTGTGATCCTCTCAGACCAGGGCTCGAACCTGTGTCCCCTGCATTGGCAGGCATATTCTCAACCACTGCGCCACCAGGGAAGCCCCTGTTCTGCTTTATTTTAAAGGAAGTACCCTTTTCAGGACTCGTAGGCCCCTCGGGTGTGCATCATTTTCCCTCCAAGAACCCTGAGTACCTCCAGACTCCTGTGGGCCTGCTGAGCAACACCGAGGCCCAAAGGTCGGTCCCGCGGAGGCCCTCTGTGTATGCCGAGTGATGGGCAACACACTGCACGTTCCTTAAGGACAGCTACATTTCCAGAGCACTGGAACAGCCTCAGGACCACATTTCTAGCCAGTGCGACGTGCCCTGGAAGTGTTCGTCACGGCCCCCGTCTGAGCTGCCATGAGAAAACACTCTGCGTAGAATTCTTCGAGGGCCTCGTACCTGAAGTCACTCTGCTCGAGGAGAAAGTCAGCATCCTACCATGCTGTGGCTCTAACGGGACACTCAGCGTGAGCACTTGCCTCAAGGTAAGGCCCTGAATTGCCGTGCAGAAGCGGAGGCGTGCAGCAGTTTTCAGGAGGCCGTAGCCACTGCTCTGCATTAGTTTATTTATTTATTTATTTGTTTATCTATCTATTTATTTATTTATTTATTTAATATATCATTTTTTTTTTACTGTGTTGGGTCGTCGTTGCTGCATGTGAGCTTTCTCTAGTTGCAGCGAGCGGGGGCTACTCTTCGTTGCGGTGCGCGGGCATCTAATTGCGGTGACTCCTCTTGTTGTGGAGCAGAGGCTCTAGGCACGTGGACTTCATTAGTTCTGGCATGCGGGCTCAGTCGTTGTGGCTCCCGGTCTCTAGAGCGCAGGCTCAGTCGTTTTGGTTCACGGGCTTTAGTACTCCGCAGCCTGTGAGATCTTGGTGAACCAGGGCTCGAACCCATGTCCGCTTCATCGGCAGGTGGATTCCCAAACATTGCACCACAAGGGAAGCCCCTGCTCTGCATTATTTTAATGTCAGTATGCTTTGCAGGACATCTAGGAGCCTCGCGTGGGCACCCTATTTCCTGCAAGAACACTGAGTACCCCGAGGCCCCCATGGGCCCGCTAAGCCACATCCAGGCCCATAGCCCTTCGGAGCCACTCTGTGTATGCCGAGTGTAGGGCAACACACTGCACTCCTTCTTGGGACAGCGTGAATTCCCCAGCACTCGAACAGGTCCACGAACACCGTTCTAGCAGGTCCAACGTGCCGTGGAAGTCTGGCTCATTGCCCAAGTCTGAGCTGCACTGAGAAAAACCCTCGGCTTCGTATTCCATCTGGGAGTCCCTGCGTGAAATCACCCTGCCTCCAAGAGAAATTCGGCTTGCGTTCCGACTGCAACTAAAGCCCAGTTCCTCGGGTAACACTTCAGGCTTTTGAAGAGCCACGGGCCCGGAGGCCTAGCTGGGGCGTTCCTTCGTTGAGGCAGTTCGCTATTTGCAGAACACCCTGCTTCGAGGAGTTGATTCAGGGAAGGAACCACTGGGTAACCTGTGTCTCTTTGGACTTCTTAGAAAGCACCGGGATATATGCTGCGTTTGCCCTTGGAAATGGGGGCCTGATGGAACTAGCCTTGCTTTGCCATTTTGAAAGCTCCATTCATGCTGCCTTGAAGCTACTTGAAATTGACTGCTGTTGACAGGCCACTAGCCACTGTAGGCATGGCTCTGGGTAGAAAATGAGTTTTCTCTAGCTATGCCGGTTGCTTCGATGGCCGGGGTGGAGCTCATCCTGCCACGCTCCAGAGCTAAAGGGAAACTCAAAGTGCGTACTGGCCTCGAGGTAAGTCCCTGAGTAGCCGCGCAGAAAGGGAGGCATGCAGCTGTTTCCATGCGGTCTTAGTCGCTGATCTACTTGATTTTATTTTATTTTTTCATTTTTTATTTTTTTTTAAGATTTATTTTTTGATTGATTGATTGCTATGTTGGGTCTTCGTTTCTGTGCTAGGGCTCTCTCCAGTTGCGGCAAATGGGGCCACTCTTTATCGCGGTGCGCGGGCTTCTCACTATCGCGGCCTCTCTTGTTGCGGAGCACAGGCTCCAGACGCGCAGGTTCAGTCATTGTGGCCCACGGGCCCAGTTTCTCCGCGGCATGTGTGATCCTCTCAGACCAGGGCTCGAACCCGTGTCCCCTGCATTGGCAGGCATATTCTCAACTACTGCGCCGCCAGGGAAGCCCCTGTTCTGCTTTATTTTAAAGGAAGTACCCTATTCAGGACTCGTAGGTCCCTCGGGTGTGCATCATTTTCCCTCCAAGAACCCTGAGTACCTCCAGACTCCTGTGGGCCTGCTGAGAAACATCGAGTCCCAAAGGTCAGTCCCTCGGAGGCCCTCTGTGTATGCCGAGTGATGGGCAACACACTGCACGTTCCTTAAGGACAGCTTCATTTCCAGAGCACTGGAACAGCCTCAGTACCACATTTCTAGCCAGTGCGATGTGCCCTGGAAGTGTTCGTCACGGCCCCCGTCTGAGCTGCCATGAGAAAACACTCTGCGTAGAATTCTTCGAGGGCCTCGTACCTGAAGTCACTCTGCTCGAGGAGAAAGTCAGCATCCTACCATGCTGTGGCGCTAACGGGACACTCAGCGTGAGCACTTGCCTCAAGGTAAGGCCCTGAATTGCCGTGCAGAAGCGGAGGCGTGCAGCAGTTTTCAGGAGGCCGTAGCCACTGCTCTGCATTAGTTTATTTATTTATTTATTTGTTTATCTATCTATCTATTTATTTATTTATTTAATATATCTTTTTTTTTAATAAATTTATTTATTTATTTATTTATTTTTAGCTGTGTTGGGTCTTCGTTTCTGTGCGAGGGCTTTCTCCAGTTGCGGCGAGCGGGGGCCATTCTTCATAGCGGTGCGCGGGCCTCTCAGTATTGCGGCCTCTCTTGTTGCGGAGCACAGGCTCCAGACGCGCAGGTTCAGTCATTGTGGCCCACGGGCCCAGTTTCTCCGCGGCATGTGTGATCCTCTCAGACCAGGGCTCGAACCCGTGTCCCCTGCATTGGCAGGCATATTCTCAACCACTGCGCCACCAGGGAAGCCCCTGTTCTGCTTTATTTTAAAGGAAGTACCCTTTTCAGGACTCATAGGCCCCTCGGGTGTGCATCATTTTCCCTCCAAGAACCCTGAGTACCTCCAGACTCCTGTGGGCCTGCTGAGCAACATCGAGGCCCAAAGGTCGGTCCCTCGGAGGCCCTCTGTGTATGCCGAGTGATGGGCAACACACTGCACGTTCCTTAAGGAGAGCTACATTTCCAGAGCACTGGAACAGCCTCAGGACCACATTTCTAGCCAGTGCGACGTGCCCTGGAAGTGTTCGTCACGGCCCCCGTCTGAGCTGCCATGAGAAAACACTCTGCGTAGAATTCTTCGAGGGCCTCGTACCTGAAGTCACTCTGCTCGAGGAGAAAGTCAGCATCCTACCATGCTGTGGCGCTACCGGGACACTCAGCGTGAGCACTTGCCTCAAGCTAAGGCCCTGAAATGCCGTGCAGAAGCGGAGGCGTGCAGCAGTTTTCAGGAGGCCGTAGCCACTGCTCTGCATGAGTTTATTTATTTATTTATTTGTTTATCTATCTATCTATTTATTTATTTATTTAATATATCATTTTTTTTTTACTGTGTTGGGTCGTCGTTGCTGCATGTGAGCTTTCTCTAGTTGCAGCGAGCGGGGTCTACTCTACGTTGCGGTGTGCGGGCTTCTAATTGCGGTGACTCCTCTTGTTGTGGAGCACAGGCTCTAGGCACGTGGACTTCATTAGTTCTGGCATGCGGGCTCAGTCGTTTTGGCTCCCGGGCTCTTGAGCGCAGGCTCAGTCGTTGTGGTTCACGGGCTTAAGTGCTCCGCAGCATGTGAGATCTTGGTGGACCAGGGCTCGAACCCATGTCCGCTTCATCGGCAGGTGGATTCCCAAACATTGCACCACAAGGGAAGCCCCTGCTCTGCATTATTTTAATGTCAGTATGCTTTGCAGGACATCTAGGAGCCTCGCGTGGGCACCCTATTTCCTGCAAGAACACTGAGTACCCCGAGGCCCCCATGGGCCCGCTAAGCCACATCCAGGCCCATAGCCCTTCGGAGGCACTCAGTGTATGCCGAGTGTAGGGCAACACACTGCACTCCTTCTTGGGACAGCTTGAATTCCCCAGCACTCGAACAGGTCCACGAACACCCTTCTAGCAGGTCCAACGTGCCGTGGAAGTCTGGCTCATTGCCCAAGACTGAGCTGCACTGAGAAAAACCCTCGGCTTCGTATTCCATCTGGGAGTCCCTGCCTGAAGTCACCCTGCCTCCAAGAGAAAGTCGGCTTGCGTTCCGCCTGCAACTAAAGCCCAGTTCCTCGGGTAACACTTCAGGCTTTTGAAGAGCCACGGGCCCGGAGGCCTAGCTGGGGCGTTCCTTCGTTGAGGCAGTTCGCTATTTGCAGAACACCCTGCTTCGAGGAGTTGATTCAGGGAAGGAACCACTGGGTAACCTGTGTCTCTTTGGACTTCTTAGAAAGCACCGGGATATATCCTGCGTGTGCCCTTGGAAATGGGGGCCTGATGGAACTAGCCTTGCTTTGCATTTTGAAAGCTCCATTCATGCTGCCTTGAAGCTACTTGAAATTGACTGCTGTTGACAGGCCACTGTAGGCATGGCTCTGGGTAGAAAATGAGTTTTCTCTAGCTATGCCGGTTGCTTCGATGGCCGGGGTGGAGCTCATCCTGCCACGCTCCAGAGCTAAAGGGAAACTCAAAGTGCATACTGGCCTCGAGGTAAGTCCCTGAGTAGCCGCGCAGAAAGGGAGGCATGCAGCTGTTTCCATGCGGTCTTAGTCGCTGATCTACTTGATTTTATTTTATTTTTTTCATTTTTTTTTAAGAATTATTTTTTGATTGATTGATCGCTATGTTGGGTCTTCATTTCTGTGCTAGCGCTCTCTCCAGTTGCGGCAAATGGGGCACTCTTCATCACGGTGCGTGGGCCTCTCAATATCGCGGCCTCTCTTGTTGCGGAGCACAGGCTCCAGATGCGCAGGTTCAGTCATTGTGGCCCACGGGCCTAGTTTCTCCGTGGCATGTGTGATCATCTCAGACCAGTGCTCGAACCCGTGTCCCCTGCATTGGCAGGCATATTCTCAACCACTGCGCCACCAGGGAAGCCCCTGTTCTGCTTTATTTTAAAGGAAGTACCCTTTTCAGGACTCGTAGGCCCCTCGGGTGTGCATCATTTTCCCTCCAAGAACCCTGAGTACCTCCAGACTCCTGTGGGCCTGCTGAGCAACATCGAGGCCCAAAGGTCGATCCCTCGGAAGCCCTCTGTGAATACCGAGTGATGGGCAAAACACTGCACGTTCCTTAAGGACAGCTACATTTCCAGAGCACTGGAACAGCCTCAGGACCACATTTCTAGCCAGTGCAATGTGCCCTGGAAGTGTTCGTCATGGCCCCCGTCTGAGCTGCCATGAGAAAACACTCTGCGTAGAATTCTTCGAGGACCTCGTACCTGAAGTCACTCTGCTCGAGGAGAAAGTCAGCATCCTACCATGCTGTGGCGCTAACGGGACACTCAGCGTGAGCACTTGCCTCAAGGTACGGCCCTGAATTACCGTGCAGAAGCGATGGCGTGCAGCAGTTTTCAGGAGGCCGTAGCCACTGCTCTGCATTAGTTTATTTATTTATTTATTTGTTTATCTATCTATTTATTTATTTATTTATTTAATATATCTTTTTTTTTTTAATAAATTTATTTATTTATTTATTTATTTTTAGCTGTGTTGTGTCTTCGTTTCTGTGCGAGGGCTTTCTCCAGTTGCGGCGAGTGGGGGCCATTCTTCATAGCGGTGCGCGGGCCTCTCACTATTGCGGCCTCTCTTGTTGCGGAGCACGGGCTCCAGACGCGCAGGCTCAGTAGTTGTGGCTCACGGGCCTAGTCACTCCGTGGCATGTGGGATCTTCCCAGACCAGGGCTCGAACCCGTGTCCCCTGCATTGGGAGGCAGATTCTCAACCACTGCGCCACCAGGGAAGCCCTATCATTTTTTTTTTTACTGTGTTGGGTCGTCGTTGCTGCATGTGAGCTTTCTCTAGTTGCAGCGAGCGGGGCCTAC
This sequence comes from Balaenoptera physalus, assembly GCF_965194825.1. NCBI lineage: Eukaryota > Metazoa > Chordata > Mammalia > Artiodactyla > Balaenopteridae > Balaenoptera > Balaenoptera physalus. Next base: position 178,591,998 of record NC_138890.1, read on the forward strand.
TGTTCGTTGCGGTGCGCGGGCTTCTCATTGCGGTGACTCCTCTTGTTGTGGAGCACAGGCTCTAGGCACGTGGACTTCATTAGTTCTGGCATGCGGGCTCAGTCGTTGTGGCTCCCGGGTCCAGTTGCTTCGCGGCCTTGGTATCCTCCCAGACCAGGGCTTGAACCCGTGTACCCTGCATTGGCAGGCAGATTCTCAACCACTGCGCCACCAGGGAACCCCTGTTCTGCTTTATTTTCAAGGAAGTACCCTTTTAAGGACTCCTAGGCCCCTCGGGTGGGCATCATTTTCCCTCCAAGATCAGTGAGCACCTCCAGACCCCTGTGGGCCTGCTGAGCAACATCGAGGCCCAAAGGTCGGTCCCTCGGAGGCCCTCTGTGTATGCCGAGTGATGGGCAACATCCTGCACGTTCCTTAAGGGGAGCTACATTTCCAGAGCACTGGAACAGCCTCAGGACCTCATTTCTAGCCAGTGCGACGGGCCATGGAAGTGTTCGTCATGGCCCCCGTCTGAGGTGCCGTGAGAAAACAATCTGCTTAGGATTCTTTGAGGACCTCGTACCTGAAGTCACTCTGCTCGAGGAGAAAGTCAGCATCCTACCATGCTGTGTCGCTAACGGGACACTCAGCGTGAGCAGTTGTCTCGAGGTAAGGCCCTGAATTGCCGTGCAGAAGCGGAGGCGTGCAGCATTTTCCATGAGGCCGTAGCCGCTGCTCTGCATTGTTTTAACGTCAGTACGCTTTGCAGGACATCTAGGAGCCTCGCGTGGGCATCCTATTCCCTGCAAGAACACTGAGTAGCCTCAGGCCCCCATGGGCCTGCTAAGCCACATCCAGGCCCGTAGCCCTTCGGAGCCACTCTGTGTATGCCGAGTGTAGGGCAATAGACTGCACTCTTTCTTGGGACAGCTTGAATTCCTCAACACTCCCACAGGTCGACGAACACCTTTCTAGCAGGTCCGACATACCGTGCAAGTCTGACTCATTGCCCTAGTCTGAGCTGCACTGAGAATAACCCTCGGCTTCGCATTCGATCTGGGACCTCCTGCCTGAAGTCACCCTGCCTCCAGGAGAATGTCGGCTTGCGTTCCGACTGCAACTAAAGCCCAGTTCCTCTGGTAACACTGCAGGCTTTTGAAGACGCATGGGCCCGGAGGCCTAGCTGGGGCTTTCCTTGGTTGAGGCAGTTCGCGAGATGCAGAACACCCTGCTTCGAGGAGTTGATTCAGGGAAGGAACCACTGGGTAACCTGTGTCTCTTTGGACTTGTTAGAAAGCACAGGGATGTATGCTGCGTGTGCCCGTGGAAATGGGGGCCTGATGGAACTAGCCTTGCTTTCCCATTTTGAAAGCTCCATTCATGCTGCCTTGAAGCTACTTGAAGTTGACTGCTGTTGACAGGCCACTAGCCACTGTAGGCATGGCTCTGGGAAGACAATGAGTTTTCTCTAGGTAAGCCGGGTGCTTGGATGGCCGGGGTGGAGCTCATCCTGCCACGCTCTAGAGCTAAAGGGAAACTCAACGTGCCTACTGGCCTCGAGGTAAGTCCCTGAGTAGCTGCGCAGAAAGGGAGGCATGCAGCTCTTTCCATGAGGTCTTAGTCGCTGTTCTGCTTTATTTTAGTTTATTTTTTTTATTTTTTATTGTTTTTTTAAGATTGATTGATTGATTGATTGATTGTTATGTTGGGTCTTCGTTGCTGTGCGAAGGCTGTCTCTAGTTGTGGCAAGCGGGGGCCACTCTTCATCGCGGTGCGCGGGCCTCTCACTATCGTGGCCTCTCTTGTTGCGGAGCACAGGCTCCAGACGCGCAGGCTCAGTAGTTGTGGCTCACGGGCCTAGTTGCTCTGCGGCATGTGGGATCTTCCCAGACCAGGGCTCGAACCCGTGTCCCCTGCATTAGCAGGCAGATTCTCAACCACTGCGCCACCAGGGAAGCCCCTTGAATAGTTTTGTATTTAAAGTTGGTCTGTGGGGACTTCCCTGGTGACGCAGTGGTTAAGAGTCCGCCTGCCAATGCAGGGGACACGGGCTCGAGCCCTGGTCCGGGAAGCTCCCACATGCCGCAGAGCAACCAAGCCTGCACGGCACAACTACTGAAGCCTGTGCGCCTAGAGCCCGTGCTCGCCCACAAGAGATGCCACCGCAATGAGAAGCCCGTGCACCGCAACGAAGAGTAGCCCCGCTCGACGCAACTAGAGAAAGCCCACATGCAGCAACGAAGAGCCAACGCAGCCAAACATAAATTAGAAACTACAATAAAATTTGCCCCTGAATAACTTTGAGTGAATTTGGTATAAGTTGTAAAGTTTGCATCTACGTTCACTTCATTCCAAATGGTTTCCAATTAATTGTTCCTTAACTACTTTTAGAAAAGTTTTGGGATAGAGACTCCATTTTAGTTTGAATGTCCAGTTTAATGGATTCAGCAGTCCTGTCAGTAGGGCGCGCTGCCTCCAGTGACCTGTGAGGGAGGCGCGGCCTGCACTTCCTGCACTGACCACAGGGTGGCGCCGAGTTCGCCTCTCTGACCCACAGCGCATGCTCCTTCCCTGAGAACTCGATTGTGAGGTCAGCTGAGAGCAGTTGAGCCTCCTCAGGCGCGGGGGCGGGGGCGGAGGCCTTCCGGTAGGACGCCCGGCTCAGTGTCTCTGCTGAGAGGAGCTCGGTCTCCGTCTCCTTAGGACTCGCTGGGGTTTCGGCTTCAGGACAAAGTGGGGCTGCGTCCACGCTGACTAGGGAACTAGGTTTCCTGAGGACCCAGGTGATGCCTGAGGAAAAGGTGAAGAGACGGTGAGGAAAAGTGGGGAGAAGCTTCCTGTGGGCGACTGACCGTTGCGGGGGTCCGTCTTCGTGTGAGCGAGGGAGGGCTTGGCGTGGAAAGCTGGGTTTTTGTTCAGGTTTGTGTGCAGGGTAGCCAGCGTGAGCTATGGGGCGTCCAGTTTTCCCAGCACCATTTATCGTGGGGAGTGTCGTGCTCCTTGGTGTGTCCTTGGTCCCTGTGTCATAAATTCACCGACCCCGTCCGTGTGGGTTGAGTTCTGGGCTCTCTGTCCTGTTCCTCTGGTCCCTGTGCCCGTTTTGAGCCAGTTCCACACTGTTTTGGTGACTGTAGCTTCTCAGCAGAGTGTGACGTCTGGGAGGGAGATGCCCCCAGGCCGTTCTCTTTTTTCAGGGTTTCTTTGGCTATTTGGGGTCCTTTGTGGTTCCCCACAGATATTAGGAGGATTTGCTCTATTTTGGGGGAAAATACCATGGAAGTTTGGGAGGGATTGCATTCACTGTGTCCACTGCTTTGGGTAGCATGGATGTTTTAACAATATTAATTGTTCCATTCCATGAGAACAGGATATCTTTCCATTTATTGGTGTGTTTTGCAATGTCTTCATCAATGTCTTAAAGTTTTCAGTGTGCAGGTCTTTCACCTCCTTGGTTGACTTTATTCCCAGGTATTTTGTTCTTTTTGATGCAGTTGTAAATAGGGTTGCTTTCTTTCTCTTCCTGATGGTTCATTATTAGTGTTTAGAAATGCAACTGGTTTCTGTGTATTGATTTTGCAACTTTACTGAATTTATTTATTAGTTCTAATAGTTTTTTTGTGGCATGAAGTGGAAAATTGGAATTCAAAACTCCCACTGTTTCTACCATATCCAGGTCGTCCACAACACGGAGGACAGCGGCTCCTAATATAACCTTCCCACGGTGCCTCTAAATGACATGTGGACTTTCGGTGAACTGGATCTGGGTAAGGCTTGGCTTCTATCTGGAAGTTTGATGTTTTCTCTGCTTTTCTGGCATGCTGTTGACATACATGATGTTTTGAAAAGTAATTGACTTTCCAGTAATTTCAAACATACAACTTTACATACATAAAAACAAGTCTTGTACCTTGATTAAATATACTCCTAAATATTGATGTTGACATTATTACAAATGGAATTGTTCTCAGAAATTCTTTTTCAGATTATTTTTTGCCAGCGTATGCATATAAGATAGATTTTCATGAATTGATATTTTGTTCTATAACTTTGCTTATTAATTAGTTGATTAGCTCAAATAATTTCTTTGCTGATTATAGGTAGTTTTATATATAAGATGATGTGACCCATGTTCTGTGAAGAGACACGGTTTTAATTTTTCCATTCACCCATGGATGCCTTTTATTTCTTTCCTCAAGATTCTGGGTAGAACTTCCAGTACACTATTGAGTAACGGTGATGAAGGCCAGCTTCCTGGCCCTGTTCCTGATTTCAGGAGTAAGTCTTTCAGTCTTTAACGTTGAGCATGATGTTTGCTGTGGCTTTTTGTACTACTCTTTTCCCTATTGAACAAATTTCCTTTTATTCCTGCTTTCTTGAGTGTTTTTCATGAAATAACACTGGATTTTCATTGTAGATTTTTTGCATGAATTGATATGGTTATGTGTTTTTACTTCACACCATTATTGGGGTTGAATACATTGCTTACTTTTAATATGTTGAGCAACCTGAAATTCCTGGTGTAGAGATACTTGCTTATGGCATTATCCATTTAAAGTTCTGTTGGTTTCATGTTGCTATTATTGTGTGATAGATTTTTACATTCATATTTGTAAGTTGTACTGGGGTAGTTTTCTTGTTTTTTTCCTGTATTTTTAAAATCTTTTTTAAAATAGTGGTTTTATTTCATTTTAATTGTTTATTTATTTTGGCCATGTCCCATGGCTTGTGGGATCTTAGTTCCCCAGTCAGGGATCGAACCCGAGCCCTTGGCAGTGAAAGCACAGAGTGCTAACCACTGGGCCACCAGAGAATTCCCCAGTTTTCTTTGTCAAGATGTATTTGTATAATCTGACTAGACTTGGCTTGGTGTAAGTGGTTTGGAGGGTTAGCATTAGGGCTGGGGCTGGTGTGAGGGTTGGGGCTGTGTATGGTTTATGGTTGCTGTGATGGTTTAAGTTTTATGGTTAATGAGTTATTTATGGGTATGGTTAATGAATATATTTTATGGTTTGCTTATGGTTATGGTTTTGCTTATTGGTTAAGGCTTATGGTTTTGGTCTCAGGGTGTTAGGGTTCTGTGTTAGAGTGGGTGTTAGGGTATGGGTGAGAATTGGGGTACAGGTAGGATGCGGGTAGAGCATGGGTTAGGGTAAGGTACAGGTTTAGGATACGGGTTAGGCTAAGGTTAGGTCAGGGCTTAGGGTCAGGATCAGAGTTTAGGGTTAGGGTCCATGTCAGGATTAGCATCAAGGTTGAGCGAGGCCGTTGTTTTCTGCTCCTCCAGTGCTGGATTCTCATTGATACATGAATGAAATGTCTGCTCTGGTCACCCACTGTTTCAAATTGAGCTCAGCCTTAGTCAAGGGTTCTTAGGGCCTCAGAGGTCATGCAGGGTTTCCCTCCACCCTCCCTCCTGGGAAGGGTGATGCAGGCCCCACTCTGTCTGGGCAGCCCCAGGTCCAGCATGGCCCTGACATGCAGGATACTAAGTAGACGTGATGTAAGACTTGGTGCATCAGTCTGCCAGCCCCCAGGGGCTGCCTTTTTTTTCCTCTTAATTAATTAATTAATTAATTTTTGGCTGTGTTGGGTCTTCATTGCTGCACGGAGGCTTTCTCTAGTTGCGGCGAGTGGGGGCTTCTCGTTGCAGTGGCTTCTCTTGTTACAGAGCACAGGCTCTAAGCGCGTGGGCTTCAGCAGTTGTGGCTCGCGGGTTCTAGAGCTCAGGCTCAGTAGTTGTGGCGCACGGGCTTAGTTGCTCCACAGCATGTGGGATCTTCCCGGGCCAGGGATCAAACCCGTGTCCCCTGCATTGGCAGGTGGATTCTTAACCACTGCGCCACCAGGGAAGTCTGGTGTTGCGTTCTTGAGGGCTGGTGGGGCCCTCTTGGGACTGGATGGATCCTTTGTTCCATCTGCACGGGTGTCCAAGCAGGTCTCAGAGCAGCCCGTGGCCTCTGAGCGTCCAGGCAGGCATCCACGTTCCTCCAGCTCAGGTTAGCCTTGGCCCCTCCAGCCCCCGTGGCCAATTACTGAGCTGATTGTGTCTTTACTCTTTAAAATTAAATCACTCTCTCCAGGTGGGCGAGAAGTTTACTTGTGAACTTGGTTAGGGTTAGGGGTTAGGGGTTAGGGGTTAGGGTCAGGGTTAGGGCTAGGGCTAGGGGTTAGGGTTAGGCTTAGGGTTGGGTTAGGGTTAGGGGTTAGGGTTAGGGGTTAGGGTTAGGGTTTAGGTTTAGGGTTAGGGTTAGTGTTGGGTTAGGGTTAGGGTTAAGGTAGGGTTAGGGTTACTGTTGGGTTAGGGTTAGGGTTAAGGTAGGGTTAGGGTTAGGGTTTGGGTTAGGGTTAGGGTGTCTAGCCTTACGTCCCATTCAGCTGTGAGTGTAGATGTGGTCAGTCCAGTTGCATCACAGCCCCTGATCATATTTTGTAAGAATTCCTCTCTCTCTCACTGTCTTTCTTTTTTTATAATTAATTTTTATAATGGGGTGTAGCTGATTTGCAATGTTGTGTTTCTTGGTGCTGTACATCCACCTGAGTCACTTACAGAAAGACATCAATAAATTCTTTTCTAGTTTCTAGTAGTCAGATAGATGTTTTTTCTGTGAATAGCGTGTGCTGAGTCCAGTTCCTTGAGCAATGAGTATGTCTTGGCGATTACATTATTGGCGTATGGAACGGTATCTGTGCCAATTACAACCTCCTGGTTTATGCATCAGCGCACCACACTTTTCCGCTTAAGCAGCCATAAGTGTGTTTTGTAAACGTGTGATGGTGTTCTGTTTGTAATTCAGTTCATGTTTGGCGATCTTTAGATTCCCTTTATAAGTGATATCTCATGATAAGTTTCTTTTGCTGTCTAACTTATTTCACTCTCAGTGACCGTACATAAGTCCCCCTGAGTTGCTGCAACTGGCCTCATTTCATGGATTTCAGGGCTGAGTAACATTCCGTTGTGCTCAAGTACCGAGTTTTCTTTCACCATTGTTTCCTTCCAAGGACTTTTAAGTTGTACCCAAGTCGAGGCTGTTGTAAAGATAGCAGCAGTAAACGGGGCGCCTGCGTCCTGTGGATTTTTGGTTTTTCCAAGATATAGGCCCATGAGTGGAAGCGCCCTATGCTTTGTAGCTCTGTGTTTTAGATGTTTTAGGAGACACAGTACACTTCTCCAGAGTGGCCGTTGGCAATTTACATTCCCCCCTTCAGCGTAACAAGGCTCCCTTTTCTCCTCTCCCTGTCCTGCATATCTGGTTTTTACCCTTTGTGAGGATGGTCCTTTTTTCTGATTCGGAGCGATACCTCTTTGTAGTGTTGATTTGCATTGCCCGCTTCTTTAGTGGGTCAAAAAGGGCGTATGCGTTTTTCCTGAATATATTCTGGAAGTTAAATTTGAGAGACACCTTTTTCTGTGTTTTTAATTGATTAATTAATTAATTTTATTTTTGGCTGTGTTGGGTCTTCGTTGCTGTGCGAAGGCTGTCTCTAGTTGTGGCAAGCGGGGGCCACTCTTCATCGCGGTGCGCGGGCCTCTCACTTCCGCGGCCTCTCTTGTTGCGGAGCACAGGCTCCAGACGCGCAGGCTCAGTAGTTGTGGCTCCCGGGCCTAGTTGCTCCGCGGCATGTGGGATCTTCCCAGACCAGGGCTCGAACCCGTGTCCCCTGCATTAGCAGGCGGAATCTCAACCACTGCGCCACCAGGGAAGACCCTTGAATAGTTTTGTATTTAAAATGTGTCTGTGGGGACTTCCCTGGTGACGCAGTGGTTAAGAGTCCGCCTGCCAATGCGGGGGACACGGGCTCGAGCCCTGGTCCGGGAAGCTCCCACATGCCGCAGAGCAACCAAGCCTGCGCGGCACAACTACTGAAGCCTGCGCGCCTAGAGCCCGTGCTCGCCCACAAGAGAAGCCACCGCAATGAGAAGCCCGTGCACCGCAACGAAGAGTAGCCCCGCTCGACGCAACTAGAGAAAGCCCACATGCAGCAACGTAGACCCAACGCAGCCAAACATAAATTAGAAACTACAATAAAATTTGCCTCTGAATAACTTTGAGTGAATTTGGTATAAGTTGTAAAGTTTGCATCTACGTTCACTTCATTCCAAATGGTTTCCAATTAATTGTTCCATAACTACTTTTAGAAACCTTTTGGGATAGAGACTCCATTTTAGTTTGAATTTCCAGCTTAATGGATTCAGCAGTCCTGTCAGTAGGGCACGCTGCCTCCAGTGACCTGTGAGGGAGGCGCGGCCTGCACTTCCTGCACTGACCAACAGTGAGTTTTTTCATACATTTCCGAATCAGTTAGATTCTTTGTTACGTTCTGTATTCCAGTCTTTGACACTCCCATATCCTAAGTAGCTAAGTTTGAATAGATTGTAAATTACTTGTTGGGTTGTAAAAATCTGTGGGTGTAGACAAATGCATAGTGACAGGTATTCACCACTAAAGTATCATATGGACTATTTCAACCACATATTCCATAAACTGTTTACCATTGTCAGTTTTGCCTTTTCTAGAATGTCATATAAATGAGGTTATACAGTGTGTAGCACTTCAGACTGGATTCTTTCACTTAGCAATGCAAGTGTTAGATGCATCTATTTTTTTTTTTTTTTTTTGCACGGGTTGATGGTCCATTCCTTTATATCTCTGAATACTATTGCATTGCATGTATATGAGAGGAAAAATAGTTTTCCCTCTACACTTCTATGTTCTTTATTGAGATCTCACTTGTAATGAAAAAGAGACGAACTGGAGAAAACAATCAGAAGTTTAATATATACCATGCGTACCTCCTGTATACTTGAAAGATACCCAGGAAAACTGAGTCACTCCCTGAAATGGCCCAAGCCATTACCTTAAATGCTATCTTCTGCTGAGAACAAAAGAAAGATGTTAGGGAATGGAGGAAGCGATTTAAGGGATGTTATTAGTCAAAGCCCAGTAAACAAGGGTATGGTTGTTACACAGATTTACATCCAGGCCTATTTCATTGACAAGCTTTTTTTTTTTTAAACATTTATTTACTTGGCTGTGCCGGGTCTCAGTTGCGGCCTGTGGAATCTTTAGTTGCGGCATGCGGGCTCTTAATTGCAGCATGCGGTATCTAGTTCCCTGACCAGGGATTGAACCCTGGTCCCCTGCATTGGGAGCATGGAGTCTTAACCACTGGACCAGCAGGGAAGTCCCAACAAGCTTTTCTTGATATTTAGTCATCATTCAATTCCTGGTCCAGAGAGGGACATACCCATACAAATGGAGAGATCCTTAATAAATGTAAATTTACCTCCTAAAAGGGCATTTTCTACTTGGTTTTGAAAGATTCTCCTGGGTCTGCTGTTTCTTAAATGAATCAGTCCAAAATAATCCTTTTGTCAAATGGGCATATTTTGGGGTGGTGTATTCTTCTCCCCTTGACATGTATGTGCCCTAATTTGCTTATGAATTCATCTACAGAAGGACATCCTGATATCTTTAAGTTTTTAGCCATTATGAATAGAGCTGCTGTGCATTACTTGATGCTAGTTTTGGTTTGAACACAGTTTTTCAAAGCAGTTGTCTAAATACAAGAGGTACACTTCTTGGATCCTAAGGTGAGACTTTTTAGATTTGGAAAAAACTGCCAAACTGTCTTCCAAAGTTGGTTATACGTGCATTCCACCAGCATCTTGAGTATACTCTTGTATGCTTATTTACTGCCTGTTTATCTTCTTGGGCCAGGTGTGTGTTTCAATCTTTACCAAATTTTAATGGCGTTGTTGGCATAATTTGAGTACAAATCCTTTATCAGATATGTGTTTTGGAAATAGTTTCTTGCAGTTTGTGGTTTGTCTTCCGGTTTTCTGAATAAGGTCACCAGACCCAAAGTCATGTAGATTATCTCTTTTTTTTCTAGGACTTTTATAGTTTGGTAATTTAAATTTGTCTATGGGCAATTTTGAGTGAATTTTGGTTTAAGTTGTAAAGTTTGTGTCTACATTCATTTCATTGTATATGGTTTGTAATTAATTGCTCCTTAAGCATCTTTTGAGAAGACACAGTGAGATACTTGGCTCCATTTCAGTTTGGATTTCCAAATTTAGTGTATACAGCAGAACTGCCTTCCGGATGAGGCCTCTGGGTTTGTGAGTGCGGCGCTCCCGGCACTTCTCTGACGTCCCACAGGGGGCGCCGAACCCACCTGTCTGACCCTGGGGGCACAGGTGCACCCTGCCCACAGACTTTGCTCCGTGACAAGCAGACAGGAGCTTTGTCTCCTGTCAGGGCTTAGGTTTCTGGACCATGAGGCATTGTCCACACTGACAGCAGCTGGGTTTTCTCAGGAACCACTGGTGAGGAGACTCCACAAGAGGAAAAAATGAGCAAGTGTGGAGAATCTTCCTGTGCAGCTGACTGCTGGGTGGGTGGGGCGTATCTTCAGGGACCTCAGGAGAGAAAGGGTTTAATGTGGAATACTGTGCGCTTTTAGTTAGTTTTCTGTGCCGTGTAGATGGTGACCAGTGTCGTTCTTTGGAGTCTGGTGTCTAGTTTTCCTGGCACTGTTTGTTGATGGCTTTGGGTAGAATAAACATTTTAATAGTAGTAATTTTTCTGATGCATGAGCATGGAATATTGTTTTCTATTGTGTGTTCAGTTTCTTTATCAATGCTTTATAGTTTTCTGAGTATAGGTCTTTCATGTCCTTGGTTAAATTTATTGCTAAATAGTTTGTTCTTTTTGATGGAATTGTAAATGGGATTGTTTTCTTAATTTTTCTTGCTGGTGGTTCATTATTAGTGTATAGAAACAAAACTGATTTGTGTATATTGAGTCCATATTTTGCAACTTTACTGAATTTATTTTTTAACATATTTTTTGAAGTAATGTGAAAAATTGCAATACTAAAATCTCAGTGTCTACTGCACCCCAGGTAATCCACAGGACCCAAGACATGGTAGCTACTAATATACTCTTCCCACGGTGCCTCTTAATGCCATGCGGACTCCTACAAGGGAAATAAGTATCACACCTTTGGTTGAACTTGGTCTGGGTAAGTCTTGGTCTCTATAACAAAATTTGATGTCTGTCTTATCTGATTTTCTGGCATGATACTGACATGGTTGTCTAGAAAAGTAATTTACTTTCCAGTAATTTAAAATGTACAGAAAAGTTGCAATAATGGCAAAAAGTACTCACATTTGCCACGTCACACAAAATGCTCTGTGTGTTTTGCCCAAGGAACCAGCACATAACCCCTAAATGAGGAAATCCTGATGTCCACATTATAATTTAATACTCAGCCCCACTTCAACTTTCACCTGCTGTCCCAACTGTATGAAAATGTCTTTTTCCATCCTGATCCAGTTTTCTTTTTCTGGAACCATTACTGAGTTTCCCCCTCATTTGGACAACCTTGATGGATTTGAAGCAGACAAGATGAGTATGGGATCTAGGTGGCCTTTTCTGTATGGCTTTTTTCACTAAGAATGTTTTTAATGTTCATTTTTGTAACAAATATCAGCGCTACACTTTTTTTTTCTTTGCTATTAAAAATGCAAAACATGACTTTAGCATTTAATTCACTTTACGTATACAGGTTTGTGGTATTAACTACTTTCATATAGTTGCACAAACAAGTTAACTAACATGTGTACCTCCTGTGTGCATGGCAGATACCCAGGAAATTGAGTAACACCCTGAAACGGCCCAAGACATCACCTTAAACACCGTCTTTATCTAAAAGGAAAAAAAAGGAAGGCTATAGTTGTTTCTGTCTGCATTCATTTGATTGTATATGGTTTCCAACTGATGTTGTATAACTAGTTGTGGAGAAGTCATGGGATAGGTGGCTTCATTTCAGTTTGAATTTCCAAATTTCGTGGATTCTGCAGGCTTGATACAAGGTATACAAACTTCATATTGGATCAGGGCATCCCATGGTGTAACTGATATTCATGATTTGTTAAACAGTTAAAGTTCTGTGTGATATGAGTTCATCCCGGAGTAATCCAGGTTAGCTTCTGTTATACATTTGTCCCAGGATGAAAGGACAAGAGAAATAAGGCCTGATTTATAAAAGTGCCTTCAAACTAATCGATACTGAAGTATAGTTGACCTACAATGTGGTGTTAATTTCTACTGTACAGCAAAGTGATTCATATATACATACATACATATATACATATTTTTCATATTCTTTTCCATTATGGTTTATTACAGGGTATTGAATACAGTTCCCTGTGCTGTACAGTAAGACCTTGTTTATCCATCTTATATATAATAATTTGCATCTACTAATCCCAAACTCCCAATCCATCCCTCTCCTGTGTCTTCCCCTTGACAACCACAAGTCTGTTTTCTTTATTTGAGAGTCTGTTTTTGTTCTGTAGATAGGTTCATTTGGGTCTCATTTTATAATCCACATATAAGTGATATCATATGGTATTTGTCGTTCTCTGTCTGACTTACTTCACTTTGTATGATAATCTCTAGGTCCATCCATGTAGCTGCAGATGGCATTATTTCATTCTGTTTTATGGCTGAGTAATATTCCATTGTATATATGTATCACATCTTCTATATCCATTCATCTGTTGAGGGACATTCAGGTTGCTTCCATGTCTTGGCTATTGTGAATAGTGCTGCTGTGAATACTGGGGTGCATGTATCTTTTCGAATTATAGTTTTGTCTGGATATGTGTCCAGGAGTGGGATTGCTGGTTCATATGGTAATTCTAGTTTTAGTTTTTGAGGACCCTCCATACTGTTTTCCATAGTGGCTGCATCAATTTACATTCCCACCAGTAGTGTAGGAGGGTTCCCTTTTCTCCACACCCCCTCGAGCATTTATTTCTAGACACTTGAATGATGGCCATTCTGACCACTATGAGGTGATAACTCACTGTAGTTTTGATTTGCATTCTCTAATAATTAGCGACGTGGAGCATCTTTTCATGTGCCTATTGGCCATCTGTATGTCTTTGCAGAAATGTCTATTTAGACCTTCTGCCTATTTTTTAATTTTTTTTCTTTTTTGAGTTGTATGAGCTGTTTGTATATTTTAGAATGAGGCCCTTGTTGGTTGCATCATTTGCGCGTATTTTCTCCCAAACAGCACAGGTTCTGGAACGACTGGATACCCACATGCAGAAGAATAAACTTGGACCCTTACCTCCCCTCACCCCGTATACAAAAATCAACGCAAAATGGACCAAAGGCCTAGATGCAAGAACCAAAATTATAAAACTCGTAGAAGAAAACATGAGAGTAAATCTTCATGACCTTGGATTTAGTCATGATTTCTTAGATCTGCTACCAAAAGCACAAGCAACAAAAGACAAAATAGATGAATTGGACTTCCTCAAAATGAAAAACAGTTGTGTATAAAAGGAGCAAGGAATAAGATAATCCACCATCCAAAATGGCACAAGATGTTTGCAAACCATGTATCTGATAAAGGACTGTAGCCCACCAGCCAAGCCCCCGGTGGTCCACTGGAGTGTCTGTGTGGCCCCTCCCGTCCTCGGTGATCAGGGGCTCTCAGGCCCCACAGCACCCGAGGGGTGGACACTGGTCATCTTCTGCACCCTCAAGGAGTGAGCGCTGGATGGTCTTGAGCCCAGATGCACTCCCATTACTGCCCTCAAAGGCTGACGGCTTCAGCATGCCTCCAGAAGGACACAGAGTATTTTCAAGTCTTTGAGAACCAAGAGAACCGTCTTCACTTTTCTGAAAAGGGCATCTTATTATTTCACAGCATGACCATTTTCGACCTGGCTCTCAGGGGTGCCCTCCCACCTTCTTTATTTCTCTGAGAGTGGCCATGGTGGTTTGGCTGTCCCCAATCGCCACACCAGGTGACAGGCCGGTGGGGCCAGATCCTGGTGGTCCTTAGCTTCATTGGAGACTAACCCAGACTCTCAGCCTGAGATTGAACGTGGATGTCCCTGCTTCTCCCCATCACCGATTCTCATCTCCTCCTCTATCTCTTTTCCTGTTGCTTTTCAGTCTCAGATTTACCTGTTGGTCACCACTCAGTTCCCGCAGAGCCCAGAGATTTCTCCTTGATGGAAAGGTTCTGGAAAATCAGAGGGATAAATAAAGAATGCAGCTGATTCCCGCCTTGTGCTGACGCCCAAGAGGGTGAGGAGAGTGAGTGTTTTCTCATTAGAATTTTAAATCCTCCAAGTAATAGATCATTTGGGGGGGGGCATCCGATATCTTCCTGCTAATTCTAATAATGTCATTCCTGAATTTTAATGGGGTAAATAATTTAAACCATAAATATGCTGAGGGGGAGATCCATTTAAAAAATGTTAGAGGTAACTCCAAGGGATTTACAACAAACAAGGACACAGAACCCTGTGTCCAGACACTGGCTGAGAGATTCCTACCCTGAGCCGCAGTCCCCTGGAGGGCGGAGTGGCCATGACTCTCCTCCCGCAGGTGAGCCTACCCAGGCACATCCCACGTGGGACCACTGCATCACAGAATCTTAGAGTGGCCAATGGCAGGCAGCTGGCTAGAGATGCGGACAAGAGAAAACTGCCCAACAGCCTGGGACAACCCCAGGGTGAGGCCTTAGGAAGGGCCAGTGTCAGAGCCTCAGAGATAACTTGAAGAGAGTTCAGGCTGTTAGGGACATCATTAGAGATGTACTTAGGGACATATTCAGGGCCTTAGTTATGGACAGGATCAGGGCATTATTTAGTGACAGCTTAGACTATAAGGGACAGTGTCAGGGCCTAAGTTAGGGACAGTGTCAGTGCTTCAGTTAGAGATAACGTGAGAGCCTTAGTTAGACACAGTTCAGGCTGTTACTTAGGGATATCTTCAGGGCCTTCGACCCAGCATCATGGCCATAATTAGAACCAGTGTCAGGGTGTTAGTCAGGGCCAAAACTAGGGTGTTAGTTAGGGAAAAAGTCAGGTCATTAGTTACAGACAGTGTCAGGGTTTTGGGTAGGGACAGCGGCAAGTCCTGAGTTAAGAGGAGTGTCGGAGCCTCACTTATCCTGACGTCAGGATGTCAGTTAGGGAGAGTCAGGACACTAGAATGTCAGATTCCGAGGTAGAGACAGCATCAGGGCCTCACTTAGGGACAGCGTCAGGGCTTACTTTGGGACAGTTTCAGGACCTTAGTAAGACATGGGTGAGGATATTAGCTCAGGATAATGTCAGGACTTTAGATATTGACGGCAGCAGGGCCTTAGTTAGACACAGTGTCAGGGCCTGCCTTAGGACTAGCATCAGAGCCTCTGTTAGGTACGGTGTCAGGGCCTGAGTTAGGAATAGTGTTAGGGCATTAGTTAGGGACAGTTTTGGGCCGGATTTAGGACGAGCATCTAGGCCTTAGTTAGGGACAGTGTCACGGCCTTGGGACTAAAATCAGGGCCTGAGTTAGGCACAGCATAAGGGCTTCAGTTAGCATAAGAGGCAGGACATTTGCTAGGGACAGGGTTAGGGTAAAGTTCAGGGATCGTGTCAGGAAATGACCTAGGGATAGTGTCAAGAGCTTAGTTACAGTATCAGGGCCTTATTTAGGACCAGTGTCAGGGCTTCAGGTAGGGACAGCGTCAGTGCCTGACTCTGGGAGAGCGACAGGGCCTGAGTGAGGCCTAGCGTCAGGCCCTTAGCTGGGGACACTGTCAGGGCATGATGTAGGGGCAGCATCACGGCCTTTGTTGCATCAGCATTAGGGTCTTAGTTAAAGACATGATCAGGGCCTGAGTTAGTCACAGTGTCAAGGCCTCAGTTAGGCATAGCTTCAGGGACTGAGTTACGGACAGCCTCAGGTCTTCACTTAGGACAGCGACAGGGCTTTCTTAGGGACGGTGTCAGGACCTTGGTTAGAGATGGGTCAGGATATTAGCTCAGGATAGTGTCCGGATTTTAGTTATTGCCAGCAGCAGGGCCTATATTAGAGATAGATTCCGGGCCTTAGTTAGAGACAGTGTCAGGGCCTTAGTTAGGACTAGTCAGAGCTTTAGTTATCGAGAGCGTTAGGGTTTCAGTTAGGATAAGAAGCAGGACATTAGCTCCAGACACAGTCAGGTTCAAGGCCAGGGAAAGTGTCAGGAAATGAGCGAGGGATAGCGTGAAAGCCTTAGTTATTGAGAGCATGAGGGCCTTAGTTAGGACCAGTGTCAGGGCCTTAATCAGGACCAGTGTCAGGGCTTCACGTACGGACAGCGTCAGAGCCTAACTAAGGTACGGCAACAGGGCCTAAGTGAGGCCTATCTTTAGGGCCTGAGTGAGTGACAGTGTCAGGGCATGACCTAGGAGCAGCATAAGGGCCTCTGTAGGATCAGCATTAGGTTCTTCATTAAAGACATTCTCAGGGCCTCTGTTAGGGACCGCCTCAGGGCCTCACTTAGGGACAGCGTCAGGGCTTACTTTGGGACAGTTTCAGGACCTTGGTAAGACATGGGTCAGGATATTAGCTCAGGATAATGTCAGAACTTTAGATATTGACGGCAGCAGGGCCTTAGAGACTGTCTCAGCCTGACTTAGGAGTAGCATCAGAGCCTTTGTAAGGTACAGTGTCAGGGACTGAGTTAGGTGTAGTGTCAGGGCCTTAGTTAGGCTTGAGACTCCAGGACCTTCCCTGAGTTCCAAAGGGCAGATTCGAATAGTTGCTAATCAGGGAAGGGAGGGGATGCAGAGACAAGGGAGGAAGAGTCAAGAAACAATAGTGCAGCCTTGGGGCAGGATCCTGGTTTTGCCTCAAGGGATACGCTTAAGAGTATCTTTGGGCGCTTTACCAACCTAAAACCCCCACAAAATACAAGATTTTCGTGTTCTTCATTCCAGAGAAGCTCATCAAGAGACCATCTGAGGCCAGATTAAAGTGAGTTAAGGCCCTGTGCACACACTAATCCTTAGGATCAACTGTGTCCTTAAACCATTTCTGTAAAACTCCTCACCAGATCCTCCTGCATTGGGACGCACGGTTTTTGAGGGCATGAGTTTTCTGTGTCCCCCTTTGGCTGCCAAAGCAGTAAAGCTATTCTTTTCTACTTCCTCCAAACCTCTCTCTCTGAGATTCGATTTGGCACTGGTGCACAGAGGTCGAGTTTTCGACATCAAATTTAGTACCCAGTGTGGGGCTGACTTGGGGATGGCCCCTGTGGGTCCCCTGACTTGATTGGACACTGAGATTTTCTCCACGCCAGCCTCTTTCGAGAGAGTGTAGGGTTGGAGAATTCTTTTAGAGGCCGGACCACGTGGGACCCTTGCCTGGAAAGGCCGAGCCCCAGTCATCCCAGCAGTTAAAACTCTGGGGCAGGAGTAGATGATGGAAGAGGGACCACCCTAGCAGCTGCCGAGGGTGTCTTTGCCTTGAGGACATTCCTCTCTTCCTCCTGCCTGGACTGCCCCGAATGTCCTACTCCAAGGGATTATTTTGGGGAACCAGAAAAACAGCATTTGGGATGTTGCAGCACCTCAGCCAGCATGTGGTAACTTCCCTGGCAGGCACTCTGAGGTTCTTTTAGCCCTGTACATTTGTGGGAACCTTGGTTCCCATTTGGGTGACTTTTCATTCCAGGAAATCTCATTTGGAAGGTGCACCACTTGGACAGAGGTCACAGGCTAAGTTGAGACTTGGAAGCTGATTTGAGTCTTGTGCTGTTTGGTTTTTGGTTTCTGTTTGGTTTCTTGTTCCTTTGGTTTGAGGCTTCCATTGGTGGTTAGGATTTTGTTTTGTTCTTAGTCTGCATTTGAGTGTTCTATGGTTCAAACATAAGAAGTGCTTCTTCTTCAGTTCCATCTGATAGCCAATGGGCAAAGTCCTGGCAGACTGGTCAACCTATAGTTGTAAACCTAAGACTAAGAAAAGAATGAAATTCTATTGTAATTTTGTCTGGCCAGTGTATGGATACGTTCTTGAAAAATGCAGAAAGGTGGTCTTTGAATGGTAGCCTAAATGACTATACTATCCTTCAGCTAGTTATTTTGTCACAGGAAGAGAAAGACAGAAGAAGTTCTATATGTTCAAGCATTTATGAAGCTACGTAATAAAGAAAGTGAGCAGCTAGGTAACAGGCTGATGGTACAAAGAGAAAAGAAAGTCACTTTGTACTAGAGCTGGTTGTGTCTGAATGTGCAAAAAAATAAGGGGCAACATAAGATGGATACAGAAGTGAGGAACATTTGTGAAAAGGGAACACTGAGGAAAGAGTTGTGCATGACCGGGATTTTCTAAGATGGATTTTGTTGGAAGTGGGTTAGGGCAAGCCTGGATTTGGTTTCTCCCTCCAAAGTTTTCTTGGAATGCTGTTTTTGATTGTGGACAGCTTGTGAGTTTCTTTGCCTGTGTCTGTGATCTGTATTTTTGTTTGAAATCTCTTTACTTTGGTTCAGTGAATGAGTGTTGTTTGGCCAATTCTAACAGTTCTTTTGATCTCCAGCTAACTTTGAGATGCTTTAGAGGGCCCTTGAGCCATCTCAGAGAGAAATGTTTGATTAGTATGTTAAATTACATGGAATTCCTAAAAATCTAGTATGTCCTGGTAAAATTTTATCAGTCATAATTCTAGTTATTTTTAAATGTTGTATGTAACAGCAATAATGGTTTCTTTTGTCATTTACATTGTGATCAAATGTTTAACCGTGACCTTTTAAGTCCTTATGTGATTTATAGATAGTTACTGCTGTGCTCTAACACTTTGCAAAACTGCTCCATCTTCAAGAAGATCTATGTGAAGGACCTTTTGGCAAGCACAGGTCTCTGATAAATTTCATATCATAATGCCAAACTGGGTAAGAAATGAAAAATCTTAATGGAGAATCGGATGGCTTCATAAAAAGTTAACAAAAGGATTGGTTACTGAGTGAACTGGTGAATATGGTTATAATGTTTTTGTTTTTTTGTTACTGGCTTTGATCTGTGTTTCCCAGACACAGGGAAGTCCTTCACCTGAAGCTACTTAGGACTTGGAGCAATTGGGTAAATGACACCTCTGTACTGAAGTGTGTATTTATGAAAGTTACTGTGTTGGCTTCATTTTGCCCTGATGTTTAAGAGGAAAGGAAAATTACCTAGTGAAGTTATCAGAATGTAATTACTCATGATGTATCACTGTTTGCCTTAGGTCTACTGCTAAAAGCACATGTCCAATGCATCAGAGCCTTTGGTAGGTATCATGTCAGGGCCTGAGTTAGGAGTAATGTCAAGAACTTAGTTCGGAACAGTGTCAGGGCCTTAGTTACGCCTAGCATCAGAGCCTTCGTTAGGTATCCTGTCAGTGCCTGGGATAGGAGTAGTGTGAGGGCCTTAGTTAGGGCCAGTGTCAGGGCCTGAGTTAGGAGTAATGTCAGGGCCTTAGTTAGGGCCAGTGTCAGGGCCTGAGTTAGGTGTAGTGTCAAGGCCTTAGTTATGACAGTGTCAGGGCCATAGTTAGAACTAGCATCATAGCCTTTGTTATATATTGTATCACGGCCTGAGTTAGGAGTAGTGTCAGAGCCTTAGTAAGGAACAGTGTCAGGGCCTTAGGACCAGCATCAGAGTCTATGTCAGGAATCGTGTCAGAGCCTCAGTTAGGAGTAGTGTCAGGGCCTTAGTTAGGGACAGTGTCGGGGCCTAAGTTAGGTGTAGTGTCAGGGCCTTTGTTAGGGACAGTGTCAGTGCCTGAGCTAGGTGGAGTGTCAGGGCCTTAGTTAGGGACAGTGTCAGGGCCTTGGGTAGGACTAGCATCAGAGCCTTTGTTAGGAACAGTGTTAGGGTCTTAGTTAGGATTAGTGTCAGGTCCTTCTGTTAGGTACAGTGTCAGGTCCTGAGTTAGGAATAGGGGTAGGGCCATAGTTAGGGACAGTATCAGGCACTGACTTAGGACGAGCATCTAGACCTTAGTTAGAGACAGTATCACGTCCTTCGGACTAAATTCAGGGCCTGATTTAGGCACAGCATAAAGGCTTTAGTTAGCATAAGAGGCAGGAGGTTAGCTAGGGACAGGGTCAGGTTAACATGTAGGGATAGTGTCAGGAAGTAACCTAGGGATAGGGTCAAGCCCTCAGTTACTGAGAGTATCAGGGCCTTCTTTAGAACCGGTGTCAGGGCTTCAGGTAGGGACAGCATCAGAGGCTGACTTAGGGAGAGCGACAGGGCCTGAGTGAAGCCTAACGTCAGGGCATTAGCTAGGGACATTTTCAGGGCATGAATTAGAAGCAGCATCAGGGCATTTGTAGGATCAGCATTAGGGTCTTAGTTAAAGACATGACCAGGGCCTGAGTTAGGAATAGTTTCAGGGCCTTAGTTAAGGACAGTGTCAGGGCCTTAGTTAGGACTAGCATCAGAACCTTTGTTAGCTATTGTATCAGGGACTGAGTTAGGGACAGGTTCGTGGCCTTCGTTAGGACTAGGTTTAGGGATAGGGTTAGAGTTAGGGTTTTACGGATGGGCCTAGGGATAGGGTTAAGTATTAGGGGTTAGGGTTTAGGGTTTAGGGTTTAAGGTTAAGGGGAGGGGGAGGGTTAGTGTTAGAGAGTTAGGGTTACATTTCCAGAGCACTCGAACAGCATCAAGACCACATTTCTAGACAGTCCAACGTGCCATAGAAGTCTTCGTCATGGCCCCCGTCTGAGCTGCCATGAGAAAACACTCTGCGTAGAATTCTTTGAAGACCTCGTACCTGAAGTCACTCTGCTCGAGGAGAAAGTCAGCATCCTACCATGCTGTGGCACTAACGGGACACTCAGCGTGAGCACTTGCCGAAAGGTAAGGCCCTGAATTGCCGTGCAGAAGCGGAGGCGTGCAGCAGTTTTCAGGAGGCTGTAGCCACTGCTCTGCATTAGTTTATTTATTTATTTATTTGTTTATCTATCTGTCTATCTATCTATTTATTTATTTATTTAATATATCATTTTTTTTACTGTGTTGGGTCCTCGTTGCTGCATGTGAGCTTTCTCTAGTTGCAGCGAGCGGGGGCTACTCTTCGTTGCGGTGTGCGGGCTTCTCATTGCGGTGACTCCTTTTGTTGTGGAGCACAGGCTCTAGGAACGTGGACTTCATTAGTTCTGGCATGCGGGCTCAGTCGTTGTGGCTCCCGGGCTCTAGAGTGCAGGCTCAGTCCTTGTGGTGCACGGGTTTAGTTGCTCCGCAGCATGTGAGATCTTGGTGGACCAGGGCTCGAACCCATGTCCGCTTCATCGGCAGGTGGATTCCCAAACATTGCACCACAAGGGAAGCCCCTGCTCTGCATTATTTTAATGTCAGTATGCTTAGCAGGACATCTAGGAGCCTCGCGTGGGCACCCTATTTCCTGCAAGAACACTGAGTACCCCGAGGCCCCCATGGGCCCGCTAAGCCACACCCAGGCCCATAGCCCTTCGGAGCCACTCTGTGTATGCCGAGTGTAGAACAACGCACTGCACTCCTTCTTGGGACAGCTTGAATTCCCCAGCACTCGAACAGGTCCACGAACACCGTTCTAGCAGGTCCAACGTGCCGTGCTAGTCTGGCTCATTGCCCAAGTCTGAGCTGCACTGAGAAAAACCCTCGGCTTTGTATTCCATCTGGGAGTCCCTGCATGAAGTCTCCCTGCCTCCAAGAGAAAGTCGGCTTGCGTTCCGCCTGCAACTAAAGCCCAGTTCCTCTGGTAACACTGCAGGCTTTTGAAGAGCCACGGGCCCGGAGGCCTAGCTGGGGCGTTCCTTCGTTGAGGCAGTTCGCTATTTGCAGAACACCCTGCTTCGAGGAATTGAATCAGGGAAGGCACCACTGGGTAACCTGTGTCTCTTTGGACTTCTTAGAAAGCACCGGGATATATGCTGCGTGTGCCCTTAAAAATGGGGGCCTGATGGAACTAGCCTTGCTTTGCCATTTTGAAAGCTCCATTCATGCTGCCTTGAAGCTACTTGAAATTGACTGCTGTTGACAGGCCACTAGCCACTGTAGGCATGGCTCTGAGTAGAAAATGAGTTTTCTCTAGGTAAGCCGGGAGCTTCGATGGCCGGGGTGGAGCTCATCCTGCCACGCTCTAGAGCTAAAGGGAAACTCAACGTGAGTACTGGCCTCGAGGTAAGTCCCTGAGTAGCCGCGCAGAAAGGGAGGCATGCAGCTGTTTCCATGAGGTCTTAGTCACTGTTCTGCTTGATTTTATTTTATTTTTTTTATTTTTTATTTTTTTTTAAGATTTATTTTTTGATTGACTGATCGCTATGTTGGGTCTTCGTTTCTGTGCTAGGGCTCTCTCCAGTTGCGGCAAATGGGGCCACTCTTTATCGTGCTGCGCGGGCCTCTCACGATCGCGGCTTCTCTTGTTGCGGAGCACAGGCTCCAGACGCGCAGGTTCAGTCATTGTGGCCCACGGGCCCAGTTTCTCCGCGGCATGTGTGATCCTCTCAGACCAGGGCTCGAACCCGTGTCCCCTGCTTTGGTAGGCATATTCTCAACCACGGCGCCACCAGGGAAGCCCCTGTTCTGCTTTGTTTTAAAGGAAGTACCCTTTTCAGGACTCGTAGGCCCCTCGGGTGTGCATCATTTTCCCTCCAAAAACACTGAGTACCTCCAGACTCCTGTGGGCCTGCTGAGCAACATCGAGGCCCAAAGGTCGGTCCCTCGGAGGCCCGCTGTATATGCCGAGTGATGGGCAACACACTGCCTGTTCCTTAAGGAGAGCTACATTTCCAGAGCACTGGAACAGCCCCAGGACCACATTTCTAGCCAGTGCGAAGTGCCCTGGAAGTGTTCGTCACGGCCCCCGTCTGAGCTGCCATGAGAAAACACTCTGCGTAGAATTCTTCGAGGGCCTCGTACCGGAAGTCACTCTGCTCGAGGAGAAAGTCAGCATCCTACCATGCTGTGGCGCTAACGGGACACTCAGCGTGAGCACTTGCCTCAAGGTAAGGCCCTGAATTGCCGTGCAGAAGCGGAGGCGTGCAGCAGTTTTCAGGAGGCCGTAGCCACTGCTCTGCATTAGTTTATTCATTTATTTATTTGTTTATCTATCTATCTATCTATTTATTTATTTAATATATCATTTTTTTTTTACTGTGTTGGGTCGTCGTTGCTGCATGTGAGCTTTCTCTAGTTGCAGCGAGCGGGGGCTACTCTTCGTTGCGGTGCGCGGGCTTCTAATTGCGGTGACTCCTCTTGTTGTGGAGCACAGGCTCTAGGCACGTGGACTTCATTAGTTCTGGCATGCGGGCTCAGTCGTTGTGGCTCACGGGCTCTACAGCGCAGTCTCAGTCGTTGTGGTTCACGGGCTTATGTACTCCGCAGCATGTGAGATCTTGGTGGACCAGGGCTCGAACCCATGTCCGCTTCATCGGCAGGTGGATTCCCAAACATTGCACCACAAGGGAAGCCCCTGCTCTGCATTATTTTAATGTCAGTATGCTTTGCAGGACATCTAGGAGCCTCGCGTGGGCACCCTATTTCCTGCAAGAACACTGAGTACCCCGAGGCCCCCATGGGCCCACTAAGCCACATCCAGGCCCATAGCCCTTCGGAGCCAGTCTGTGTATGCCGAGTGTAGGGCAACGCACTGCACTCCTTCTTGGGACAGCTTGAATTCCCCAGCACTCGAACAGGTCCACGAACACCGTTCTAGCAGGTCCAACGTGCCGTGCAAGTCTGGCTCATTGCCCAAGTCTGAGCTGCACTGAGAAAAACCCTCGGCTTCGTATTCCATCTGGGAGTCCCTGCCTGAAGTCTCCCTGCCTCCAAGAGAAAGTCGGCTTGCGTTCCGCCTGCAACTAAAGCCCAGTTCCTCTGGTAACACTGCAGGCTTTTGAAGAGCCACGGGCCCGGAGGCCTAGCTGGGGCGTTCCTTCGTTGAGGCAGTTCGCTATTTGCAGAACACCCTGCTGCGAGGAGTTGATTCAGGGAAGGAACCACAGGGTAACCTGTGTCTCTTTGGACTTCTTAGAAAGCACCGGGATATATGCTGCGTGTGCCCTTGAAAATGGGGGCCTGATGGAACTCACCTTGCTTTCCCATTTTGAAAGCTCCATTCATGCTGCCTTGAAGCTACTTGAAATTGACTGCTGTTGACAGGCCACTAGCCACTGTAGGCATGGCTCTGGGTAGAAAATGAGTTTTCTCTAGCTATGCCGGCTGCTTCGATGGGCGGGTTGGAGCTCATCCTGCCACGCTCTAGAGCTAAAGGGAAACTCAATGTGAGTACTGGCCTCGAGGTAAGTCCCTGAGTAGCCGCGCAGAAAGGGAGGCATGCAGCTGTTTCCATGAGGTCTTAGTCGCTGTTCTGCTTGATTTGCTTTTATTTTTTTATTTTTTATTTTTTTTTAAGGTTTATTTTTTGATTGATTGATCGCTATGTTGGGTCTTCGTTTCTGGGCTAGGGCTCTCTCCAGTTGCGGCAATTTGTGCCACTCTTCATCGCGGTGCGCGGGCCTCTCACTATCGCGGACTCTCTTGTTGCGGAGCACAGGCTCCAGACGCGCAGGTTCAGTCATTGTGGCCGACGGGCCTAGTTTCTCCGCGGCATGTGTGATCGTCTCAGACCACTGCTCGAACCCGAGTCCCCTGCATTGGCAGGCATATTCTCAAGCACTGCGCCACCAGGGAAGCCCCTGTTCTGCTTTATTTTAAAGGAAGTACCCTTTTCAGGACTCGTAGGCCCCTCGGGTGTGCATCATTTTCGCTCCAAGAACCCTGAGTACCTCCAGACTCCTGTGGGCCTGCTGAGCAACATCGAGGCCCAAAGGTCGGTCCCTCGGAGGCCCGCTGTATATGCCGAGTGATGGGCAACACACTGCCTGTTCCTTAAGGAGAGCTACATTTCCAGAGCACTGGAACAGCCCCAGGACCACATTTCTAGCCAGTGCGAAGTGCCCTGGAAGTGTTCGTCACGGCCCCCGTCTGAGCTGCCATGAGAAAACACTCTGCGTAGAATTCTTCGAGGGCCTCGTACTGGAAGTCACTCTGCTCGAGGAGAAAGTCAGCATCCTACCATGCTGTGGCGCTAACGGGACACTCAGCGTGAGCACTTGCCTCAAGGTAAGGCCCTGAATTGCCGTGCAGAAGCGGAGGCGTGCAGCAGTTTTCAGGAGGCCGTAGCCACTGCTCTGCATTAGTTTATTCATTTATTTATTTGTTTATCTATCTATCTATCTATTTATTTATTTAATATATCATTTTTTTTTTACTGTGTTGGGTCGTCGTTGCTGCATGTGAGCTTTCTCTAGTTGCAGCGAGCGGGGGCTACTCTTCGTTGCGGTGCGCGGGCTTCTAATTGCGGTGACTCCTCTTGTTGTGGAGCACAGGCTCTAGGCACGTGGACTTCATTAGTTCTGGCATGCGGGCTCAGTCGTTGTGGCTCACGGGCTCTACAGCGCAGTCTCAGTCGTTGTGGTTCACGGGCTTATGTACTCCGCAGCATGTGAGATCTTGGTGGACCAGGGCTCGAACCCATGTCCGCTTCATCGGCAGGTGGATTCCCAAACATTGCACCACAAGGGAAGCCCCTGCTCTGCATTATTTTAATGTCAGTATGCTTTGCAGGACATCTAGGAGCCTCGCGTGGGCACCCTATTTCCTGCAAGAACACTGAGTACCCCGAGGCCCCCATGGGCCCACTAAGCCACATCCAGGCCCATAGCCCTTCGGAGCCAGTCTGTGTATGCCGAGTGTAGGGCAACGCACTGCACTCCTTCTTGGGACAGCTTGAATTCCCCAGCACTCGAACAGGTCCACGAACACCGTTCTAGCAGGTCCAACGTGACGTGCAAGTCTGGCTCATTGCCCAAGTCTGAGCTGCACTGAGAAAAACCCTCGGCTTCGTATTCCATCTGGGAGTCCCTGCCTGAAGTCTCCCTGCCTCCAAGAGAAAGTCGGCTTGCGTTCCGCCTGCAACTAAAGCCCAGTTCCTCTGGTAACACTGCAGGCTTTTGAAGAGCCACGGGCCCGGAGGCCTAGCTGGGGCGTTCCTTCGTTGAGTCAGTTCGCTATTTGCAGAACACCCTGCTGCGAGGAGTTGATTCAGGGAAGGAACCACAGGGTAACCTGTGTCTCTTTGGACTTCTTAGAAAGCACCGGGATATATGCTGCGTGTGCCCTTGAAAATGGGGGCCTGATTGAACTCACCTTGCTTTCCCATTTTGAAAGCTCCATTCATGCTGCCTTGAAGCTACTTGAAATTGACTGCTGTTGACAGGCCACTAGCCACTGTAGGCATGGCTCTGGGTAGAAAATGAGTTTTCTCTAGCTATGCCGGCTGCTTCGATGGACGGGTTGGAGCTCATCCTGCCACGCTCTAGAGCTAAAGAGAAACTCAACGTGAGTACTGGCCTCGAGGTAAGTCCCTGAGTAGCCGCGCAGAAAGGGAGGCATGCAGCTGTTTCCATGAGGTCTTAGTCGCTGTTCTGCTTGATTTGCTTTTATTTTTTTATTTTTTATTTTTTTTTAAGATTTATTTTTTGATTGATTGATCACTATGTTGGGTCTTCGTTTCTGTGCTAGGGCTCTTTCCAGTTGCGGCAAATGGGGCCACTCTTCATCGCGGTGCGCGGGCCTCTCACTATCGCGGCCTCTCTTGTTGTGGAGCACAGGCTCCAGACGCGCAGGTTCAGTCATTGTGGCCCACGGGCCCAGTTTCTCCGCGGCATGTGTGATCCTCTCAGACCAGGGCTCGAACCCGTGTCCCCTGCATTGGCAGGCATATTCTCAACCACTGCGCCACAGGGAAGCCCCTGTTCTGCTTTATTTTAAAGGAAGTACCCTTTTCAGGACTCGTAGGACTCTCGGGTGTGCATCATTTTCCCTCCAAGAACCCTGAGTACCTCCAGACTCCTGTGGGCCTGCTGAGCAACATCGAGGCCCAAAGGTCGGGCCCTCGGAGGCCCGCTGTATATGCCGAGTGATGGGCAACACACTGCCTGTTCCTTAAGGAGAGCTACATTTCCAGAGCACTGGAACAGCCCCAGGACCACATTTCTAGCCAGTGCGACGTGCCCTGGAAGTGTTCGTCACGGCCCCCGTCTGAGCTGCCATGAGAAAACACTCTGCGTAGAATTCTTCGAGGGCCTCGTACCGGAAGTCACTCTGCTCGAGGAGAAAGTCAGCATCCTACCATGCTGTGGCGCTAACGGGACACTCAGCGTGAGCACTTGCCTCAAGGTAGGGCCCTGAATTGCCGTGCAGAAGCGGAGGCGTGCAGCAGTTTTCAGGAGGCCGTAGCCACTGCTCTGCATTAGTTTATTCATTTATTTATTTGTTTATCTATCTATCTATCTATTTATTTATTTAATATATTATTTTTTTTTTACTGTGTTGGGTCGTCGTTGCTGCATGTGAGCTTTCTCTAGTTGCAGCGAGCGGGGGCTACTCTTCGTTGCGGTGCGCGGGCTTCTAATTGCGGTGACTCCTCTTGTTGTGGAGCACAGGCTCTAGGCACGTGGACTTCATTAGTTCTGGCATGCGGGCTCAGTCGTTGTGGCTCACGGGCTCTACAGCGCAGTCTCAGTCGTTGTGGTTCACGGGCTTATGTACTCCGCAGCATGTGAGATCTTGGTGGACCAGGGCTCGAACCCATGTCCGCTTCATCGGCAGGTGGATTCCCAAACATTGCACCACAAGGGAAGCCCCTGCTCTGCATTATTTTAATGTCAGTATGCTTTGCAGGACATCTAGGAGCCTCGCGTGGGCACCCTATTTCCTGCAAGAACACTGAGTACCCCGAGGCCCCCATGGGCCCACTAAGCCACATCCAGGCCCATAGCCCTTCGGAGCCAGTCTGTGTATGCCGAGTGTAGGGCAACGCACTGCACTCCTTCTTGGGACAGCTTGAATTCCCCAGCACTCGAACAGGTCCACGAACACCGTTCTAGCAGGTCCAACGTGCCGTGCAAGTCTGGCTCATTGCCCAAGTCTGAGCTGCACTGAGAAAAACCCTCGGCTTCGTATTCCATCTGGGAGTCCCTGCCTGAAGTCTCCCTGCCTCCAAGAGAAAGTCGGCTTGCGTTCCGCCTGCAACTAAAGCCCAGTTCCTCTGGTAACACTGCAGGCTTTTGAAGAGCCACGGGCCCGGAGGCCTAGCTGGGGCGTTCCTTCGTTGAGGCAGTTCGCTATTTGCAGAACACCCTGCTGCGAGGAGTTGATTCAGGGAAGGAACCACAGGGTAACCTGTGTCTCTTTGGACTTCTTAGAAAGCACCGGGATATATGCTGCGTGTGCCCTTGAAAATGGGGGCCTGATGGAACTCACCTTGCTTTCCCATTTTGAAAGCTCCATTCATGCTGCCTTGAAGCTACTTGAAATTGACTGCTGTTGACAGGCCACTAGCCACTGTAGGCATGGCTCTGGGTAGAAAATGAGTTTTCTCTAGCTATGCCGGCTGCTTCGATGGGCGGGTTGGAGCTCATCCTGTCACGCTCTAGAGCTAAAGGGAAACTCAACGTGAGTACTGGCCTCGAGGTAAGTCCCTGAGTAGCCGCGCAGAAAGGGAGGCATGCAGCTGTTTCCATGAGGTCTTAGTCGCTGTTCTGCTTGATTTGCTTTTATTTTTTTATTTTTTATTTTTTTTTAAGGTTTATTTTTTGATTGATTGATCGCTATGTTGGGTCTTCGTTTCTGGGCTAGGGCTCTCTCCAGTTGCGGCAATTGGGGCCACTCTTCATCGCGGTGCGCGGGCCTCTCACTATCGCGGACTCTCTTGTTGCGGAGCACAGGCTCCAGACGCGCAGGTTCAGTCATTGTGGCCGACGGGCCTTGTTTCTCAGCGGCATGTGTGATCGTCTCAGACCACTGCTCGAACCCGAGTCCCCTGCATTGGCAGGCATATTCTCAAGCACTGCGCCACCAGGGAAGCCCCTGTTCTGCTTTATTTTAAAGGAAGTACCCTTTTCAGGACTCGTAGGCCCCTCGGGTGTGCATCATTTTCGCTCCAAGAACCCTGAGTACCTCCAGACTCCTGTGGGCCTGCTGAGCAACATCGAGGCCCAAAGGTCGGTCCCTCGGAGGCCCGCTGTATATGCCGAGTGATGGGCAACACACTGCCTGTTCCTTAAGGAGAGCTACATTTCCAGAGCACTGGAACAGCCCCAGGACCACATTTCTAGCCAGTGCGACGTGCCCTGGAAGTGTTCGTCACGGCCCCCGTCTGAGCTGCCATGAGAAAACACTCTGCGTAGAATTCTTCGAGGGCCTCGTACCGGAAGTCACTCTGCTCGAGGAGAAAGTCAGCATCCTACCATGCTGTGGCGCTAACGGGACACTCAGCGTGAGCACTTGCCTCAAGGTAAGGCCCTGAATTGCCGTGCAGAAGCGGAGGCGTGCAGCAGTTTTCAGGAGGCCGTAGCCACTGCTCTGCATTAGTTTATTTATTTATTTATTTGTTTATCTATCTATCTATCTATTTATTTATTTAATATATCATTTTTTTTTTACTGTGTTGGGTCGTCGTTGCTGCATGTGAGCTTTCTCTAGTTGCAGCGAGCGGGGGCTACTCTTCGTTGCGGTGCGCGGGCTTCTAATTGCGCTGACTCCTCTTGTTGTGGAGCACAGGCTCTAGGCACGTGGACTTCATTAGTTCTGGCATGCGGGCTCAGTCGTTGTGGCTCACGGGCTCTACAGCGCAGTCTCAGTCGTTGTGGTTCACGGGCTTATGTACTCCGCAGCATGTGAGATCTTGGTGGACCAGGGCTCGAACCCATGTCCGCTTCATCGGCAGGTGGATTCCCAAACATTGCACCACAAGGGAAGCCCCTGCTCTGCATTATTTTAATGTCAGTATGCTTTGCAGGACATCTAGGAGCCTCGCGTGGGCACCCTATTTCCTGCAAGAACACTGAGTACCCCGAGGCCCCCATGGGCCCACTAAGCCACATCCAGGCCCATAGCCCTTCGGAGCCAGTCTGTGTATGCCGAGTGTAGGGCAACGCACTGCACTCCTTCTTGGGACAGCTTGAATTCCCCAGCACTCGAACAGGTCCACGAACACCGTTCTAGCAAGTCCAACGTGCCGTGCAAGTCTGGCTCATTGCCCAAGTCTGAGCTGCACTGAGAAAAACCCTCGGCTTCGGATTCCATCTGGGAGTCCCTGCCTGAAGTCTCCCTGCCTCCAAGAGAAAGTCGGCTTGCGTTCCGCCTGCAACTAAAGCCCAGTTCCTCTGGTAACACTGCAGGCTTTTGAAGAGCCACGGGCCCGGAGGCCTAGTTGGGGCGTTCCTTCGTTGAGGCAGTTCGCTATTTACAGAACACCCTGCTGCGAGGAATTGATTCAGGGAAGGAACCACAGGGTAACCTGTGTCTCTTTGGACTTCTTAGAAAGCACCGGGATATATGCTGCGTGTGCCCTTGAAAATGGGGGCCTGTTGGAACTCACCTTGCTTTCCCATTTTGAAAGCTCCATTCATGCTGCCTTGAAGCTACTTGAAATTGACTGCTGTTGACAGGCCACTAGCCACTGTAGGCATGGCTCTGGGTAGAAAATGAGTTTTCTCTAGCTATGCCGGCTGCTTCGATGGACGGGTTGGAGCTCAACCTGCCACGCTCTAGAGCTAAAGGGAAACTCAACGTGAGTACTGGCCTCGAGGTAAGTCCCTGAGTAGCCGCGCAGAAAGGGAGGCATGCAGCTGTTTCCATGAGGTCTTAGTCGCTGTTCTGCTTGGTTTGCTTTTATTTTTTTATTTTTTATTTTTTTTTAAGATTTATTTTTTGATTGATTGATCACTATGTTGGGTCTTCGTTTCTGTGCTAGGGCTCTCTCCAGTTGCGGCAAATGGGGCCACTCTTCATCGCGGTGCGCGGGCCTCTCACTATCGCGGCCTCTCCTGTTGCGGAGCACAGGCTCCAGACGCGCAGGTTCAGTCATTGTGGCCCACGGGCCCAGTTTCTCCGCGGCATGTGTGATCCTCTCAGACCAGGGCTAGAACCCGTGTCTCCTGCATTGGCAGGCATATTCTCAACCACTGCGCCACAGGGAAGCCCCTGTTCTGCTTTATTTTAAAGGAAGTACCCTTTTCAGGACTCGTAGGACTCTCGGGTGTGCATCATTTTTCCTCCAAGAACCCTGAGTACCTCCAGACTCCTGTGGGCCTGCTGAGCATCATCGAGGCCCAAAGGTCGGGCCCTCGGAGGCCCGCTGTATATGCCGAGTGATGGGCAACACACTGCCTGTTCCTTAAGGAGAGCTACATTTCCAGAGCACTGGAACAGCCCCAGGACCACATTTCTAGCCAGTGCGACGTGCCCTGGAAGTGTTCGTCACGGCCCCCGTCTGAGCTGCCATGAGAAAACACTCTGCGTAGAATTCTTCGAGGGCCTCGTACCGGAAGTCACTCTGCTCGAGGAGAAAGTCAGCATCCTACAATGCTGTGGCGCTAACGGGACACTCAGCGTGAGCACTTGCCTCAAGGTAAGGCCCTGAATTGCCGTGCAGAAGCGGAGGCGTGCAGCAGTTTTCAGGAGGCCGTAGCCACTGCTCTGCATTAGTTTATTTATTTAATTATTTGTTTATCTATCTATCTATCTATTTATTTATTTAATATATCATTTTTTTTTTACTGTGTTGGGTCGTCGTTGCTGCATGTGAGCTTTCTCTAGTTGCAGCGAGCGGGGGCTACTCTTCGTTGCGGTGCGCGGGCTTCTAATTGCGGTGACTCCTCTTGTTGTGGAGCACAGGCTCTAGGCACGTGGACTTCATTAGTTCTGGCATGCGGGTTCAGTCGTTGTGGCTTACGGGCTCTACAGCGCAGTCTCAGTCGTTGTGGTTCACGGGCTTATGTACTCCGCAGCATGTGAGATCTTGGTGGACCAGGGCTCGAACCCATGTCCGCTTCATCGGCAGGTGGATTCCCAAACATTGCACCACAAGGGAAGCCCCTGCTCTGCATTATTTTAATGTCAGTATGCTTTGCAGGACATCTAGGAGCCTCGCGTGGGCACCCTATTTCCTGCAAGAACACTGAGTACCCCGAGGCCCCCATGGGCCCACTAAGCCACATCCAGGCCCATAGCCCTTCGGAGCCAGTCTGTGTATGCCGAGTGTAGGGCAACGCACTGCACTCCTTCTTGGGACAGCTTGAATTCCCGAGCACTCGAACAGGTCCACGAACACCGTTCTAGCAGGTCCAACGTGCCGTGCAAGTCTGGCTCATTGCCCAAGTCTGAGCTGCACTGAGAAAAACCCTCGGCTTCGTATTCCATCTGGGAGTCCCTGCCTGAAGTCTCCCTGCCTCCAAGAGAAAGTCGGCTTGCGTTCCGCCTGCAACTAAAGCCCAGTTCCTCTGGTAACACTGCAGGCTTTTGAAGAGCCACGGGCCCGGAGGCCTAGCTGGGGCGTTCCTTCGTTGAGGCAGTTCGCTATTTGCAGAACACCCTGCTGCGAGGAGTTGATTCAGGGAAGGAACCACAGGGTAACCTGTGTCTCTTTGGACTTCTTAGAAAGCACCGGGATATATGCTGCGTGTGCCCTTGAAAATGGGGGCCTGATGGAACTCACCTTGCTTTCCCATTTTGAAAGCTCCATTCATGCTGCCTTGAAGCTACTTGAAATTGACTGCTGTTGACAGGCCACTAGCCACTGTAGGCATGGCTCTGGGTAGAAAATGAGTTTTCTCTAGCTATGCCGGCTGCTTCGATGGGCGGGTTGGAGCTCATCCTGCCACGCTCTAGAGCTAAAGGGAAACTCAACGTGAGTACTGGCCTCGAGGTAAGTCCCTGAGTAGCCGCGCAGAAAGGGAGGCATGCAGCTGTTTCCATGAGGTCTTAGTCGCTGTTCTGCTTGATTTGCTTTTATTTTTTTATTTTTTATTTTTTTTTAAGATTTATTTTTTGATTGATTGATCACTACGTTGGGTGTTCGTTTCTGTGCTAGGGCTCTCTCCAGTTGCGGCAAATGGGGCCACTCTTCATCGCGGTGCGCGGGCCTCTCACTATCGCGGTCTCTCTTGTTGTGGAGCACAGGCTCCAGACGCGCAGGTTCAGTCATTGTGGCCCACGGGCCCAGTTTCTCCGCGGCATGTGTGATCCTCTCAGACCAGGGCTCGAACCCGTGTCCCCTGCATTGGCAGGCATATTCTCAACCACTGCGCCACAGGGAAGCCCCTGTTCTGCTTTATTTTAAAGGAAGTACCCTTTTCAGGACTCGTAGGCCCCTCGGGTGTGCATCATTTTCGCTCCAAGAACCCTGAGTACCTCCAGACTCCTGTGTGCCTGCTGAGCAACATCGAGGCCCAAAGGTCGGTCCCTCGGAGGCCCGCTGTATATGCCGAGTGATGGGCAACACACTGCCTGTTCCTTAAGGAGAGCTACATTTCCAGAGCACTGGAACAGCCCCAGGACCACATTTCTAGCCAGTGCGACGTGCCCTGGAAGTGTTCGTCACGGCCCCCGTCTGAGCTGCCATGAGAAAACACTCTGCGTAGAATTCTTCGAGGGCCTCGTACCGGAAGTCACTCTGCTCGAGGAGAAAGTCAGCATCCTACCATGCTGTGGCGCTAACGGGACACTCAGCGTGAGCACTTGCCTCAAGGTAAGGCCCTGAATTGCCGTGTAGAAGCGGAGGCGTGCAGCAGTTTTCAGGAGGCCGTAGCCACTGCTCTGCATTAGTTTATTTATTTATTTATTTGTTTATCTATCTATCTATCTATTTATTTATTTAATATATCATTTTTTTTTTACTGTGTTGGGTCGTCGTTGCTGCATGTGAGCTTTCTCTAGTTGCAGCGAGCGGGGGCTACTCTTCGTTGCGGTACGCGGGCTTCTAATTGCGCTGACTCCTCTTGTTGTGGAGCACAGGCTCTAGGCACGTGGACTTCATTAGTTCTGGCATGCGGGCTCAGTCGTTGTGGCTCACGGGCTCTACAGCGCAGTCTCAGTCGTTGTGGTTCACGGGCTTATGTACTCCGCAGCATGTGAGATCTTGGTGGACCAGGGCTCGAACCCATGTCCGCTTCATCGGCAGGTGGATTCCCAAACATTGCACCACAAGGGAAGCCCCTGCTCTGCATTATTTTAATGTCAGTATGCTTTGCAGGACATCTAGGAGCCTCGCGTGGGCACCCTATTTCCTGCAAGAACACTGAGTACCCCGAGGCCCCCATGGGCCCACTAAGCCACATCCAGGCCCATAGCCCTTCGGAGCCAGTCTGTGTATGCCGAGTGTAGGGCAACGCACTGCACTCCTTCTTGGGACAGCTTGAATTCCCGAGCACTCGAACAGGTCCACGAACACCGTTCTAGCAGGTCCAACGTGCCGTGCAAGTCTGGCTCATTGCCCAAGTCTGAGCTGCACTGAGAAAAGCCCTCGGCTTCGTATTCCATCTGGGAGTCCCTGCCTGAAGTCTCCCTGCCTCCAAGAGAAAGTCAGCTTGCGTTCCGCCTGCAACTAAAGCCCAGTTCCTCTGGTAACACTGCAGGCTTTTGAAGAGCCACGGGCCCGGAGGCCTAGCTGGGGCGTTCCTTCGTTGAGGCAGTTCGCTATTTGCAGAACACCCTGCTGCGAGGAGTTGATTCAGGGAAGGAACCACAGGGTAACCTGTGTCTCTTTGGACTTCTTAGAAAGCACCGGGATATATGCTGCGTGTGCCCTTAAAAATGGGGGCCTTATGGAACTCACCTTGCTTTCCCATTTTGAAAGCTCCATTCATGCTGCCTTGAAGCTACTTGAAATTGACTGCTGTTGACAGGCCACTAGCCACTGTAGGCATGGCTCTGGGTAGAAAATGAGTTTTCTCTAGCTATGCCGGCTGCTTCGATGGGCGGGTTGGAGCTCATCCTGCCACGCTCTAGAGCTAAAGGGAAACTCAACGTGAGTACTGGCCTCGAGGTAAGTCCCTGTGTAGCCGCGCAGAAAGGGAGGCATGCAGCTGTTTCCATGAGGTCTTAGTCGCTGTTCTGCTTGATTTTATTTTATTTTTTTATTTTTTATTTTTTTTAAGGTTTATTTTTTGATTGATTGATCGCTATGTTGGGTCTTCGTTTCTGGGCTAGGGCTCTCTCCAGTTGCGTCAATTGGGGCCACTCTTCATCGCGGTGCGCGGGCCTCTCACTATCGCGGACTCTCTTGTTGCGGAGCACAGGCTCCACACGCGCAGGTTCAGTCATTGTGGCCGACGGGCCTAGTTTCTCCGCGGCATGTGTGATCGTCTCAGACCACTGCTCGAACCCGAGTCCCCTGCATTGGCAGGCATAT
Source organism: Balaenoptera physalus (assembly GCF_965194825.1). Classification (NCBI taxonomy): domain Eukaryota; kingdom Metazoa; phylum Chordata; class Mammalia; order Artiodactyla; family Balaenopteridae; genus Balaenoptera; species Balaenoptera physalus. The sequence continues at coordinate 178,627,050 of NC_138890.1, forward strand.
TCTCAAGCACTGCGCCACCCGGGAAGCCCCTGTTCTGCTTTATTTTAAAGGAAGTACCCTTTTCAGGACTCGTAGGCCCCTCGGGTGTGCATCATTTTCGCTCCAAGAACCCTGAGTACCTCCAGACTCCTGTGGGCCTGCTGAGCAACATCGAGGCCCAAAGGTCGGTCCCTCGGAGGCCCGCTGTATATGCCGAGTGATGGGCAACACACTGCCTGTTCCTTAAGGAGAGCTACATTTCCAGAGCACTGGAACAGCCCCAGGACCACATTTCTAGCCAGTGCGACGTGCCCTGGAAGTGTTCGTCACGGCCCCCGTCTGAGCTGCCATGAGAAAACACTCTGCGTAGAATTCTTCGAGGGCCTCGTACCGGAAGTCACTCTGCTCGAGGAGAAAGTCAGCATCCTACCATGCTGTGGCGCTAACGGGACACTCAGCGTGAGCACTTGCCTCAAGGTAAGGCCCTGAATTGCCGTGCAGAAGCGGAGGCGTGCAGCAGTTTTCAGGAGGCCGTAGCCACTGCTCTGCATTAGTTTATTCATTTATTTATTTGTTTATCTATCTATCTATCTATTTATTTATTTAATATATCATTTTTTTTTTACTGTGTTGGGTCGTCGTTGCTGCATGTGAGCTTTCTCTAGTTGCAGCGAGCGGGGGCTACTCTTCGTTGCCGTGCGCGGGCTTCTAATTGCGGTGACTCCTCTTGTTGTGGAGCACAGGCTCTAGGCACGTGGACTTCATTAGTTCTGGCATGCGGGCTCAGTCGTTGTGGCTCACGGGCTCTACAGCGCAGTCTCAGTCGTTGTGGTTCACGGGCTTATGTACTCCGCAGCATGTGAGATCTTGGTGGACCAGGGCTCGAACCCATGTCCGCTTCATCGGCAGGTGGATTCCCAAACATTGCACCACAAGGGAAGCCCCTGCTCTGCATTATTTTAATGTCAGTATGCTTTGCAGGACATCTAGGAGCCTCGCGTGGGCACCCTATTTCCTGCAAGAACACTGAGTACCCCGAGGCCCCCATGGGCCCACTAAGCCACATCCAGGCCCATAGCCCTTCGGAGCCAGTCTGTGTATGCCGAGTGTAGGGCAACGCACTGCACTCCTTCTTGGGACAGCTTGAATTCCCCAGCACTCGAACAGGTCCACGAACACCGTTCTAGCAAGTCCAACGTGCCGTGCAAGTCTGGCTCATTGCCCAAGTCTGAGCTGCACTGAGAAAAACCCTCGGCTTCGGATTCCATCTGGGAGTCCCTGCCTGAAGTCTCCCTGCCTCCAAGAGAAAGTCGGCTTGCGTTCCACCTGCAACTAAAGCCCAGTTCCTCTGGTAACACTGCAGGCTTTTGAAGAGCCACGGGCCCGGAGGCCTAGCTGGGGCGTTCCTTCGTTGAGGCAGTTCGCTATTTGCAGAACACCCTGCTGCGAGGAGTTGATTCAGGGAAGGAACCACAGGGTAACCTGTGTCTCTTTGGACTTCTTAGAAAGCACCGGGATATATGCTGCGTGTGCCCTTGAAAATGGGGGCCTGATGGAACTCACCTTGCTTTCCCATTTTGAAAGCTCCATTCATGCTGCCTTGAAGCTACTTGAAATTGACTGCTGTTGACAGGCCACTAGCCACTGTAGGCATGGCTCTGGGTAGAAAATGAGTTTTCTCTAGCTATGCCGGCTGCTTCGATGGACGGGTTGGAGCTCATCCTGCCACGCTCTAGAGCTAAAGGGAAACTCAACGTGAGTACTGGCCTCGAGGTAAGTCCCTGAGTAGCCGCGCAGAAAGGGAGGCATGCAGCTGTTTCCATGAGGTCTTAGTCGCTGTTCTGCTTGATTTTATTTTATTTTTTTATTTTTTATTTTTTTTTAAGGTTTATTTTTTGATTGATTGATCGCTATGTTGGGTCTTCGTTTCTGGGCTAGGGCTCTCTCCAGTTGCGGCAATTGGGGCCACTCTTCATCGCGGTGCGCGGGCCTCTCACTATCGCGGACTCTCTTGTTGCGGAGCACAGGCTCCAGACGCGCAGGTTCAGTCATTGTGGCCGACGGGCCTAGTTTCTCCGCGGCATGTGTGATCGTCTCAGACCACTGCTCGAACCCGAGTCCCCTGCATTGGCAGGCATATTCTCAAGCACTGTGCCACCAGGGAAGCCCCTGTTCTCCTTTATTTTAAAGGAAGTACCCTTTTCAGGACTCGTAGGCCCCTCGGGTGTGCATCATTTTCGCTCCAAGAACCCTGAGTACCTCCAGACTCCTGTGGGCCTGCTGAGCAACATCGAGGCCCAAAGGTCGGTCCCTCGGAGGCCCGCTGTATATGCCGAGTGATGGGCAACACACTGCCTGTTCCTTAAGGAGAGCTACATTTCCAGAGCACTGGAACAGCCCCAGGACCACATTTCTAGCCAGTGCGACGTGCCCTGGAAGTGTTCGTCACGGCCCCCGTCTGAGCTGCCATGAGAAAACACTCTGCGTAGAATTCTTCGAGGGCCTCGTACCTGAAGTCACTCTGCTCGAGGAGAAAGTCAGCATCCTACCATGCTGTGGCGCTAACGGGACACTCAGCGTGAGCACTTGCCTCAAGGTAAGGCCCTGAATTGCCGTGCAGAAGCGGAGGCGTGCAGCAGTTTTCAGGAGGCCGTAGCCACTGCTCTGCATTAGTTTATTTATTTATTTATTTGTTTATCTATCTATCTATCTATTTCTTTATTTAATATATCATTTTTTTTTTACTGTGTTGGGTCGTCGTTGCTGCATGTGAGCTTTCTCTAGTTGCAGCGAGCGGGGGCTACTCTTTGTTGCCGTGCGCGGGCTTCTAATTGAGGTGACTCCTCTTGTTGTGGAGCACAGGCTCTAGGCACGTGGACTTCATTAGTTCTGGCATGCGGGCTCAGTCGTTGTGGCTCCCGGGCTCTAGAGCGCAGGCTCATTCGTTGTGGTTCACGGGCTTAAGTACTCCGCAGCATGTGAGATCTTGGTGGACCAGGGCTCGAACCCATGTCCGCTGCATCGGCAGGTGGATTCCCAAACATTGCACCACAAGGTAAGCCCGTGCTCTGCATTATTTTAATGTCAGTGTGCTTTGCAGGACATCTAGGAGCCTCGCGTCGGCACCCTATTTCCTGGAAGAACACTGAGTACCCCGAGGCCCCCATGGGCCCGCTAAGCCACATCCAGGCCCATAGACCTTCGGAGCCACTCTGTGTATGCCGAGTGTAGGGCAACACACTGCACTCCTTCTTGGGACAGCTTGAATTCCCCAGCACTCGAACAGGTCCACGAACCCCGTTCTAGCAGGTTCAACGTTCCGGGCAAGTCTGGCTTATTGCCCAAGTCTGAACTGCACTGAGAAAAACCCTCGGCTTCGTATTCCATCTGGGAGTCTCTGCCTGAAGTCACCCTGCCTCCAAGAGAAAGTCGGCTTGCGTTCCGACTGCAACTAAAGCCCAGTTCCTCGGGTAACATTTCAGGCTTTTGAAGAGCCACGGGCCCGGAGGCCTAGCTGGGGCGTTCCTTCGTTGAGGCAGTTCGCTATTTGCAGAACACCCTGCTTTGAGGAGTTGATTCAGGGAAGGAACCACTGGGTAACCTGTGTCTCTTTGCACTTCTTAGAAAGCACCGGGATATATGCTGCGTGTGCCCTTTGAAATGGGGGCCTGATGGAACTAGCCTTGCTTTCCCATTTTGAAAGCTCCATTCATGCTGCCTTGAAGCTACTTGAAATTGACTGCTGTTGACAGGCCACGAGCCACTGTAGGCATGGCTCTGGGTAGAAAATGAGTTTTCTCTAGCTATGCCGACTGCTTCGATGGCCGGGGTGGAGCTCATCCTGCCACGCTCTATTGCTAAAGGGAAACTCAACGTGAGTACTGGCCTCGAGGTAAGTCCCTGAGTAGCCACGCAGAAAGGGAGGCATGCAGCTGTTTCCATGAGGTCTTAGTCGCTATGCTGCTTGATTTTATTTTATTTTTTTATTTTTTATTTTTTTTTAAGATTTATTTTTTGATTGATGGCTATGTTGGGTCTTCGTTTCTGTGCTAGGGCTCTCTCCAGTTGCGGCAAATGGGGCCACTCTTCATCGCGGTGCGCGGGCCTCTCACTATCGCGGCCTCTCTTGTTGTGGAGCACAGGCTCCAGACGCGCAGGTTCAGTCATTGTGGCCCACGGGCGCAGTTTCTCCGCGGCATGTGTGATCCTCTCAGACCAGGGCTCGAACCCGTGTCCCCTGCATTGGCAGGCATATTCTCAACTACTGCGCCACCAGGGAAGCCCCTGTTCTGCTTTATTTTAAAGGACGTACCATTTTCAGGACTCGTAGGACTCTCGGGTGTGCATCATTTTCCCTCCAAGAACCCTGAGTACCTCCAGACTCCTGTGGGCCTGCTGAGAAACATCGAGGCCGAAAGGGCGGACCCTCGGAGGCCTGCTGTGTATGCCGAGTGATGGGCAACACACTGCCTGTTCCTTAAGGAGAGCTACATTTCCAGAGCACTGGAACAGCCCCAGGACCACATTTCTAGCCAGTGCGACGTGCCCTGGAAGTGTTCGTCACGGCCCCCGTCTGAGCTGCCATGAGAAAACACTCTGCGTAGAATTCTTCGAGGGCCTCGTACCTGACGTCACTCTGCTCGAGGAGAAAGTCAGCATCCTACCATGCTGTGGCGCTAACGGGACACTCAGCGTGAGCACTTGCCTCAAGGTAAGGCCCTGAATTGCCGTGCAGAAGCGGAGGCGTGCAGCAGTTTTCAGGAGGCCGTAGCCACTGCTCTGCATTAGTTAATTAATTTATTTATTTGTTTATCTATCTATTTATTTATTTATTTAATATATCATTTTTTTTTTACTGTGTTGGGTGTTCGTTGCTGCATGTGAGCTTTCTCTAGTTACAGCGAGCGGGGGCTACTCTTCGTTGCGGTGCGCAGGCTTCTAATTGCGGTGACTCCTCTTTTGTGGCGCACAGGCTCTAGGCACGTGGACTTCATTAGTTCTGGCATGCGGGCTCAGTCGTTGTGGCTCCCCGTCTCTAGAGCGCAGGCTCAGTCATTGTGGTTCACGGGCTTAAGTACTCCGCAGCATGTGAGATCTTGGTGGACCAGGGCTCGAACCCATGTCCGCTTCATCGGCAGGTGGATTCCCAAACATTGCACCACAAGGGAAGCCCCTGCTCTGCATTATTTTAATGTCAGTATGCTTTGCAGGACATCTAGGATCCTCGCGTGGGCACCCTATTTCCTGCAAGAACACCGAGTACCCCGAGGCCCCCATGGGCCCGCTAAGCCACATCCAGGCCCATAGCCCTTCGGAGCCACTCTGTGTATGCCGAGTGTAGGGCAACGCACTGCACTCCTTCTTGGGACAGCTTGAATTCCCCAGCACTCGAACAGGTCCACGAACACCGTTCTAGCAGGTCCAACGTGCTGTGCAAGTCTGGCTCATTGCCCAAGTCTGAGCTGCACTGAGAAAAACCCTCGGCTTCGTATTCCATCTGGGAGTCCCTGCCTGAAGTCTCCCTGCCTCCAAGAGAAAGTCGGCTTGCGTTCCGCCTGCAACTAAAGCCCAGTTCCGCTGGTAACACTGCAGGCTTTTGAAGAGCCACGGGCCCGGAGGCCTAGCTGGGGCGTTCCTTCGTTGAGGCAGTTCGCTATTTGCAGAACACCCTGCTGCGAGGAGTTGATTCAGGGAAGGAACCACAGGGTAACCTGTGTCTCTTTGGACTTCTTAGAAAGCACCGGGATATATGCTGCGTGTGCCCTTGGAAATGGGGGCCTGATGGAACTAGCCTTGCTTTCCCATTTTGAAAGCTCCATTCATGCTGCCTTGAAGCTACTTGAAATTGACTGCTGTTGACAGGCCACTAGCCACTGTAGGCATGGCTCTGGGTAGAAAATGAGTTTTCTCTAGCTATGCCGGCTGCTTCGATGGGCGGGTTGGAGCTCATCCTGCCACGCTCTAGAGCTAAAGGGAAACTCAGCGTGAGTACTGGCCTCGAGGTAAGTCCCTGAGTAGCTGCGCAGATAGGGAGGCATGCAGCTGTTTCCATGAGGTCTTAGTCGCTGTTCTGCTTGATTTTATTTTATTTTTTTATTTTTTATTTTTTTTTAAGGTTTATTTTTTGATTGATTGATCGCTATGTTGGGTCTTCGTTTCTGTGCTAGGGCTCTCTCCAGTTGCAGCAATTGGGGCCACTCTTCATCGCGGTGCGCGGGCCTCTCACTATCGCGGACTCTCTTGTTGCGGAGCACAGGCTCCAGACGCGCAGGTTCAGTCATTGTGGCCCACGGGCCCAGTTTCTCCACGGCATGTGGGATCCTCTCAGACCAGGGCTCGAACCCGTGTCCCCTGCATTGGCAGGCATATTCTCAACCACTGCGCCACCAGGGAAGACCCTGTTCTGCTTTATTTTAAAGGAAGTACCCTTTTCAGGACTCGTAGGCCCCTCGGGTGTGCATCATTTTCGCTCCAAGAACCCTGAGTACCTCCAGACTCCTGTGGGCCTGCTGAGCAACCTCGAGGCCCAAAGGTCGGTCCCTCGGAGGCCCTCTGTGTATGCCGAGTGATGGGCAACACACTGCCTGTTCCTTGAGGAGAGCTACATTTCCAGAGCACTGGAACAGCCCCAGGACCACATTTCTAGCCAGTGCGATGTGCCCTGGAAGTGTTCGTCACGGCCCCCGTCTGAGCTGCCATGAGAAAACACTCTGTGTAGAATTCTTCGAGGGCCTCGTACCTGAAGTCACTCTGCTCGAGGAGAAAGTCAGCATCCTACCATGCTGTGGCGCTACCGGGACACTCAGCGTGAGCACTTTCCTCAAGGTAAGGCCCTGAATTGCCGTGCAGAAGCCGAGGCATGCAGCAGTTTTCAGGAGGCCGTAGCCACTGCTCTGCATTAGTTTATTTATTTATTTATTTGTTTATCTATCTATTTATTTATTTATTTATTTATTATATCATTTTTTTTTTACTGTGTTGGGTCGTCGTTGCTGCATGTGAGCTTTCTCTAGTTGCAGCGAGCGGGGGCTATTCTTCGTTGCGGTGCGCGGGCTTCTAATTGCGGTGACTCCTCTTGTTGTGGAGCACAGGCTCTAGGCACGTGGACTTCATTTGTTCTGGCATGCGGGCTCAGTCGTTGTGGCTCCCGGTCTCTAGAGCGCAGGTTCAGTCGTTGTGGTTCACGGGCTTAAGTACTCCGCAGCATGTGAGATCTTGGTGGACCAGGGCTGGAACCCATGTCCGCTTCATCGGCAGGTGGATTCCCAAACATTGCACCACAAGGGAAGCCCCTGTTCTGCATTATTTTAATGTCAGTATGCTTTGCAGGACATCTAGGAGCCTCGCGTGGGCACCCTATTTCCTGCAAGAACACTGAGTACACCGAGGCCCCCATGGGCCCGCTAAGCCACATCCAGGCCCATAGCCCTTCGGAGCCACTCTGTGTATGCCGAGTGTAGGGCAACACACTGCACTCCTTCTTGGGACAGCTTGAATTCCCCAGCACTCGAACAGGTCCACGAACACCGTTCTAGCAGGTCCAACGTGCCGTGCAAGTCTGGCTCATTGCCCAAGTCTGAGCTGCACTGAGAAAAACCCTCGGCTTCATATTCCATCTGAGAGTCCCTGCCTGAAGTCTCCCTGCCTCCAAGAGAAAGTCGGCTTGCGTTCCGCCTGCAACTAAAGCCCAGTTCCTCTGGTAACACTGCAGGCTTTTGAAGAGCCACGGGCCCGGAGGCCTAGCTGGGGCGTTCCTTCGTTGAGGCAGTTCGCTATTTGCAGAACACCCTGCTGCGAGGAGTTGATTCAGGGAAGGAACCACAGGGTAACCTGTGTCTCTTTGGACTTCTTAGAAAGCACCGGGATATATGCTGCGTGTGCCCTTGGAAATGGGGGCCTGATGGAACTAGCCTTGCTTTCCCATTTTGAAAGCTCCATTCATGCTGCCTTGAAGCTACTTGAAATTGACTGCTGTTGACAGGCCACTAGCCACTGTAGGCATGGCTCTGGGTAGAAAATGAGTTTTCTCTAGCTATGCCGTCTGCTTCGATGGGCGGGTTGGAGCTCATCCTGCCACGCTCTAGAGCTAAAGGGAAACTCAACGTGAGTACTGGCCTCGAAGTAAGTCCCTGAGTAGCCGCGCAGAAAGGGAGGCATGCAGCTGTTTCCATGAGGTCTTAGTCGCTGTTCTGCTTGATTTTATTTTATTTTTTTATTTTTTATTTTTTTTAAGGTTTATTTTTTGATTGATTGATCGCTATGTTGGGTCTTCGTTTCTGTGCTAGGGCTCGCTCCAGTTGCGGCAATTGGGGCCACTCTTCATCGCGGTGAGCGGGCCTCTCACTATCGCGGACTCTCTTGTTGCGGAGCACAGGCTCCAGACGCGCAGGTTCAGTCATTGTGGCCGATGGGCCTAGTTTCTCCGTGGCATGTGTGAGCGTCTCAGACCAGTGCTTGAACCCGTGTCCCCTGCATTGGCAGGCATATTCTCAACCACTGCGTCACCAGGGAAGCCCCCATTCTGCTTTATTTTAAAGGAAGTACCCTTTTCAGGACTCGTAGGCCCCTCGGGTGTGCATCATTTTCGCTCCAAGAACCCTGAGTACCTCCAGACACCTGTGGGCCTGCTGAGCAACATCGAGGCCCAAAGGTCGGTCCCTCGGATGCCCTCTGTGTATGCCGAGTGATGGGCAACACACTGCACGTTCCTTAAGGACAGCTACATTTCCAGAGCACTGGAACAACCTCAGGACCACATTTCTAGCCAGTGGGACGTGCCCTGGAAGTGTTCGTCACGGCCCCCGTCTGAGCTGCCATGAGAAAACACTCTGCGTAGAATTCTTCGAGGGCCTCGTACCTGAAGTCACTCTGCTCGAGGAGAAAGTCAGCATCCTACCATGCTGTGGCGCTAACGGGACACTCAGCGTGAGCAATTGCCTCAAGGTAAGGCCCTGAATTGCCGTGCAGAAGCGGAGGCGTGCAGCAGTTTTCAGGAGGCCGTAGCCACTGCTCTGCATTAGTTTATTTATTTATTTATTTGTTTATCTATCTATTTATTTATTTATTTATTTAATATATCATTTTTTTTTTACTGTGTTGGGTCGTCTTTGCTGCATGTGAGCTTTGTCTAGTTGCAGCGAGCGGGGGCTATTCTTCGTTGCAGTGCGCGGGCTTCTAATTGCGGTGACTCCTCTTGTTGTGGAGCACAGGCTCTAGGCACGTGGACTTCATTAGTTCTGGCATGCGGGCTCAGTCGTTGTGGCTCCCGGTCTCTAGAGCGCAGGCTCAGTCATTGTGGTTCACGGGCTTAAGTACTCCGCAGCATGTGAGATCTTGGTGGACCAGGGCTCGAACCCATGTCCGCTTCATCGGCAGGTGGATTCCCAAACATTGCACCACAAGGGAAGCCCCTGCTCTGCATTATTTTAATGTCAGTATGCTTTGCAGGACATCTAGGATCCTCGCGTGGGCACCCTATTTCCTGCAAGAACACCGAGTACCCCGAGGCCCCCATGGGCCCGCTAAGCCACATCCAGGCCCATAGCCCTTCGGAGCCACTCTGTGTATGCCGAGTGTAGGGCAACGCACTGCACTCCTTCTTGGGACAGCTTGAATTCCCCAGCACTCGAACAGGTCCACGAACACCGTTCTAGCAGGTCCAACGTGCTGTGCAAGTCTGGCTCATTGCCCAAGTCTGAGCTGCACTGAGAAAAACCCTCGGCTTCGTATTCCATCTGGGAGTCCCTGCCTGAAGTCTCCCTGCCTCCAAGAGAAAGTCGGCTTGCGTTCCGCCTGCAACTAAAGCCCAGTTCCGCTGGTAACACTGCAGGCTTTTGAAGAGCCACGGGCCCGGAGGCCTAGCTGGGGCGTTCCTTCGTTGAGGCAGTTCGCTATTTGCAGAACACCCTGCTGCGAGGAGTTGATTCAGGGAAGGAACCACAGGGTAACCTGTGTCTCTTTGGACTTCTTAGAAAGCACCGGGATATATGCTGCGTGTGCCCTTGGAAATGGGGGCCTGATGGAACTAGCCTTGCTTTCCCATTTTGAAAGCTCCATTCATGCTGCCTTGAAGCTACTTGAAATTGACTGCTGTTGACAGGCCACTAGCCACTGTAGGCATGGGTCTGGGTAGAAAATGAGTTTTCTCTAGCTATGCCGGCTGCTTCGATGGGCGGGTTGGAGCTCATCCTGCCACGCTCTAGAGCTAAAGGGAAACTCAACGTGAGTACTGGCCTCGAGGTAAGTCCCTGAGTAGCTGCGCAGATAGGGAGGCATGCAGCTGTTTCCATGCGGTCTTAGTCGCTGTTCTGCTTGATTTTATTTTATTTTTTTCATTTTTTTTTAAGAATTATTTTTTGATTGATTGATCGCTATGTTGGGTCTTCATTTCTGTGCTAGGGCTCTCTCCAGTTGCGGCAAATGGGGCCACTCTTCATCGCGGTGCTCGGGCCTCTCACTATCGCGGCCTCTCTTGTTGCGGAGCACAGGCTCCAGACGTGCAGGTTCAGTCATTGTGGCCCACGGGCCCAGTTTCTCCGCGGCATGTGTGATCCTCTGAGACCAGGCCTCGAACTCGTGTCCCCTGCATTGGCAGGCATATTCTCAACCACTGCGCCACCAGGGAAGCCCCTGTTCTGCTTTATTTTAAAGGAAGTACCCTTTTTAGGACTCGTAGGCCCCTCGGGTGTGCATCATTTTCCTTCCAAGAACCCTGAGTACCTCCAGACTCCTGTGGGCCTGCTGAGCAACATCGAGGCCCAAAGGTCGGTCCCTCGGAGGCCCTCTGTGTATGCCGAGTGATGGGCAACACACTGCACGTTCCTTAAGGACAGCTACATTTCCAGAGCACTGGAACAGCCTCAGGACCACATTTCTCGCCAGGGTGACGTGCCCTGGAAGTGTTCGTCACAGCCCCCGTCTGAGCTGCCATGAGAAAACACTCTGCGTAGAATTCTTCGAGGGCCTCGTACCTGAAGTCACTCTGCTCGAGGAGAAAGTCAGCATCCTACCATGCTGTGGCGCTAACGGGACACTCAGCGTGAGCACTTGCCTCAAGGTAAGGCCCTGAATTGCCATTCAGAAGCGGAGGCGTGCTGCAGTTTTCAGGAGGCCGTAGCCACTGCTCTGCATTAGTTTATTTATTTATTTATTTGTTTATCTATCTATCTATTTATTTATTTATTTAATATATCATGTTTTTTTTTTACTGTGCTGGGTCGTCATTGCTGCATGTGAGCTTTCTCTAGTTGCAGCGAGCGGGGGCTACACTTCGTTGCGGTGTGCGGGCTTCTCATTGCAGTGACTCCTCTTGTTGTGGAGCACAGGCTCTAGGCACGTGGACTTCATTAGTTCTGGCATGCGGGCTCAGTCGTTTTGGCTCCCGGGCTCTTGAGCGCAGGCTCAGTCGTTGTGGTTCACGGGCTTAAGTGCTCCGCAGCATGTGAGATCTTGGTGGACCAGGGCTCGAACCCATGTCCGCTGCATCGGCAGGTGGATTCCCAAACATTGCACCACAAGGGAAGCCCCTGCTCTGCATTATTTTAATGTCAGTATGCTTTGCAGGACATCTAGGAGCCTCGCGTGGGCACCCTATTTCCTGCAAGAACACTGAGTACCCCGAGGCCCCCATGGGCCCGCTAAGCCACATCCAGGCCCATAGCCCTTCGGAGCCACTCTGTGTATGCCGAGTGTAGGGCAACACACTGCACTCCTTCTTGGGACAGCTTGAATTCCCCAGCACTCGAACAGGTCCACGAACACCCTTCTAGCAGGTCCAACGTGCCGTGGAAGTCTGGCTCATTGCCCAAGACTGAGCTGCACTGAGAAAAACCCTCGGCTTCGTATTCCATCTGGGAGTCCCTGCCTGAAGTCACCCTGCCTCCAAGAGAAAGTCGGCTTGCGTTCCGACTGCAACTAAAGCCCAGTTCCTCGGGTAACACTTCAGGCTTTTGAAGAGCCACGGGCCCGGAAGCCTAGCTGGGGCGTTCCTTCGTTGAGGCAGTTCGCTATTTGCAGAACACCCTGCTTCGAGGAGTTGATTCAGGGAAGGAACCACAGGGTTACCTGTGTCTCTTTGGACTTCTTAGAAAGCACAGGGATGTATGCTGCGTGTGCCCTTGAAAATGGGGGCCTGATGGAACTAGCCTTGCTTTGCCATTTTGAAAGCTCCATTCATGCTGCCTTGAAGCTACTTGAAATTGACTGCTGTTGACAGGCCACTGTAGGCATGGCTCTGGGTAGAAAATGAGTTTTCTCTAGCTATGCCGGTTGCTTCGATGGCCGGGGTGGAGCTCATCCTGCCACGCTCCAGAGCTAAAGGGAAACTCAAAGTGCGTACTGGCCTCGAGGTAAGTCCCTGAGTAGCCGCGCAGAAAGGGAGGCATGCAGCTGTTTCCATGCGGTCTTAGTCGCTGATCTACTTGATTTTATTTTATTTTTTTCATTTTTTTTTAAGAATTATTTTTGATTGATTGATCGCTATGTTGGGTCTTCATTTCTGTGCTAGGGCTCTCTCCAGTTGCGGCAAATGGGGCCACTCTTCATCGCGGTGCGCGGGCCTCTCAATATCGCGGCCTCTCTTGTTGCGGAGCACAGGCTCCAGACGCGCAGGTTCAGTCATTGTGGCCCACGGGCCTAGTTTCTCCGTGGCATGTGTGATCATCTCAGACCAGTGCTCGAACCCGTGTCCCCTGCATTGGCAGGCATATTCTCAACCACTGCGCCACCAGGGAAGCCCCTGTTCTGCTTTATTTTAAAGGAAGTACCCTTTTCAGGACTCGTAGGCCCCTCGGGTGTGCATCATTTTCCCTCCAAGAACCCTGAGTACCTCCAGACTCCTGTGGGCCTGCTGAGCAACATCGAGTCCCAAAGGTCAGTCCCTCGGAGGCCCTCTGTGTATGCCGAGTGATGGGCAACACACTGCACGTTCCTTAAGGACAGCTTCATTTCCAGAGCACTGGAACAGCCTCAGGACCACATTTCTAGCCAGTGCGATGTGCCCTGGAAGTGTTCGTCACGGCCCCCGTCTGAGCTGCCATGAGAAAACACTCTGCGTAGAATTCTTCGAGGGCCTCGTACCTGAAGTCACTCTGCTCGAGGAGAAAGTCAGCATCCTACCATGCTGTGGCGCTAACGGGACACTCAGCGTGAGCACTTGCCTCAAGGTACGGCCCTGAATTGCCGTGCAGAAGCGGAGGCGTGCAGCAGTTTTCAGGAGGCCGTAGCCACTGCTCTGCATTAGTTTATTTATTTATTTATTTGTTTATATATCTATCTATTTATTTATTTATTTAATATATCTTTTTTTTTTAAATAAATTTATTTATTTATTTATTTATTTTTAGCTGTGTTGGGTCTTCGTTTCTGTGCGAGGGCTTTCTCCAGTTGCGGCGAGCGGGGGCCATTCTTCATAGCGGTGCGCGGGCCTCTCACTATTGCGGCCTCTCTTGTTGCGGAGCACAGGCTCCAGACGCGCAGGTTCAGTCATTGTGGCCCACGGGCCCAGTTTCTCTGCGGCATGTGTGATCCTCTCAGACCAGGGCTCGAACCCGTGTCCCCTGCATTGGCAGGCATATTCTCAACCACTGCGCCACCAGGGAAGCCCCTGTTCTGCTTTATTTTAAAGGAAGTACCCTTTTCAGGACTCATAGGCCCCTCGGGTGTGCATCATTTTCCCTCCAAGAACCCTGAGTACCTCCAGACTCCTGTGGGCCTGCTGAGCAACATCGAGGCCCAAAGGTCGGTCCCTCGGAGGCCCTCTGTGTATGCCGAGTGATGGGCAACACACTGCACGTTCCTTAAGGAGAGCTACATTTCCAGAGCACTGGAACAGCCTCAGGACCACATTTCTAGCCAGTGCGACGTGCCCTGGAAGTGTTCGTCACGGCCCCCGTCTGAGCTGCCATGAGAAAACACTCTGCGTAGAATTCTTCGAGGGCCTCGTACCTGAAGTCACTCTGCTCGAGGAGAAAGTCAGCATCCTACCATGCTGTGGCGCTACCGGGACACTCAGCGTGAGCACTTGCCTCAAGCTAAGGCCCTGAATTGCCGTGCAGAAGCGGAGGCGTGCAGCAGTTTTCAGGAGGCCGTAGCCACTGCTCTGCATGAGTTTATTTATTTATTTATTTGTTTATCTATCTATCTATTTATTTATTTATTTAATATATCATTTTTTTTTTACTGTGTTGGGTCATCGTTGCTGCATGTGAGCTTTCTCTAGTTGCAGCGAGCGGGGGCTACTCTACGTTGCGGTGTGCGGGCTTCTCATTGCGGTGACTCCTCTTGTTGTGGAGCACAGGCTCTAGGCACGTGGACTTCATTAGTTCTGGCATGCGGGCTCAGTCGTTTTGGCTCCCGGGCTCTTGAGCACAGGCTCAGTCGTTGTGGTTCACGGGCTTAAGTGCTCCGCAGCATGTGAGATCTTGGTGGACCAGGGCTCGAACCCATGTCCGCTGCATCGGCAGGTGGATTCCCAAACATTGCACCACAAGGGAAGCCCCTGCTCTGCATTATTTTAATGTCAGTATGCTTTGCAGGACATCTAGGAGCCTCGCGTGGGCACCCTATTTCCTGCAAGAACACTGAGTACCCCGAGGCCCCCATGGGCCCGCTAAGCCACATCCAGGCCCATAGCCCTTCGGAGCCACTCTGTGTATGCCGAGTGTAGGGCAACACACTGCACTCCTTCTTGGGACAGCTTGAATTCCCCAGCACTCGAACAGGTCCACGAACACCCTTCTAGCAGGTCCAACGTGCCGTGGAAGTCTGGCTCATTGCCCAAGACTGAGCTGCACTGAGAAAAACCCTCGGCTTCGTATTCCATCTGGGAGTCCCTGCCTGAAGTCACCCTGCCTCCAAGAGAAAGTCGGCTTGCGTTCCGACTGCAACTAAAGCCCAGTTCCTCGGGTAACACTTCAGGCTTTTGAAGAGCCACGGGCCCGGAAGCCTAGCTGGGGCGTTCCTTCGTTGAGGCAGTTCGCTATTTGCAGAACACCCTGCTTCGAGGAGTTGATTCAGGGAAGGAACCACAGGATTACCTGTGTCTCTTTGGACTTCTTAGAAAGCACAGGGATGTATGCTGCGTGTGCCCTTGGAAATGGGGGCCTGATGGAACTAGCCTTGCTTTCCCATTTTGAAAGCTCCATTCATGCTGCCTTGAAGCTACTTGAAATTGACTGCTGTTGACAGGCCACTAGCCACTGTAGGCATGGGTCTGGGTAGAAAATGAGTTTTCTCTAGCTATGCCGGCTGCTTCGATGGGCGGGTTGGAGCTCATCCTGCCACGCTCTAGAGCTAAAGGGAAACTCAACGTGAGTACTGGCCTCGAGGTAAGTCCCTGAGTAGCTGCGCAGATAGGGAGGCATGCAGCTGTTTCCATGCGGTCTTAGTCGCTGTTCTGCTTGATTTTATTTTATTTTTTTCATTTTTTTTTAAGAATTATTTTTTGATTGATTGATCGCTATGTTGGGTCTTCATTTCTGTGCTAGGGCTCTCTCCAGTTGCGGCAAATGGGGCCACTCTTCATCGCGGTGCTCGGGCCTCTCACTATCGCGGCCTCTCTTGTTGCGGAGCACAGGCTCCAGACGTGCAGGTTCAGTCATTGTGGCCCACGGGCCCAGTTTCTCCGCGGCATGTGTGATCCTCTGAGACCAGGCCTCGAACTCGTGTCCCCTGCATTGGCAGGCATATTCTCAACCACTGCGCCACCAGGGAAGCCCCTGTTCTGCTTTATTTTAAAGGAAGTACCCTTTTTAGGACTCGTAGGCCCCTCGGGTGTGCATCATTTTCCTTCCAAGAACCCTGAGTACCTCCAGACTCCTGTGGGCCTGCTGAGCAACATCGAGGCCCAAAGGTCGGTCCCTCGGAGGCCCTCTGTGTATGCCGAGTGATGGGCAACACACTGCACGTTCCTTAAGGACAGCTACATTTCCAGAGCACTGGAACAGCCTCAGGACCACATTTCTTGCCAGGGTGACGTGCCCTGGAAGTGTTCGTCACAGCCCCCGTCTGAGCTGCCATGAGAAAACACTCTGCGTAGAATTCTTCGAGGGCCTCGTACCTGAAGTCACTCTGCTCGAGGAGAAAGTCAGCATCCTACCATGCTGTGGCGCTAACGGGACACTCAGCGTGAGCACTTGCCTCAAGGTAAGGCCCTGAATTGCCATTCAGAAGCGGAGGCGTGCTGCAGTTTTCAGGAGGCCGTAGCCACTGCTCTGCATTAGTTTATTTATTTATTTATTTGTTTATCTATCTATCTATTTATTTATTTATTTAATATATCATGTTTTTTTTTTACTGTGCTGGGTCGTCATTGCTGCATGTGAGCTTTCTCTAGTTGCAGCGAGCGGGGGCTACACTTCGTTGCGGTGTGCGGGCTTCTCATTGCAGTGACTCCTCTTGTTGTGGAGCACAGGCTCTAGGCACGTGGACTTCATTAGTTCTGGCATGCGGGCTCAGTCGTTTTGGCTCCCGGGCTCTTGAGCGCAGGCTCAGTCGTTGTGGTTCACGGGCTTAAGTGCTCCGCAGCATGTGAGATCTTGGTGGACCAGGGCTCGAACCCATGTCCGCTGCATCGGCAGGTGGATTCCCAAACATTGCACCACAAGGGAAGCCCCTGCTCTGCATTATTTTAATGTCAGTATGCTTTGCAGGACATCTAGGAGCCTCGCGTGGGCACCCTATTTCCTGCAAGAACACTGAGTACCCCGAGGCCCCCATGGGCCCGCTAAGCCACATCCAGGCCCATAGCCCTTCGGAGCCACTCTGTGTATGCCGAGTGTAGGGCAACACACTGCACTCCTTCTTGGGACAGCTTGAATTCCCCAGCACTCGAACAGGTCCACGAACACCCTTCTAGCAGGTCCAACGTGCCGTGGAAGTCTGGCTCATTGCCCAAGACTGAGCTGCACTGAGAAAAACCCTCGGCTTCGTATTCCATCTGGGAGTCCCTGCCTGAAGTCACCCTGCCTCCAAGAGAAAGTCGGCTTGCGTTCCGACTGCAACTAAAGCCCAGTTCCTCGGGTAACACTTCAGGCTTTTGAAGAGCCACGGGCCCGGAAGCCTAGCTGGGGCGTTCCTTCGTTGAGGCAGTTCGCTATTTGCAGAACACCCTGCTTCGAGGAGTTGATTCAGGGAAGGAACCACAGGGTTACCTGTGTCTCTTTGGACTTCTTAGAAAGCACAGGGATGTATGCTGCATGTGCCCTTGAAAATGGGGGCCTGATGGAACTAGCCTTGCTTTGCCATTTTGAAAGCTCCATTCATGCTGCCTTGAAGCTACTTGAAATTGACTGCTGTTGACAGGCCACTGTAGGCATGGCTCTGGGTAGAAAATGAGTTTTCTCTAGCTATGCCGGTTGCTTCGATGGCCGGGGTGGAGCTCATCCTGCCACGCTCCAGAGCTAAAGGGAAACTCAAAGTGCGTACTGGCCTCGAGGTAAGTCCCTGAGTAGCCGCGCAGAAAGGGAGGCATGCAGCTGTTTCCATGCGGTCTTAGTCGCTGATCTACTTGATTTTATTTTATTTTTTTCATTTTTTTTTAAGAATTATTTTTGATTGATTGATCGCTATGTTGGGTCTTCATTTCTGTGCTAGGGCTCTCTCCAGTTGCGGCAAATGGGGCCACTCTTCATCGCGGTGCGCGGGCCTCTCAATATCGCGGCCTCTCTTGTTGCGGAGCACAGGCTCCAGACGCGCAGGTTCAGTCATTGTGGCCCACGGGCCTAGTTTCTCCGTGGCATGTGTGATCATCTCAGACCAGTGCTCGAACCCGTGTCCCCTGCATTGGCAGGCATATTCTCAACCACTGCGCCACCAGGGAAGCCCCTGTTCTGCTTTATTTTAAAGGAAGTACCCTTTTCAGGACTCGTAGGCCCCTCGGGTGTGCATCATTTTCCCTCCAAGAACCCTGAGTACCTCCAGACTCCTGTGGGCCTGCTGAGCAACATCGAGTCCCAAAGGTCAGTCCCTCGGAGGCCCTCTGTGTATGCCGAGTGATGGGCAACACACTGCACGTTCCTTAAGGACAGCTTCATTTCCAGAGCACTGGAACAGCCTCAGGACCACATTTCTAGCCAGTGCGATGTGCCCTGGAAGTGTTCGTCACGGCCCCCGTCTGAGCTGCCATGAGAAAACACTCTGCGTAGAATTCTTCGAGGGCCTCGTACCTGAAGTCACTCTGCTCGAGGAGAAAGTCAGCATCCTACCATGCTGTGGCGCTAACGGGACACTCAGCGTGAGCACTTGCCTCAAGGTACGGCCCTGAATTGCCGTGCAGAAGCGGAGGCGTGCAGCAGTTTTCAGGAGGCCGTAGCCACTGCTCTGCATTAGTTTATTTATTTATTTATTTGTTTATATATCTATCTATTTATTTATTTATTTAATATATCTTTTTTTTTTAAATAAATTTATTTATTTATTTATTTATTTTTAGCTGTGTTGGGTCTTCGTTTCTGTGCGAGGGCTTTCTCCAGTTGCGGCGAGCGGGGGCCATTCTTCATAGCGGTGCGCGGGCCTCTCACTATTGCGGCCTCTCTTGTTGCGGAGCACAGGCTCCAGACGCGCAGGTTCAGTCATTGTGGCCCACGGGCCCAGTTTCTCTGCGGCATGTGTGATCCTCTCAGACCAGGGCTCGAACCCGTGTCCCCTGCATTGGCAGGCATATTCTCAACCACTGCGCCACCAGGGAAGCCCCTGTTCTGCTTTATTTTAAAGGAAGTACCCTTTTCAGGACTCATAGGCCCCTCGGGTGTGCATCATTTTCCCTCCAAGAACCCTGAGTACCTCCAGACTCCTGTGGGCCTGCTGAGCAACATCGAGGCCCAAAGGTCGGTCCCTCGGAGGCCCTCTGTGTATGCCGAGTGATGGGCAACACACTGCACGTTCCTTAAGGAGAGCTACATTTCCAGAGCACTGGAACAGCCTCAGGACCACATTTCTAGCCAGTGCGACGTGCCCTGGAAGTGTTCGTCACGGCCCCCGTCTGAGCTGCCATGAGAAAACACTCTGCGTAGAATTCTTCGAGGGCCTCGTACCTGAAGTCACTCTGCTCGAGGAGAAAGTCAGCATCCTACCATGCTGTGGCGCTACCGGGACACTCAGCGTGAGCACTTGCCTCAAGCTAAGGCCCTGAATTGCCGTGCAGAAGCGGAGGCGTGCAGCAGTTTTCAGGAGGCCGTAGCCACTGCTCTGCATGAGTTTATTTATTTATTTATTTGTTTATCTATCTATCTATTTATTTATTTATTTAATATATCATTTTTTTTTTACTGTGTTGGGTCATCGTTGCTGCATGTGAGCTTTCTCTAGTTGCAGCGAGCGGGGGCTACTCTACGTTGCGGTGTGCGGGCTTCTCATTGCGGTGACTCCTCTTGTTGTGGAGCACAGGCTCTAGGCACGTGGACTTCATTAGTTCTGGCATGCGGGCTCAGTCGTTTTGGCTCCCGGGCTCTTGAGCACAGGCTCAGTCGTTGTGGTTCACGGGCTTAAGTGCTCCGCAGCATGTGAGATCTTGGTGGACCAGGGCTCGAACCCATGTCCGCTGCATCGGCAGGTGGATTCCCAAACATTGCACCACAAGGGAAGCCCCTGCTCTGCATTATTTTAATGTCAGTATGCTTTGCAGGACATCTAGGAGCCTCGCGTGGGCACCCTATTTCCTGCAAGAACACTGAGTACCCCGAGGCCCCCATGGGCCCGCTAAGCCACATCCAGGCCCATAGCCCTTCGGAGCCACTCTGTGTATGCCGAGTGTAGGGCAACACACTGCACTCCTTCTTGGGACAGCTTGAATTCCCCAGCACTCGAACAGGTCCACGAACACCCTTCTAGCAGGTCCAACGTGCCGTGGAAGTCTGGCTCATTGCCCAAGACTGAGCTGCACTGAGAAAAACCCTCGGCTTCGTATTCCATCTGGGAGTCCCTGCCTGAAGTCACCCTGCCTCCAAGAGAAAGTCGGCTTGCGTTCCGACTGCAACTAAAGCCCAGTTCCTCGGGTAACACTTCAGGCTTTTGAAGAGCCACGGGCCCGGAAGCCTAGCTGGGGCGTTCCTTCGTTGAGGCAGTTCGCTATTTGCAGAACACCCTGCTTCGAGGAGTTGATTCAGGGAAGGAACCACAGGATTACCTGTGTCTCTTTGGACTTCTTAGAAAGCACAGGGATGTATGCTGCGTGTGCCCTTGAAAATGGGGGCCTGATGGAACTAGCCTTGCTTTGCCATTTTGAAAGCTCCATTCATGCTGCCTTGAAGCTACTTGAAATTGACTGCTGTTGACAGGCCACTAGCCACTGTAGGCATGGCTCTGGGTAGAAAATGAGTTTTCTCTAGCTATGCCGGCTGCTTCGATGGGCGGGTTGGAGCTCATCCTGCCATGCTCTAGAGCTAAAGGGAAACTCAACGTGAGTACTGGCCTCGAGGTACGTCCCTGAGTAGCCGCGCAGAAAGGGAGGCATGCAGCCGTTTCCATGCGGTCTTAGTCGCTGATCTACTTGATTTTATTTTATTTTTTTCATTTTTTTTTAAGAATTATTTTTTGATTGATTGATCGCTATGTTGGGTCTTCATTTCTGTGCTAGGGCTCTCTCCAGTTGCGGCAAATGGGGCCACTCTTCATCGCGGTGCGCGGGCCTCTCACTATCGCGGCCTCTCTTGTTGCGGAGCACAGGCTCCAGACGCGCAGGTTCAGTCATTGTGGCCCACGGGCGCAGTTTCTCCGCGGCATGTGTGATCCTCTCAGACCAGGGCTCGAACCCGTGTCCCCTGCATTGGCAGGCATATTCTCAACTACTGCGCCACCAGGGAAGCCCCTGTTCTGCTTTATTTTAAAGGACGTACCATTTTCAGGACTCGTAGGACTCTCGGGTGTGCATCATTTTCCCTCCAAGAACCCTGAGTACCTCCAGACTCCTGTGGGCCTGCTGAGAAACATCGAGGCCGAAAGGGCGGACCCTCAGAGGCCCGCTGTGTATGCCGAGTGATGGGCAACACACTGCCTGTTCCTTAAGGAGAGCTACATTTCCAGAGCACTGGAACAGCCCCAGGACCACATTTCTAGCCAGTGCGACGTGCCCTGGAAGTGTTCGTCACGGCCCCCGTCTGAGCTGCCATGAGAAAACACTCTGCGTAGAATTCTTCGAGGGCCTCGTACCTGACGTCACTCTGCTCGAGGAGAAAGTCAGCATCCTACCATGCTGTGGCGCTAACGGGACACTCAGCGTGAGCACTTGCCTCAAGGTAAGGCCCTGAATTGCCGTGCAGAAGCGGAGGCGTGCAGCAGTTTTCAGGAGGCCGTAGCCACTGCTCTGCATTAGTTAATTAATTTATTTATTTGTTTATCTATCTATTTATTTATTTATTTAATATATCATTTTTTTTTTACTGTGTTGGGTGTTCGTTGCTGCATGTGAGCTTTCTCTAGTTACAGCGAGCGGGGGCTACTCTTCGTTGCGGTGCGCAGGCTTCTAATTGCGGTGACTCCTCTTTTGTGGCGCACAGGCTCTAGGCACGTGGACTTCATTAGTTCTGGCATGCGGGCTCTGTCGTTGTGGCTCCCCGTCTCTAGAGCGCAGGCTCAGTCATTGTGGTTCACGGGCTTAAGTACTCCGCAGCATGTGAGATCTTGGTGGACCAGGGCTCGAACCCATGTCCGCTTCATCGGCAGGTGGATTCCCAAACATTGCACCACAAGGGAAGCCCCTGCTCTGCATTATTTTAATGTCAGTATGCTTTGCAGGACATCTAGGATCCTCGCGTGGGCACCCTATTTCCTGCAAGAACACCGAGTACCCCGAGGCCCCCATGGGCCCGCTAAGCCACATCCAGGCCCATAGCCCTTCGGAGCCACTCTGTGTATGCCGAGTGTAGGGCAACGCACTGCACTCCTTCTTGGGACAGCTTGAATTCCCCAGCACTCGAACAGGTCCACGAACACCGTTCTAGCAGGTCCAACGTGCTGTGCAAGTCTGGCTCATTGCCCAAGTCTGAGCTGCACTGAGAAAAACCCTCGGCTTCGTATTCCATCTGGGAGTCCCTGCCTGAAGTCTCCCTGCCTCCAAGAGAAAGTCGGCTTGCGTTCCGCCTGCAACTAAAGCCCAGTTCCGCTGGTAACACTGCAGGCTTTTGAAGAGCCACGGGCCCGGAGGCCTAGCTGGGGCGTTCCTTCGTTGAGGCAGTTCGCTATTTGCAGAACACCCTGCTGCGAGGAGTTGATTCAGGGAAGGAACCACAGGGTAACCTGTGTCTCTTTGGACTTCTTAGAAAGCACCGGGATATATGCTGCGTGTGCCCTTGGAAATGGGGGCCTGATGGAACTAGCCTTGCTTTCCCATTTTGAAAGCTCCATTCATGCTGCCTTGAAGCTACTTGAAATTGACTGCTGTTGACAGGCCACTAGCCACTGTAGGCATGGCTCTGGGTAGAAAATGAGTTTTCTCTAGCTATGCCGGCTGCTTCGATGGGCGGGTTGGAGCTCATCCTGCCACGCTCTAGAGCTAAAGGGAAACTCAGCGTGAGTACTGGCCTCGAGGTAAGTCCCTGAGTAGCTGCGCAGATAGGGAGGCATGCAGCTGTTTCCATGAGGTCTTAGTCGCTGTTCTGCTTGATTTTATTTTATTTTTTTATTTTTTATTTTTTTTTAAGGTTTATTTTTTGATTGATTGATCGCTATGTTGGGTCTTCGTTTCTGTGCTAGGGCTCTCTCCAGTTGCAGCAATTGGGGCCACTCTTCATCGCGGTGCGCGGGCCTCTCACTATCGCGGACTCTCTTGTTGCGGAGCACAGGCTCCAGACGCGCAGGTTCAGTCATTGTGGCCCACGGGCCCAGTTTCTCCACGGCATGTGGGATCCTCTCAGACCAGGGCTCGAACCCGTGTCCCCTGCATTGGCAGGCATATTCTCAACCACTGCGCCACCAGGGAAGACCCTGTTCTGCTTTATTTTAAAGGAAGTACCCTTTTCAGGACTCGTAGGCCCCTCGGGTGTGCATCATTTTCGCTCCAAGAACCCTGAGTACCTCCAGACTCCTGTGGGCCTGCTGAGCAACCTCGAGGCCCAAAGGTCGGTCCCTCGGAGGCCCTCTGTGTATGCCGAGTGATGGGCAACACACTGCCTGTTCCTTGAGGAGAGCTACATTTCCAGAGCACTGGAACAGCCCCAGGACCACATTTCTAGCCAGTGCGATGTGCCCTGGAAGTGTTCGTCACGGCCCCCGTCTGAGCTGCCATGAGAAAACACTCTGTGTAGAATTCTTCGAGGGCCTCGTACCTGAAGTCACTCTGCTCGAGGAGAAAGTCAGCATCCTACCATGCTGTGGCGCTACCGGGACACTCAGCGTGAGCACTTTCCTCAAGGTAAGGCCCTGAATTGCCGTGCAGAAGCCGAGGCATGCAGCAGTTTTCAGGAGGCCGTAGCCACTGCTCTGTATTAGTTTATTTATTTATTTATTTGTTTATCTATCTATTTATTTATTTATTTATTTATTATATCATTTTTTTTTTACTGTGTTGGGTCGTCGTTGCTGCATGTGAGCTTTCTCTAGTTGCAGCGAGCGGGGGCTATTCTTCGTTGCGGTGCGCGGGCTTCTAATTGCGGTGACTCCTCTTGTTGTGGAGCACAGGCTCTAGGCACGTGGACTTCATTTGTTCTGGCATGCGGGCTCAGTCGTTGTGGCTCCCGGTCTCTAGAGCGCAGGTTCAGTCGTTGTGGTTCACGGGCTTAAGTACTCCGCAGCATGTGAGATCTTGGTGGACCAGGGCTGGAACCCATGTCCGCTTCATCGGCAGGTGGATTCCCAAACATTGCACCACAAGGGAAGCCCCTGTTCTGCATTATTTTAATGTCAGTATGCTTTGCAGGACATCTAGGAGCCTCGCGTGGGCACCCTATTTCCTGCAAGAACACTGAGTACCCCGAGGCCCCCATGGGCCCGCTAAGCCACATCCAGGCCCATAGCCCTTCGGAGCCACTCTGTGTATGCCGAGTGTAGGGCAACACACTGCACTCCTTCTTGGGACAGCTTGAATTCCCCAGCACTCGAACAGGTCCACGAACACCGTTCTAGCAGGTCCAACGTGCCGTGCAAGTCTGGCTCATTGCCCAAGTCTGAGCTGCACTGAGAAAAACCCTCGGCTTCATATTCCATCTGAGAGTCCCTGCCTGAAGTCTCCCTGCCTCCAAGAGAAAGTCGGCTTGCGTTCCGCCTGCAACTAAAGCCCAGTTCCTCTGGTAACACTGCAGGCTTTTGAAGAGCCACGGGCCCGGAGGCCTAGCTGGGGCGTTCCTTCGTTGAGGCAGTTCGCTATTTGCAGAACACCCTGCTGCGAGGAGTTGATTCAGGGAAGGAACCACAGGGTAACCTGTGTCTCTTTGGACTTCTTAGAAAGCACCGGGATATATGCTGCGTGTGCCCTTGGAAATGGGGGCCTGATGGAACTAGCCTTGCTTTCCCATTTTGAAAGCTCCATTCATGCTGCCTTGAAGCTACTTGAAATTGACTGCTGTTGACAGGCCACTAGCCACTGTAGGCATGGCTCTGGGTAGAAAATGAGTTTTCTCTAGCTATGCCGTCTGCTTCGATGGGCGGGTTGGAGCTCATCCTGCCACGCTCTCGAGCTAAAGGGAAACTCAACGTGAGTACTGGCCTCGAAGTAAGTCCCTGAGTAGCCGCGCAGAAAGGGAGGCATGCAGCTGTTTCCATGAGGTCTTAGTCGCTGTTCTGCTTGATTTTATTTTATTTTTTTATTTTTTATTTTTTTTAAGGTTTATTTTTTGATTGATTGATCGCTATGTTGGGTCTTCGTTTCTGTGCTAGGGCTCGCTCCAGTTGCGGCAATTGGGGCCACTCTTCATCGCGGTGAGCGGGCCTCTCACTATCGCGGACTCTCTTGTTGCGGAGCACAGGCTCCAGACGCGCAGGTTCAGTCATTGTGGCCGATGGGCCTAGTTTCTCCGTGGCATGTGTGAGCGTCTCAGACCAGTGCTTGAACCCGTGTCCCCTGCATTGGCAGGCATATTCTCAACCACTGCGTCACCAGGGAAGCCCCCATTCTGCTTTATTTTAAAGGAAGTACCCTTTTCAGGACTCGTAGGCCCCTCGGGTGTGCATCATTTTCGCTCCAAGAACCCTGAGTACCTCCAGACACCTGTGGGCCTGCTGAGCAACATCGAGGCCCAAAGGTCGGTCCCTCGGATGCCCTCTGTGTATGCCGAGTGATGGGCAACACACTGCACGTTCCTTAAGGACAGCTACATTTCCAGAGCACTGGAACAACCTCAGGACCACATTTCTAGCCAGTGGGACGTGCCCTGGAAGTGTTCGTCACGGCCCCCGTCTGAGCTGCCATGAGAAAACACTCTGCGTAGAATTCTTCGAGGGCCTCGTACCTGAAGTCACTCTGCTCGAGGAGAAAGTCAGCATCCTACCATGCTGTGGCGCTAACGGGACACTCAGCGTGAGCAATTGCCTCAAGGTAAGGCCCTGAATTGCCGTGCAGAAGCGGAGGCGTGCAGCAGTTTTCAGGAGGCCGTAGCCACTGCTCTGCATTAGTTTATTTATTTATTTATTTGTTTATCTATCTATTTATTTATTTATTTATTTAATATATCATTTTTTTTTTACTGTGTTGGGTCGTCTTTGCTGCATGTGAGCTTTGTCTAGTTGCAGCGAGCGGGGGCTATTCTTCGTTGCAGTGCGCGGGCTTCTAATTGCGGTGACTCCTCTTGTTGTGGAGCACAGGCTCTAGGCACGTGGACTTCATTAGTTCTGGCATGCGGGCTCAGTCGTTGTGGCTCCCGGTCTCTAGAGCGCAGGCTCAGTCATTGTGGTTAACGGGCTTAAGTACTCCGCAGCATGTGAGATCTTGGTGGACCAGGGCTCGAACCCATGTCCGCTTCATCGGCAGGTGGATTCCCAAACATTGCACCACAAGGGAAGCCCCTGCTCTGCATTATTTTAATGTCAGTATGCTTTGCAGGACATCTAGGAGCCTCGCGTGGGCACCCTATTTCCTGCAAGAACACCGAGTACCCCGAGGCCCCCATGGGCCCGCTAAGCCACATCCAGGCCCATAGCCCTTCGGAGCCACTCTGTGTATGCCGAGTGTAGGGCAACGCACTGCACTCCTTCTTGGGACAGCTTGAATTCCCCAGCACTCGAACAGGTCCACGAACACCGTTCTAGCAGGTCCAACGTGCTGTGCAAGTCTGGCTCATTGCCCAAGTCTGAGCTGCACTGAGAAAAACCCTCGGCTTCGTATTCCATCTGGGAGTCCCTGCCTGAAGTCTCCCTGCCTCCAAGAGAAAGTCGGCTTGCGTTCCGCCTGCAACTAAAGCCCAGTTCCGCTGGTAACACTGCAGGCTTTTGAAGAGCCACGGGCCCGGAGGCCTAGCTGGGGCGTTCCTTCGTTGAGGCAGTTCGCTATTTGCAGAACACCCTGCTGCGAGGAGTTGATTCAGGGAAGGAACCACAGGGTAACCTGTGTCTCTTTGGACTTCTTAGAAAGCACCGGGATATATGCTGCGTGTGCCCTTGGAAATGGGGGCCTGATGGAACTAGCCTTGCTTTCCCATTTTGAAAGCTCCATTCATGCTGCCTTGAAGCTACTTGAAATTGACTGCTGTTGACAGGCCACTAGCCACTGTAGGCATGGCTCTGGGTAGAAAATGAGTTTTCTCTAGCTATGCCGGCTGCTTCGATGGGCGGGTTGGAGCTCATCCTGCCACGCTCTAGAGCTAAAGGGAAACTCAACGTGAGTACTGGCCTCGAGGTAAGTCCCTGAGTAGCTGCGCAGATAGGGAGGCATGCAGCTGTTTCCATGCGGTCTTAGTCGCTGTTCTGCTTGATTTTATTTTATTTTTTTATTTTTTATTTTTTTTAAGGTTTATTTTTTGATTGATTGATCGCTATGTTGGGTCTTCGTTTCTGTGCTAGGGCTCGCTCCAGTTGCGGCAAATGGGGCCACTCTTCATCGCGGTGCTCGGGCCTCTCACTATCGCGGCCTCTCTTGTTGCGGAGCACAGGCTCCAGACGTGCAGGTTCAGTCATTGTGGCCCACGGGCCCAGTTTCTCCGCGGCATGTGTGATCCTCTGAGACCAGGCCTCGAACTCGTGTCCCCTGCATTGGCAGGCATATTCTCAACCACTGCGCCACCAGGGAAGCCCCTGTTCTGCTTTATTTTAAAGGAAGTACCCTTTTTAGGACTCGTAGGCCCCTCGGGTGTGCATCATTTTCCTTCCAAGAACCCTGAGTACCTCCAGACTCCTGTGGGCCTGCTGAGCAACATCGAGGCCCAAAGGTCGGTCCCTCGGAGGCCCTCTGTGTATGCCGAGTGATGGGCAACACACTGCACGTTCCTTAAGGACAGCTACATTTCCAGAGCACTGGAACAGCCTCAGGACCACATTTCTAGCCAGGGTGACGTGCCCTGGAAGTGTTCGTCACAGCCCCCGTCTGAGCTGCCATGAGAAAACACTCTGCGTAGAATTCTTCGAGGGCCTCGTACCTGAAGTCACTCTGCTCGAGGAGAAAGTCAGCATCCTACCATGCTGTGGCGCTAACGGGACACTCAGCGTGAGCACTTGCCTCAAGGTAAGGCCCTGAATTGCCATTCAGAAGCGGAGGCGTGCTGCAGTTTTCAGGAGGCCGTAGCCACTGCTCTGCATTAGTTTATTTATTTATTTATTTGTTTATCTATCTATCTATTTATTTATTTATTTAATATATCATGTTTTTTTTTTACTGTGCTGGGTCGTCATTGCTGCATGTGAGCTTTCTCTAGTTGCAGCGAGCGGGGGCTACACTTCGTTGCGGTGTGCGGGCTTCTCATTGCAGTGACTCCTCTTGTTGTGGAGCACAGGCTCTAGGCACGTGGAC
The DNA here is from genome assembly GCF_965194825.1 of Balaenoptera physalus. Taxonomy (NCBI): domain Eukaryota; kingdom Metazoa; phylum Chordata; class Mammalia; order Artiodactyla; family Balaenopteridae; genus Balaenoptera; species Balaenoptera physalus. The sequence goes on from NC_138890.1 coordinate 178,654,894, forward strand.
TTCATTAGTTCTGGCATGCGGGCTCAGTCGTTTTGGCTCCCGGGCTCTTCAGCGCAGGCTCAGTCGTTGTGGTTCACGGGCTTAAGTGCTCCGCAGCATGTGAGATCTTGGTGGACCAGGGCTCGAACCCATGTCCGCTGCATCGGCAGGTGGATTCCCAAACATTGCACCACAAGGGAAGCCCCTGCTCTGCATTATTTTAATGTCAGTATGCTTTGCAGGACATCTAGGAGCCTCGCGTGGGCACCCTATTTCCTGCAAGAACACTGAGTACCCCGAGGCCCCCATGGGCCCGCTAAGCCACATCCAGGCCCATAGCCCTTCGGAGCCACTCTGTGTATGCCGAGTGTAGGGCAACACACTGCACTCCTTCTTGGGACAGCTTGAATTCCCCAGCACTCGAACAGGTCCACGAACACCCTTCTAGCAGGTCCAACGTGCCGTGGAAGTCTGGCTCATTGCCCAAGACTGAGCTGCACTGAGAAAAACCCTCGGCTTCGTATTCCATCTGGGAGTCCCTGCCTGAAGTCACCCTGCCTCCAAGAGAAAGTCGGCTTGCGTTCCGACTGCAACTAAAGCCCAGTTCCTCGGGTAACACTTCAGGCTTTTGAAGAGCCACGGGCCCGGAAGCCTAGCTGGGGCGTTCCTTCGTTGAGGCAGTTCGCTATTTGCAGAACACCCTGCTTCGAGGAGTTGATTCAGGGAAGGAACCACAGGGTTACCTGTGTCTCTTTGGACTTCTTAGAAAGCACAGGGATGTATGCTGCGTGTGCCCTTGAAAATGGGGGCCTGATGGAACTAGCCTTGCTTTGCCATTTTGAAAGCTCCATTCATGCTGCCTTGAAGCTACTTGAAATTGACTGCTGTTGACAGGCCACTGTAGGCATGGCTCTGGGTAGAAAATGAGTTTTCTCTAGCTATGCCGGTTGCTTCGATGGCCGGGGTGGAGCTCATCCTGCCACGCTCCAGAGCTAAAGGGAAACTCAAAGTGCGTACTGGCCTCGAGGTAAGTCCCTGAGTAGCCGCGCAGAAAGGGAGGCATGCAGCTGTTTCCATGCGGTCTTAGTCGCTGATCTACTTGATTTTATTTTATTTTTTTCATTTTTTTTTAAGAATTATTTTTGATTGATTGATCGCTATGTTGGGTCTTCATTTCTGTGCTAGGGCTCTCTCCAGTTGCGGCAAATGGGGCCACTCTTCATCGCGGTGCGCGGGCCTCTCAATATCGCGGCCTCTCTTGTTGCGGAGCACAGGCTCCAGACGCGCAGGTTCAGTCATTGTGGCCCACGGGCCTAGTTTCTCCGTGGCATGTGTGATCATCTCAGACCAGTGCTCGAACCCGTGTCCCCTGCATTGGCAGGCATATTCTCAACCACTGCGCCACCAGGGAAGCCCCTGTTCTGCTTTATTTTAAAGGAAGTACCCTTTTCAGGACTCGTAGGCCCCTCGGGTGTGCATCATTTTCCCTCCAAGAACCCTGAGTACCTCCAGACTCCTGTGGGCCTGCTGAGCAACATCGAGTCCCAAAGGTCAGTCCCTCGGAGGCCCTCTGTGTATGCCGAGTGATGGGCAACACACTGCACGTTCCTTAAGGACAGCTTCATTTCCAGAGCACTGGAACAGCCTCAGGACCACATTTCTAGCCAGTGCGATGTGCCCTGGAAGTGTTCGTCACGGCCCCCGTCTGAGCTGCCATGAGAAAACACTCTGTGTAGAATTCTTCGAGGGCCTCGTACCTGAAGTCACTCTGCTCGAGGAGAAAGTCAGCATCCTACCATGCTGTGGCGCTAACGGGACACTCAGCGTGAGCACTTGCCTCAAGGTACGGCCCTGAATTGCCGTGCAGAAGCGGAGGCGTGCAGCAGTTTTCAGGAGGCCGTAGCCACTGCTCTGCATTAGTTTATTTATTTATTTATTTGTTTATATATCTATCTATTTATTTATTTATTTAATATATCTTTTTTTTTTAAATAAATTTATTTATTTATTTATTTATTTTTAGCTGTGTTGGGTCTTCGTTTCTGTGCGAGGGCTTTCTCCAGTTGCGGCGAGCGGGGGCCATTCTTCATAGCGGTGCGCGGGCCTCTCACTATTGCGGCCTCTCTTGTTGCGGAGCACAGGCTCCAGACGCGCAGGTTCAGTCATTGTGGCCCACGGGCCCAGTTTCTCTGCGGCATGTGTGATCCTCTCAGACCAGGGCTCGAACCCGTGTCCCCTGCATTGGCAGGCATATTCTCAACCACTGCGCCACCAGGGAAGCCCCTGTTCTGCTTTATTTTAAAGGAAGTACCCTTTTCAGGACTCATAGGCCCCTCGGGTGTGCATCATTTTCCCTCCAAGAACCCTGAGTACCTCCAGACTCCTGTGGGCCTGCTGAGCAACATCGAGGCCCAAAGGTCGGTCCCTCGGAGGCCCTCTGTGTATGCCGAGTGATGGGCAACACACTGCACGTTCCTTAAGGAGAGCTACATTTCCAGAGCACTGGAACAGCCTCAGGACCACATTTCTAGCCAGTGCGACGTGCCCTGGAAGTGTTCGTCACGGCCCCCGTCTGAGCTGCCATGAGAAAACACTCTGCGTAGAATTCTTCGAGGGCCTCGTACCTGAAGTCACTCTGCTCGAGGAGAAAGTCAGCATCCTACCATGCTGTGGCGCTACCGGGACACTCAGCGTGAGCACTTGCCTCAAGCTAAGGCCCTGAATTGCCGTGCAGAAGCGGAGGCGTGCAGCAGTTTTCAGGAGGCCGTAGCCACTGCTCTGCATGAGTTTATTTATTTATTTATTTGTTTATCTATCTATCTATTTATTTATTTATTTAATATATCATTTTTTTTTTACTGTGTTGGGTCGTCGTTGCTGCATGTGAGCTTTCTCTAGTTGCAGCGAGCGGGGGCTACTCTACGTTGCGGTGTGCGGGCTTCTCATTGCGGTGACTCCTCTTGTTGTGGAGCACAGGCTCTAGGCACGTGGACTTCATTAGTTCTGGCATGCGGGCTCAGTCGTTTTGGCTCCCGGGCTCTTGAGCGCAGGCTCAGTCGTTGTGGTTCACGGGCTTAAGTGCTCCGCAGCATGTGAGATCTTGGTGGACCAGGGCTCGAACCCATGTCCGCTGCATCGGCAGGTGGATTCCCAAACATTGCACCACAAGGGAAGCCCCTGCTCTGCATTATTTTAATGTCAGTATGCTTTGCAGGACATCTAGGAGCCTCGCGTGGGCACCCTATTTCCTGCAAGAACACTGAGTACCCCGAGGCCCCCATGGGCCCGCTAAGCCACATCCAGGCCCATAGCCCTTCGGAGCCACTCTGTGTATGCCGAGTGTAGGGCAACACACTGCACTCCTTCTTGGGACAGCTTGAATTCCCCAGCACTCGAACAGGTCCACGAACACCCTTCTAGCAGGTCCAACGTGCCGTGGAAGTCTGGCTCATTGCCCAAGACTGAGCTGCACTGAGAAAAACCCTCGGCTTCGTATTCCATCTGGGAGTCCCTGCCTGAAGTCACCCTGCCTCCAAGAGAAAGTCGGCTTGCGTTCCGACTGCAAATAAAGCCCAGTTCCTCGGGTAACACTTCAGGCTTTTGAAGAGCCACGGGCCCGGAAGCCTAGCTGGGGCGTTCCTTCGTTGAGGCAGTTCGCTATTTGCAGAACACCCTGCTTCGAGGAGTTGATTCAGGGAAGGAACCACAGGATTACCTGTGTCTCTTTGGACTTCTTAGAAAGCACAGGGATGTATGCTGCGTGTGCCCTTGAAAATGGGGGCCTGATGGAACTAGCCTTGCTTTGCCATTTTGAAAGCTCCATTCATGCTGCCTTGAAGCTACTTGAAATTGACTGCTGTTGACAGGCCACTAGCCACTGTAGGCATGGCTCTGGGTAGAAAATGAGTTTTCTCTAGCTATGCCGGCTGCTTCGATGGGCGGGTTGGAGCTCATCCTGCCATGCTCTAGAGCTAAAGGGAAACTCAACGTGAGTACTGGCCTCGAGGTACGTCCCTGAGTAGCCGCGCAGAAAGGGAGGCATGCAGCCGTTTCCATGCGGTCTTAGTCGCTGATCTACTTGATTTTATTTTATTTTTTTCATTTTTTTTTAAGAATTATTTTTTGATTGATTGATTGCTATGTTGGGTCTTCATTTCTGTGCTAGGGCTCTCTCCAGTTGCGGCAAATGGGGCCACTCTTCATCGCGGTGCGCGGGCCTCTCACTATCGCGGCCTCTCTTGTTGCGGAGCACAGGCTCCAGACGCGCAGGTTCAGTCATTGTGGCCCACGGGCCCAGTTTCTCCGCGGCATGTGTGATCCTCTGAGACCAGGCCTCGAACTCGTGCCCCTGCATTGGCAGGCATATTCTCAACCACTGCGCCACCAGGGAAGCCCCTGTTCTGCTTTATTTTAAAGGAAGTACCCTTTTTAGGACTCGTAGGCCCCTCGGGTGTGCATCATTTTCCCTCCAAGAACCCTGAGTACCTCCAGACTCCTGTGGGCCCTCTGAGCAACATCGAGGCCCAAAGGTCGGTCCCTCGGAGGCCCTCTGTGTATGCCGAGTGATGGGCAACACACTGCACGTTCCTTAAGGACAGCTACATTTCCAGAGCACTGGAACAGCCTCAGGACCACATTTCTAGCCAGGGTGACGTGCCCTGGAAGTGTTCGTCACGGCCCCCGTCTGAGCTGCCATGAGAAAACACTCTGCGTAGAATTCTTCGAGGGCCTCGTACCTGAAGTCACTCTGCTCGAGGAGAAAGTCAGCATCCTACCATGCTGTGGCGCTAACGGGACACTCAGCGTGAGCACTTGCCTCAAGGTAAGGCCCTGAATTGCCATTCAGAAGCGGAGGCGTGCTGCAGTTTTCAGGAGGCCGTAGCCACTGCTCTGCATTAGTTTATTTATTTATTTATTTGTTTATCTATCTATCTATTTATTTATTTATTTAATATATCATTTTTTTTTTTCTGTGCTGGGTCGTCATTGCTGCATGTGAGCTTTCTCTAGTTGCAGCGAGCGGGGGCTACACTTCGTTGCGGTGTGCGGGCTTCTCATTGCGGTGACTCCTCTTGTTGTGGAGCACAGGCTCTAGGCACGTGGACTTCATTAGTTCTGGCATGCGGGCTCAGTCGTTTTGGCTCCCGGGCTCTTGAGCGCAGGCTCAGTCGTTGTGGTTCACGGGCTTAAGTGCTCCGCAGCATGTGAGATCTTGGTGGACCAGGGCTCGAACCCATGTCCGCTGCATCGGCAGGTGGATTCCCAAACATTGCACCACAAGGGAAGCCCCTGCTCTGCATTATTTTAATGTCAGTATGCTTTGCAGGACATCTAGGAGCCTCGCGTGGGCACCCTATTTCCTGCAAGAACACTGAGTACCCCGAGGCCCCCATGGGCCCGCTAAGCCACATCCAGGCCCATAGCCCTTCGGAGCCACTCTGTGTATGCCGAGTGTAGGGCAACACACTGCACTCCTTCTTGGGACAGCTTGAATTCCCCAGCACTCGAACAGGTCCACGAACACCCTTCTAGCAGGTCCAACGTGCCGTGGAAGTCTGGCTCATTGCCCAAGACTGAGCTGCACTGAGAAAAACCCTCGGCTTCGTATTCCATCTGGGAGTCCCTGCCTGAAGTCACCCTGCCTCCAAGAGAAAGTCGGCTTGCGTTCCGACTGCAACTAAAGCCCAGTTCCTCGGGTAACACTTCAGGCTTTTGAAGAGCCACGGGCCCGGAAGCCTAGCTGGGGCGTTCCTTCGTTGAGGCAGTTCGCTATTTGCAGAACACCCTGCTTCGAGGAGTTGATTCAGGGAAGGAACCACAGGGTTACCTGTGTCTCTTTGGACTTCTTAGAAAGCACAGGGATGTATGCTGCGTGTGCCCTTGAAAATGGGGGCCTGATGGAACTAGCCTTGCTTTGCCATTTTGAAAGCTCCATTCATGCTGCCTTGAAGCTACTTGAAATTGACTGCTGTTGACAGGCCACTGTAGGCATGGCTCTGGGTAGAAAATGAGTTTTCTCTAGCTATGCCGGTTGCTTCGATGGCCGGGGTGGAGCTCATCCTGCCACGCTCCAGAGCTAAAGGGAAACTCAAAGTGCGTACTGGCCTCGAGGTAAGTCCCTGAGTAGCCGCGCAGAAAGGGAGGCATGCAGCTGTTTCCATGCGGTCTTAGTCGCTGATCTACTTGATTTTATTTTATTTTTTTCATTTTTTTTTAAGAATTATTTTTGATTGATTGATCGCTATGTTGGGTCTTCATTTCTGTGCTAGGGCTCTCTCCAGTTGCGGCAAATGGGGCCACTCTTCATCGCGGTGCGCGGGCCTCTCAATATCGCGGCCTCTCTTGTTGCGGAGCACAGGCTCCAGACGCGCAGGTTCAGTCATTGTGGCCCACGGGCCTAGTTTCTCCGTGGCATGTGTGATCATCTCAGACCAGTGCTCGAACCCGTGTCCCCTGCATTGGCAGGCATATTCTCAACCACTGCGCCACCAGGGAAGCCCCTGTTCTGCTTTATTTTAAAGGAAGTACCCTTTTCAGGACTCGTAGGCCCCTCGGGTGTGCATCATTTTCCCTCCAAGAACCCTGAGTACCTCCAGACTCCTGTGGGCCTGCTGAGCAACATCGAGTCCCAAAGGTCAGTCCCTCGGAGGCCCTCTGTGTATGCCGAGTGATGGGCAACACACTGCACGTTCCTTAAGGACAGCTTCATTTCCAGAGCACTGGAACAGCCTCAGGACCACATTTCTAGCCAGTGCGATGTGCCCTGGAAGTGTTCGTCACGGCCCCCGTCTGAGCTGCCATGAGAAAACACTCTGCGTAGAATTCTTCGAGGGCCTCGTACCTGAAGTCACTCTGCTCGAGGAGAAAGTCAGCATCCTACCATGCTGTGGCGCTAACGGGACACTCAGCGTGAGCACTTGCCTCAAGGTACGGCCCTGAATTGCCGTGCAGAAGCGGAGGCGTGCAGCAGTTTTCAGGAGGCCGTAGCCACTGCTCTGCATTAGTTTATTTATTTATTTATTTGTTTATATATCTATCTATTTATTTATTTATTTAATATATCTTTTTTTTTAAAATAAATTTATTTATTTATTTATTTATTTTTAGCTGTGTTGGGTCTTCGTTTCTGTGCGAGGGCTTTCTCCAGTTGCGGCGAGCGGGGGCCATTCTTCATAGCGGTGCGCGGGCCTCTCACTATTGCGGCCTCTCTTGTTGCGGAGCACAGGCTCCAGACGCGCAGGTTCAGTCATTGTGGCCCACGGGCCCAGTTTCTCTGCGGCATGTGTGATCCTCTCAGACCAGGGCTCGAACCCGTGTCCCCTGCATTGGCAGGCATATTCTCAACCACTGCGCCACCAGGGAAGCCCCTGTTCTGCTTTATTTTAAAGGAAGTACCCTTTTCAGGACTCATAGGCCCCTCGGGTGTGCATCATTTTCCCTCCAAGAACCCTGAGTACCTCCAGACTCCTGTGGGCCTGCTGAGCAACATCGAGGCCCAAAGGTCGGTCCCTCGGAGGCCCTCTGTGTATGCCGAGTGATGGGCAACACACTGCACGTTCCTTAAGGAGAGCTACATTTCCAGAGCACTGGAACAGCCTCAGGACCACATTTCTAGCCAGTGCGACGTGCCCTGGAAGTGTTCGTCACGGCCCCCGTCTGAGCTGCCATGAGAAAACACTCTGCGTAGAATTCTTCGAGGGCCTCGTACCTGAAGTCACTCTGCTCGAGGAGAAAGTCAGCATCCTACCATGCTGTGGCGCTACCGGGACACTCAGCGTGAGCACTTGCCTCAAGCTAAGGCCCTGAATTGCCGTGCAGAAGCGGAGGCGTGCAGCAGTTTTCAGGAGGCCGTAGCCACTGCTCTGCATGAGTTTATTTATTTATTTATTTGTTTATCTATCTATCTATTTATTTATTTATTTAATATATCATTTTTTTTTTACTGTGTTGGGTCGTCGTTGCTGCATGTGAGCTTTCTCTAGTTGCAGCGAGCGGGGGCTACTCTACGTTGCGGTGTGCGGGCTTCTCATTGCGGTGACTCCTCTTGTTGTGGAGCACAGGCTCTAGGCACGTGGACTTCATTAGTTCTGGCATGCGGGCTCAGTCGTTTTGGCTCCCGGGCTCTTGAGCGCAGGCTCAGTCGTTGTGGTTCACGGGCTTAAGTGCTCCGCAGCATGTGAGATCTTGGTGGACCAGGGCTCGAACCCATGTCCGCTGCATCGGCAGGTGGATTCCCAAACATTGCACCACAAGGGAAGCCCCTGCTCTGCATTATTTTAATGTCAGTATGCTTTGCAGGACATCTAGGAGCCTCGCGTGGGCACCCTATTTCCTGCAAGAACACTGAGTACCCCGAGGCCCCCATGGGCCCGCTAAGCCACATCCAGGCCCATAGCCCTTCGGAGCCACTCTGTGTATGCCGAGTGTAGGGCAACACACTGCACTCCTTCTTGGGACAGCTTGAATTCCCCAGCACTCGAACAGGTCCACGAACACCCTTCTAGCAGGTCCAACGTGCCGTGGAAGTCTGGCTCATTGCCCAAGACTGAGCTGCACTGAGAAAAACCCTCGGCTTCGTATTCCATCTGGGAGTCCCTGCCTGAAGTCACCCTGCCTCCAAGAGAAAGTCGGCTTGCGTTCCGACTGCAACTAAAGCCCAGTTCCTCGGGTAACACTTCAGGCTTTTGAAGAGCCACGGGCCCGGAGGCCTAGCTGGGGCGTTCCTTCGTTGAGGCAGTTCGCTATTTGCAGAACACCCTGCTTCGAGGAGTTGATTCAGGGAAGGAACCACTGGGTAACCTGTGTCTCTTTGGACTTCTTAGAAAGCACCGGGATATATCCTGCGTGTGCCCTTGGAAATGGGGGCCTGATGGAACTAGCCTTGCTTTGCATTTTGAAAGCTCCATTCATGCTGCTTTGAAGCTACTTGAAATTGACTGCTGTTGACAGGCCACTGTAGGCATGGCTCTGGGTAGAAAATGAGTTTTCTCTATCTATGCCGGTTGCTTCGATGGCCGGGGTGGAGCTCATCCTGCCACACTCCAGAGCTAAAGGGAAACTCAAAGTGCATACTGGCCTCGAGGTAAGTCCCTGAGTAGCCGCGCAGAAAGGGAGGCATGCAGCTGTTTCCATGCGGTCTTAGTCGCTGATCTACTTGATTTTATTTTATTTTTTTCATTTTTTTTTAAGAATTATTTTTTGATTGATTGATCGCTATGTTGGGTCTTCATTTCTGTGCTAGGGCTCTCTCCAGTTGCGGCAAATGGGGCCACTCTTCATCGCGGTGCGTGGGCCTCTCAATATCGCGGCCTCTCTTGTTGCGGAGCACAGGCTCCAGATGCGCAGGTTCAGTCATTGTGGCCCACGGGCCTAGTTTCTCCGTGGCATGTGTGATCATCTCAGACCAGTGCTCGAACCCGTGTCCCCTGCATTGGCAGGCATATTCTCAACCACTGCGCCACCAGGGAAGCCCCTGTTCTGCTTTATTTTAAAGGAAGTACCCTTTTCAGGACTCGTAGGCCCCTCGGGTGTGCATCATTTTCCCTCCAAGAACCCTGAGTACCTCCAGACTCCTGTGGGCCTGCTGAGCAACATCGAGGCCCAAAGGTCGATCCCTCGGAAGCCCTCTGTGTATGCCGAGTGATGGGCAAAACACTGCACGTTCCTTAAGGACAGCTACATTTCCAGAGCACTGGAACAGCCTCAGGACCACATTTCTTGCCAGTGCAATGTGCCCTGGAAGTGTTCGTCATGGCCCCCGTCTGAGCTGCCATGAGAAAACACTCTGCGTAGAATTCTTCGAGGACCTCGTACCTGAAGTCACTCTGCTCGAGGAGAAAGTCAGCATCCTACCATGCTGTGGCGCTATCGGGACACTCAGCGTGAGCACTTGCCTCAAGGTATGGCCCTGAATTGCCGTGCAGAAGCGATGGCGTGCAGCAGTTTTCAGGAGGCCGTAGCCACTGCTCTGCATTAGTTTATTTATTTATTTATTTGTTTATCTATGTATTTATTTATTTATTTATTTAATATATCTTTTTTTTTTTATATAAATGTATTTATTTATTTATTTATTTTTAGCTGTGTTGGGTCTTCGTTTCTGTGCGAGGGCTTTCTCCAGTTGCGGCGAGTGGGGGCCATTCTTCATAGCGGTGCGCGGGCCTCTCACTATTGCGGCCTCTCTTGTTGCGGAGCACAGGCTCCAGACGCGCAGGCTCAGTAGTTGTGGCTCACGGGCCTAGTCGCTCCGTGGCATGTGGGATCTTCCCAGACCAGGGCTCGAACCCGTGTCCCCTGCATTGGCAGGCAGATTCTCAACCACTGCGCCACCAGGGAAGCCCTATCATTTTTTTTTTTACTGTGTTGGGTCGTCGTTGCTGCATGTGAGCTTTCTCTAGTTGCAGCGAGCGGGGCCTACTCTTCGTTGCGGTGCGCGGGCTTCTCATTGCGGTGATTCCTCTTGTTGTGGAGCACAGGCTCTAGGCACGTGGACTTCATTAGTTCTGGCATGCGGGCTCAGTCGTTGTGGCTCCCGGGTCCAGTTGCTTCGCGGCCTTGGTATCCTCCCAGACCAGGGCTTGAACCCGTGTACCCTGCATTGGCAGGCAGATTCTCAACCACTGCGCCACCAGGGAACCCCTGTTCTGCTTTATTTTCAAGGAAGTACCCTTTTAAGGACTCCTAGGCCCCTCGGGTGGGAATCATTTTCCCTCCAAGATCAGTGAGCACCTCCAGACCCCTGTGGGCCTGCTGAGCAACATCGGGGCCCAAAGGTCGGTCCCTCGGAGGCCCTCTGTGTATGCCGAGTGATGGGCAACATCCTGCACGTTCCTTAAGGAGAGCTACATTTCCAGAGCACTGGAACAGCCTCAGGACCTCATTTCTAGCCAGTGCGACGGGCCATGGAAGTGTTCGTCATGGCCCCCGTCTGAGGTGCCGTGAGAAAACAATCTGCTTAGGATTCTTTGAGGACCTCGTACCTGAAGTCACTCTGCTCGAGGAGAAAGTCAGCATCCTACCATGCTGTGTCGCTAACGGGACACTCAGCGTGAGCAGTTGTCTCGAGGTAAGGCCCTGAATTGCCGTGCAGAAGCGGAGGCGTGCAGCATTTTCCATGAGGCCGTAGCCGCTGCTCTGCATTGTTTTAACGTCAGTACGCTTTGCAGGACATCTAGGAGCCTCGCGTGGGCATCCTATTCCCTGCAAGAACACTGAGTAGCCTCAGGCCCCCATGGGCCTGCTAAGCCACATCCAGGCCCGTAGCCCTTCGGAGCCACTCTGTGTATGCCGAGTGTAGGGCAACAGACTGCACTCTTTTTTGGTACAGCTTGAATTCCTCAACACTCCCACAGGTCGACGAACACCTTTCTAGCAGGTCCGACATACCGTGCAAGTCTGACTCATTGCCCTTGTCTGAGCTGCACTGAGAATAACCCTCGGCTTCGCATTCGATCTGGGACCTCCTGCCTGAAGTCACCCTGCCTCCAGGAGAATGTCGGCTTGCGTTCCGACTGCAACTAAAGCCCAGTTCCTCATGTAACACTGCAGGCTTTTGAAGACGCATGGGCCCGGAGGCCTAGCTGGGGCTTTCCTTGGTTGAGGCAGTTCGCGAGATGCAGAACACCCTGCTTCGAGGAGTTGATTCAGGGAAGGAACCACTGGGTAACCTGTGTCTCTTTGGACTTGTTAGAAAGCACAGGGATGTATGCTGCGTGTGCCCGTGGAAATGGGGGCCTGATGGAACTAGCCTTGCTTTCCCATTTTGAAAGCTCCATTCATGCTGCCTTGAAGCTACTTGAAGTTGACTGCTGTTGACAGGCCACTAGCCACTGTAGGCATGGCTCTGGGAAGAAAATGAGTTTTCTCTAGGTAAGCCGGGTGCTTGGATGGCCGGGGTGGAGCTCATCCTGCCACGCTCTAGAGCTAAAGGGAAACTCAACGTGCCTACTGGCCTCGAGGTAAGTCCCTGAGTAGCTGCGCAGAAAGGGAGGCATGCAGCTCTTTCCATGAGGTCTTAGTCGCTGTTCTGCTTTATTTTAGTTTATTTTTTTTATTTTTTATTGTTTTTTTAAGATTGATTGATTGATTGATTGATTGCTATGTTGGGTCTTCGTTGCTGTGCGAAGGCTGTCTCTAGTTGTGGCAAGCGGGGGCCACTCTTCATCGCGGTGCGCGGGCCTCTCACTATCGTGGCCTCTCTTGTTGCGGAGCACAGGCTCCAGACGCGCAGGCTCAGTAGTTGTGGCTCACGGGCCTAGTTGCTCCGCGGCATGTGGGATCTTCCCAGACCAGGGCTCGAACCCGTGTCCCCTGCATTAGCAGGCAGATTCTCAACCACTGCGCCACCAGGGAAGCCCCTTGAATAGTTTTGTATTTAAAGTTGGTCTGTGGGGACTTCCCTGGTGACGCAGTGGTTAAGAGTCCGCCTGCCAATGCAGGGGACACGGGCTCGAGCCCTGGTCCGGGAAGCTCCCACATGCCGCAGAGCAACCAAGCCTGCACGGCACAACTACTGAAGCCTGTGCGCCTAGAGCCCGTGCTCGCCCACAAGAGATGCCACCGCAATGAGAAGCCCGTGCACCGCAACGAAGAGTAGCCCCGCTCGACGCAACTAGAGAAAGCCCACATGCAGCAACGGACCCAACGCAGCCAAACATAAATTAGAAACTACAATAAAATTTGCCTCTGAATAACTTTGAGTGAATTTGGTATAAGTTGTAAAGTTTGCATCTACGTTCACTTCATTCCAAATGGTTTCCAATTAATTGTTCCTTAACTACTTTTAGAAACCTTTTGGGATAGAGACTCCATTTTAGTTTGAATGTCCAGTTTAATGGATTCAGCAGTCCTGTCAGTAGGGCGCGCTGCCTCCAGTGACCTGTGAGGGAGGCGCAGCCTACACTTCCTGCACTAACCACAGTGTGGCGCCGAGTTCGCCTCTCTGACCCACAGCGCATGCTCCTTCCCTGCGAACTCGATTGTGAGGTCAGCTGAGAGCAGTTGAGCCTCCTCAGGTGCGGGGGCGGGGGCGGAGGCCTTCCGGTAGGACGCCCCGCTCAGCGTCTCTGCTGAGAGGAGCTCGGTCTCCGTCTCCTTAGGACTCGCTGGGGTTTCGGCTTCAGGACAAAGTGGGGCTGCGTCCACGCTGACTAGGGAACTAGGTTTCCTGAGGACCCAGGTGATGCCTGAGGAAAAGGTGAAGAGACGGTGAGGAAAAGTGGGGAGAAGCTTCCTGTGGGCGACTGACCGTTGCGGGGGTCCGTCTTCGTGTGAGCGAGGGAGGGCTTGGCGTGGAAAGCTGGGTTTTTGTTCAGGTTTGTGTGCAGGGTAGCCAGCGTGAGCTATGGGGCGTCCAGTTTTCCCAGCACCATTTATCGTGGGGAGTGTCGTGCTCCTTGGTGTGTCCTTGGTCCCTGTGTCATAAATTCACCGACCCCGTCCGTGTGGGTTGAGTTCTGGGCTCTCTGTCCTGTTCCTCTGGTCCCTGTGCCCGTTTTGAGCCAGTTCCACACTGTTTTGGTGACTGTAGCTTCTCAGCAGAGTGTGACGTCTGGGAGGGAGATGCCCCCAGCCCGTTCTCTTTTTTCAGGGTTTCTTTGGCTATTTGGGGTCCTTTGTGGTTCCCCACAGATATTAGGAGGATTTGCTCTATTTTGGGGGAAAATACCATGGAAGTTTGGGAGGGATTGCATTCACTGTGTCCACTGCTTTGGGTAGCATGGATGTTTTAACAATATTAATTGTTCCATTCCATGAGAACAGGATATCTTTCCATTTATTGGTGTGTTTTGCAATGTCTTCATCAATGTCTTAAAGTTTTCAGTGTGCAGGTCTTTCACCTCCTTGGTTGACTTTATTCCCAGGTATTTTGTTCTTTTTGATGCAGTTGTAAATAGGGTTGCTTTCTTTCTCTTCCTGATGGTTCATTATTAGTGTTTAGAAATGCAACTGGTTTCTGTGTATTGATTTTGCAACTTTACTGAATTTATTTATTAGTTCTAATAGTTTTTTTGTGGCATGAAGTGGAAAATTGGAATTCAAAACTCCCACTGTTTCTACCATATCCAGGTCGTCCACAACACGGAGGACAGCGGCTCCTAATATAACCTTCCCACGGTGCCTCTAAATGACATGTGGACTTTGGGTGAACTGGATCTGGGTAAGGCTTGGCTTCTATCTGGAAGTTTGATGTTTTCTCTGCTTTTCTGGCATGCTGTTGACATACATGATGTTTTGAAAAGTAATTGACTTTCCAGTAATTTCAAACATACAACTTTACATACATAAAAACAAGTCTTGTACCTTGATTAAATATACTCCTAAATATTGATGTTGACATTATTACAAATGGAATTGTTCTCAGAAATTCTTTTTCAGATTATTTTTTGCCAGCGTATGCATATAAGATAGATTTTCATGAATTGATATTTTGTTCTATAACTTTGCTTATTAATTAGTTGATTAGCTCAAATAATTTCTTTGCTGATTATAGGTAGTTTTATATATAAGATGATGTGACCCATGTTCTGTGAAGAGACACGGTTTTAATTTTTCCATTCACCCATGGATGCCTTTTATTTCTTTCCTCAAGATTCTGGGTAGAACTTCCAGTACACTATTGAGTAACGGTGATGAAGGCCAGCTTCCTGGCCCTGTTCCTGATTTCAGGAGTAAGTCTTTCAGTCTTTAACGTTGAGCATGATGTTTGCTGTGGCTTTTTGTACTACTCTTTTCCCTATTGAACAAATTTCCTTTTATTCCTGCTTTCTTGAGTGTTTTTCATGAAATAACACTGGATTTTCATTGTAGATTTTTTGCATGAATTGATATGGTTATGTGTTTTTACTTCACACCATTATTGGGGTTGAATACATTGCTTACTTTTAATATGTTGAGCAACCTGAAATTCCTGGTGTAGAGATACTTGCTTATGGCATTATCCATTTAAAGTTCTGTTGGTTTCATGTTGCTATTATTGTGTGATAGATTTTTACATTCATATTTGTAAGTTGTACTGGGGTAGTTTTCTTGTTTTTTTCCTGTATTTTTAAAATCTTTTTTAAAATAGTGGTTTTATTTCATTTTAATTGTTTATTTATTTTGGCCATGTCCCATGGCTTGTGGGATCTTAGTTCCCCAGTCAGGGATCGAACCCGAGCCCTTGGCAGTGAAAGCACAGAGTGCTAACCACTGGGCCACCAGAGAATTCCCCAGTTTTCTTTGTCAAGATGTATTTGTATAATCTGAATAGACTTGGCTTGGTGTAAGTGGTTTGGAGGGTTAGCATTAGGGCTGGGGCTGGTGTGAGGGTTGGGGCTGTGTATGGTTTATGGTTGCTGTGATGGTTTAAGTTTTATGGTTAATGAGTTATTTATGGGTATGGTTAATGAATATATTTTATGGTTTGGTTATGGTTATGGTTTTGTTCATTGGTTAAGGTTTATGGTTTTGGTCTCAGGGTGTTAGGGTTCTGTGTTAGAGTGGGTGTTAGGGTATGGGTGAGAATTGGGGTAGAGGTAGGATGTGGGTAGAGCATGGGTTAGGGTAAGGTACAGGTTTAGGGTACGGGTTAGGCTAAGGTTAGGTCAGGGCTTAGGGTCAGGATCAGAGTTTAGGGTTAGGGTCCATGTCAGGATTAGCGTCAAGGTTGAGCGAGGCCATTGTTTTCTGCTCCTCCAGTGCTGGATTCTCATTGATAGATGAATGAAATGTCTGCTCTGGTCACCCACTGTTTCAAATTGAGCTCAGCCTTAGTCAAGGGTTCTTAGGGCCTCAGAGGTCATGCAGGGTTTCCCACCACCCTCCCTCCTGGGAAGGGTGATGCAGGCCCCACTCTGTGTGGGCAGCCCCAGGTCCAGCATGGCCCTGACATGCAGGATACTAAGTAGACATGATGTAAGACTCAGTGCATCAGTCTGCCAGCCCCCAGGTGCTGCCTTTAAAAAAAAAAATTAATTAATTAATTAATTTTTGGCTGTGTTGGGTCTTCATTGCTGCACGGAGGCTTTCTCTAGTTGCGGCGAGTGGGGGCTTCTCGTTGCAGTGGCTTCTCTTGTTACAGAGCACAGGCTCTAAGCGCGTGGGCTTCAGCAGTTGTGGCTCGCGGGTTCTAGAGCTCAGGCTCAGTAGTTGTGGCGCACGGGCTTAGTTGCTCCACAGCATGTGGGATCTTCCCGGGCCAGGGCTCAAACCCGTGTCCCCTGCATTGGCAGGTGGATTCTTAACCACTGCGCCACCAGGGAAGTCTGGTGTTGCGTTCTTGAGGGCTGGCGGGGCCCTCTTGGGACTGGATGGATCCTTTGTTCCATCTGCACGGGTGTCCAAGCAGGTCTCAGAGCAGCCCGTGGCCTCTGAGCGTCCAGGCAGGCACCCACGTTCCTCCAGCTCAGGTTAGCCTTGGCCCCTCCAGCCCCCGTGGCCAATTACTGAGCTGATTGTGTCTTTACTCTTTAAAATTAAATCACTCTCTCCAGGTGGGCGAGAAGTTTACTTGTGAACTTGGTTAGGGTTAGGGGTTAGGGGTTAGGGGTTAGGGGTTAGGGTCAGGGTTAGGGCTAGGGCTAGGGGTTAGGGTTAGGCTTAGGGTTGGGTTAGGGTTAGGGGTTAGGGTTAGGGTTTAGGTTTAGGGTTAGGGTTAGTGTTGGGTTAGGGTTAGGGTTAAGGTAGGGTTAGGGTTACTGTTGGGTTAGGGTTAGGGTTAAGGTAGGGTTAGGGTTAGGGTTTGGGTTAGGGTTAGGGTGTCCACCCTTACGTCCCATTCAGCTGTGAGTGTAGATGTAGTCAGTCCAGTTGCATCACAGCCCCTGATCATATTTTGTAAGAATTCCTCTCTCTCTCACTGTCTTTCTTTTTTTATAATTAATTTTTATAATGGGGTGTAGCTGATTTGCAATGTTGTGTTTCTTGGTGCTGTACATCCACCTGAGTCACTTACAGAAAGACATCAATAAATTCTTTTCTAGTTTCTAGTAGTCAGATAGATGTTTTTTCTGTGAATAGCGTGTGCTGAGTCCAGTTCCTTGAGCAATGAGTATGTCTTGGCGATTACATTATTGGCGTATGGAACAGTATCTGTGCCAATTACAACCTCCTGGTTTATGCATCAGCGCACCACAGTTTTCCGCTTAAGCAGCCATAAGTGTGTTTTGTAAACGTGTGATGGTGTTCTGTTTGTAATTCAGTTCATGTTTGGCGATCTTTAGATTCCCTTTATAAGTGATATCTCATGATAAGTTTCTTTTGCTGTCTAACTTATTTCACTCTCAGTGACCGTACATAAGTCCCCCTGAGTTGCTGCAACTGGCCTCATTTCATGGATTTCAGGGCTGAGTAACATTCCGTTGTGCTTAAGTACCGAGTTTTCTTTCACCATTGTTTCCTTCCAAGGACTTTTAAGTTGTACCCAAGTCGAGGCTGTTGTAAAGATAGCAGCAGTAAACGGGGCGCCTGCGTCCTGTGGATTTTTGGTTTTTCCAAGATATAGGCCCATGAGTGGAAGCGCCCTATGCTTTGTAGCTCTGTGTTTTAGATGTTTTAGGAGACACAGTACACTTCTCCAGAGTGGCCGTTGGCAATTTACATTCCCCCCTTCAGCGTAACAAGGCTCCCTTTTCTCCTCTCCCTGTCCTGCATATCTGGTTTTTACCCTTTGTGAGGATGGTCCTTTTTTCTGATTCGGAGCGATACCTCTTTGTAGTGTTGATTTGCATTGCCCGCTTCTTTAGTGGGTCAAAAAGGGCGTATGCGTTTTTCCTGAATATATTCTGGAAGTTAAATTTGAGAGACACCTTTTTCTGTGTTTTTAATTGATTAATTAATTAATTTTATTTTTGGCTGTGTTGGGTCTTCGTTGCTGTGCGAAGGCTGTCTCTAGTTGTGGCAAGCGGGGGCCACTCTTCATCGCGGTGCGCGGGCCTCTCACTTCCGCGGCCTCTCTTGTTGCGGAGCACAGGCTCCAGACGCGCAGGCTCAGTAGTTGTGGCTCCCGGGCCTAGTTGCTCCGCGGCATGTGGGATCTTCCCAGACCAGGGCTCGAACCCGTGTCCCCTGCATTACCAGGCGGAATCTCAACCACTGCGCCACCAGGGAAGGCCCTTGAATAGTTTTGTATTTAAAATGTGTCTGTGGGGACTTCCCTGGTGACGCAGTGGTTAAGAGTCCGCCTGCCAATGCGGGGGACACGGGCTCGAGCCCTGGTCCGGGAAGCTCCCACATGCCGCAGAGCAACCAAGCCTGCGCGGCACAACTACTGAAGCCTGCGCGCCTAGAGCCCGTGCTCGCCCACAAGAGAAGCCACCGCAATGAGAAGCCCGTGCACCGCAACGAAGAGTAGCCCCGCTCGACGCAACTAGAGAAAGCCCACATGCAGCAACGTAGACCCAACGCAGCCAAACATAAATTAGAAACTACAATAAAATTTGCCTCTGAATAACTTTGAGTGAATTTGGTATAAGTTGTAAAGTTTGCATCTACGTTCACTTCATTCCAAATGGTTTCCAATTAATTGTTCCATAACTACTTTTAGAAACCTTTTGGGATAGAGACTCCATTTTAGTTTGAATTTCCAGCTTAATGGATTCAGCAGTCCTGTCAGTAGGGCACGCTGCCTCCAGTGACCTGTGAGGGAGGCGCGGCCTGCACTTCCTGCACTGACCAACAGTGAGTTTTTTCATACATTTCCGAATCAGTTAGATTCTTTGTTACGTTCTGTATTCCAGTCTTTGACACTCCCATATCCTAAGTAGCTAAGTTTGAATAGATTGTAAATTACTTGTTGGGTTGTAAAAATCTGTGGGTGTAGACAAATGCATAGTGACAGGTATTCACCACTAAAGTATCATATGGACTATTTCAACCACATATTCCATAAACTGTTTACCATTGTCAGTTTTGCCTTTTCTAGAATGTCATATAAATGAGGTTATACAGTGTGTAGCACTTCAGACTGGATTCTTTCACTTAGCAATGCAAGTGTTAGATGCATCTATTTTTTTTTTTTTTTTTTTGCACGGGTTGATGGTCCATTCCTTTATATCTCTGAATACTATTGCATTGCATGTATATGAGAGGAAAAATAGTTTTCCCTCTACACTTCTATGTTCTTTATTGAGATCTCACTTGTAATGAAAAAGAGACGAACTGGAGAAAACAATCAGAAGTTTAATATATACCATGCGTACCTCCTGTATACTTGAAAGATACCCAGGAAAACTGAGTCACTCCCTGAAATGGCCCAAGCCATTACCTTAAATGCTATCTTCTGCTGAGAACAAAAGAAAGATGTTAGGGAATGGAGGAAGCGATTTAAGGGATGTTATTAGTCAAACCCAGTAAACAAGGGTATGGTTGTTACACAGATTTACATCCAGGCCTATTTCATTGACAAGCTTTTTTTTTTTTAAACATTTATTTACTTGGCTGTGCCGGGTCTCAGTTGCGGCCTGTGGAATCTTTAGTTGCGGCATGCGGGCTCTTAATTGCAGCATGCGGTATCTAGTTCCCTGACCAGGGATTGAACCCTGGTCCCCTGCATTGGGAGCATGGAGTCTTAACCACTGGACCAGCAGGGAAGTCCCAACAAGCTTTTCTTGATATTTAGTCATCATTCAATTCCTGGTCCAGAGAGGGACATACCCATACAAATGGAGAGATCCTTAATAAATGTAAATTTACCTCCTAAAAGGGCATTTTCTACTTGGTTTTGAAAGATTCTCCTGGGTCTGCTGTTTCTTAAATGAATCAGTCCAAAATAATCCTTTTGTCAAATGGGCATATTTTGGGGTGGTGTATTCTTCTCCCCTTGACATGTATGTGCCCTAATTTGCTTATGAATTCATCTACAGAAGGACATCCTGATATCTTTAAGTTTTTAGCCATTATGAATAGAGCTGCTGTGCATTACTTGATGCTAGTTTTGGTTTGAACACAGTTTTTCAAAGCAGTTGTCTAAATACAAGAGGTACACTTCTTGGATCCTAAGGTGAGACTTTTTAGATTTGGAAAAAACTGCCAAACTGTCTTCCAAAGTTGGTTGTACGTGCATTCCACCAGCATCTTGAGTATACTCTTGTATGCTTATTTACTGCCTGTTTATCTTCTTGGGCCAGGTGTGTGTTTCAATCTTTACCAAATTTTAATGGCGTTGTTGGCATAATTTGAGTACAAATCCTTTATCAGATATGTGTTTTGGAAATAGTTTCTTGCAGTTTGTGGTTTGTCTTCCGGTTTTCTGAATAAGGTCACCAGACCCAAAGTCATGTAGATTATCTCTTTTTTTTCTAGGACTTTTATAGTTTGGTAATTTAAATTTGTCTATGGGCAATTTTGAGTGAATTTTGGTTTAAGTTGTAAAGTTTGTGTCTACATTCATTTCATTGTATATGGTTTGTAATTAATTGCTCCTTAAGCATCTTTTGAGAAGACACAGTGAGATACTTGGCTCCATTTCAGTTTGGATTTCCAAATTTAGTGTATACAGCAGAACTGCCTTCCGGATGAGGCCTCTGGGTTTGTGAGTGCGGCGCTCCCGGCACTTCTCTGACGTCCCACAGGGGGCGCCGAACCCACCTGTCTGACCCTGGGGGCACAGGTGCACCCTGCCCACAGACTTTGCTCCGTGACAAGCAGACAGGAGCTTTGTCTCCTGTCAGGGCTTAGGTTTCTGGACCATGAGGCATTGTCCACACTGACAGCAGCTGGGTTTTCTCAGGAACCACTGGTGAGGAGACTCCACAAGAGGAAAAAATGAGCAAGTGTGGAGAATCTTCCTGTGCAGCTGACTGCTGGGTGGGTGGGGCATATCTTCAGGGGCCTCAGGAGAGAAAGGGTTTAATGTGGAATACTGTGCGCTTTTAGTTAGTTTTCTGTGCCGTGTAGATGGTGACCAGTGTCGTTCTTTGGAGTCTGGTGTCTAGTTTTCCTGGCACTGTTTGTTGATGGCTTTGGGTAGAATAAACATTTTAATAGTAGTAATTTTTCTGATGCATGAGCATGGAATATTGTTTTCTATTGTGTGTTCAGTTTCTTTATCAATGCTTTATAGTTTTCTGAGTATAGGTCTTTCATGTCCTTGGTTAAATTTATTGCTAAATAGTTTGTTCTTTTTGATGGAATTGTAAATGGGATTGTTTTCTTAATTTTTCTTGCTGGTGGTTCATTATTAGTGTATAGAAACAAAACTGATTTGTGTATATTGAGTCCATATTTTGCAACTTTACTGAATTTATTTTTTAACATATTTTTTGAAGTAATGTGAAAAATTGCAATACTAAAATCTCAGTGTCTACTGCACCCCAGGTAATCCACAGGACCCAAGACATGGTAGCTACTAATATACTCTTCCCACGGTGCCTCTTAATGCCATGCGGACTCCTACAAGGGAAATAAGTATCACACCTTTGGTTGAACTTGGTCTGGGTAAGTCTTGGTCTCTATAACAAAATTTGATGTCTGTCTTATCTGATTTTCTGGCATGATACTGACATGGTTGTCTAGAAAAGTAATTTACTTTCCAGTAATTTAAAATGTACAGAAAAGTTGCAATAATGGCAAAAAGTACTCACATTTGCCACGTCACACAAAATGCTCTGTGTGTTTTGCCCAAGGAACCAGCACATAACCCCTAAATGAGGAAATCCTGATGTCCACATTATAATTTAATACTCAGCCCCACTTCAACTTTCACCTGCTGTCCCAACTGTATGAAAATGTCTTTTTCCATCCTGATCCAGTTTTCTTTTTCTGGAACCATTACTGAGTTTCCCCCTCATTTGGACAACCTTGATGGATTTGAAGCAGACAAGATGAGTATGGGATCTAGGTGGCCTTTTCTGTATGGCTTTTTTCACTAAGAATGTTTTTAATGTTCATTTTTGTAACAAATATCAGCGCTACACTTTTTTTTTCTTTGCTATTAAAAATGCAAAACATGACTTTAGCATTTAATTCACTTTACGTATACAGGTTTGTGGTATTAACTACTTTCATATAGTTGCACAAACAAGTTAACTAACATGTGTACCTCCTGTGTGCATGGCAGATACCCAGGAAATTGAGTAACACCCTGAAACGGCCCAAGACATCACCTTAAACACCGTCTTTATCTAAAAGGAAAAAAAAGGAAGGCTATAGTTGTTTCTGTCTGCATTCATTTGATTGTATATGGTTTCCAACTGATGTTGTATAACTAGTTGTGGAGAAGTCATGGGATAGGTGGCTTCATTTCAGTTTGAATTTCCAAATTTCGTGGATTCTGCAGGCTTGATACAAGGTATACAAACTTCATATTGGATCAGGGCATCCCATGGTGTAACTGATATTCATGATTTGTTAAACAGTTAAAGTTCTGTGTGATATGAGTTCATCCCGGAGTAATCCAGGTTAGCTTCTGTTATACATTTGTCCCAGGATGAAAGGACAAGAGAAATAAGGCCTGATTTATAAAAGTGCCTTCAAACTAATCGATACTGAAGTATAGTTGACCTACAATGTGGTGTTAATTTCTACTGTACAGCAAAGTGATTCATATATACATACATACATATATACATATTTTTCATATTCTTTTCCATTATGGTTTATTACAGGGTATTGAATACAGTTCCCTGTGCTGTACAGTAAGACCTTGTTTATCCATCTTATATATAATAATTTGCATCTACTAATCCCAAACTCCCAATCCATCCCTCTCCTGTGTCTTCCCCTTGACAACCACAAGTCTGTTTTCTATATTTGAGAGTCTGTTTTTGTTCTGTAGATAAGTTCATTTGGGTCTCATTTTATAATCCACATATAAGTGATATCATATGGTATTTGTCGTTCTCTGTCTGACTTACTTCACTTTGTATGATAATCTCTAGGTCCATCCATGTAGCTGCAGATGGCATTATTTCATTCTGTTTTATGGCTGAGTAATATTCCATTGTATATATGTATCACATCTTCTATATCCATTCATCTGTTGAGGGACATTCAGGTTGCTTCCATGTCTTGGCTATTGTGAATAGTGCTGCTGTGAATACTGGGGTGCATGTATCTTTTCGAATTATAGTTTTGTCTGGATATGTGTCCAGGAGTGGGATTGCTGGTTCATATGGTAATTCTAGTTTTAGTTTTTGAGGACCCTCCATACTGTTTTCCATAGTGGCTGCATCAATTTACATTCCCACCAGTAGTGTAGGAGGGTTCCCTTTTCTCCACACCCCCTCGAGCATTTATTTCTAGACACTTGAATGATGGCCATTCTGACCACTATGAGGTGATAACTCACTGTAGTTTTGATTTGCATTCTCTAATAATTAGCGACGTGGAGCATCTTTTCATGTGCCTATTGGCCATCTGTATGTCTTTGCAGAAATGTCTATTTAGACCTTCTGCCTATTTTTTAATTTTTTTTCTTTTTTGAGTTGTATGAGCTGTTTGTATATTTTAGAATGAGGCCCTTGTTGGTTGCATCATTTGCGCGTATTTTCTCCCAAACAGCACAGGTTCTGGAACGACTGGATACCCACATGCAGAAGAATAAACTTGGACCCTTACCTCCCCTCACCCCGTATACAAAAATCAACGCAAAATGGACCAAAGGCCTAGATGCAAGAACCAAAATTATAAAACTCGTAGAAGAAAACATGAGAGTAAATCTTCATGACCTTGGATTTAGTCATGATTTCTTAGATCTGCTACCAAAAGCACAAGCAACAAAAGACAAAATAGATGAATTGGACTTCCTCAAAATGAAAAACAGTTGTGTATAAAAGGAGCAAGGAATAAGATAATCCACCATCCAAAATGGCACAAGATGTTTGCAAACCATGTATCTGATAAAGGACTGTAGCCCACCAGCCAAGCCCCCGGTGGTCCAGTGGAGTGTCTGTGTGGCCCCTCCCGTCCTCGGTGATCAGGGGCTCTCAGGCCCCACAGCACCCGAGGGGTGGACACTGGTCATCTTCTGCACCCTCAAGGAGTGAGCGCTGGATGGTCTTGAGCCCAGATGCACTCCCATTACTGCCCTCAAAGGCTGACAGCTTCAGCATGCCTCCAGAAGGACACAGAGTATTTTCAAGTCTTTGAGAACCAAGAGAACCGTCTTCCCTTTTCTGAAAAGGGCATCTTATTATTTCACAGCATGACCATTTTCAACCTGGCTCTCAGGGGTGCCCTCCCACCTTCTTTATTTCTCTGAGAGTGGCCATGGTGGTTTGGCTGTCCCCAATCACCACACCAGGTGACAGGCCGGTGGGGCCAGATCCTGGTGGTCCTTAGCTTCATTGGAGACTAACCCAGACTCTCAGCCTGAGATTGAACGTGGATGTCCCTGCTTCTCCCCATCACCGATTCTCATCTCCTCCTCTATCTCTTTTCCTGTTGCTTTTCAGCCTCAGATTTACCTGTTGGTCACCACTCAGTTCCCGCAGAGCCCAGAGATTTCTCCTTGATGGAAAGGTTCTGGAAAATCAGAGGGAAAAATGAAGAATGCAGCTGATTCCTGCCTTGTGCTGACGCCCAAGAGGGTGAGGAGAGTGAGTGTTTTCTCATTAGAATTTTAAATCCTCCAAGTAATAGATCATTTTGGGGGGGCATCCGATATCTTCCTGCTCATTCTAATAATGTCATTCCTGAATTTTAATGGGGTAAATAATTTAAACCATAAATATGCTGAGGGGGAGATCCATTTAAAAAATGTTAGAGGTAACTCCAAGGGATTTACAACAAACAAGGACACAGAACCCTGTGTCCAGACACTGGCTGAGAGATTCCTACCCTGAGCCGCAGTCCCCTGGAGGGCGGAGTGGCCATGACTCTCCTCCCGCAGGTGAGCCTACACAGGCACATCCCACGTGGGACCACTGCATCACAGAATCTTAGAGTGGCCAATGGCAGGCAGCTGGCTAGAGATGCGGAGAAGAGAAAACTGCCCAGCAGCCTGGGACAACCCCGGGGTGAGGCCTTAGGAAGGGCCAGTGTCAGAGCCTCAGAGATAACTTGAAGAGAGTTCAGGCTGTTAGGGACATCATTAGAGATGTACTTAGGGACATATTCAGGGCCTTAGTTATGGACAGGATCAGGGCATTATTTAGTGACAGCTTAGACTATAAGGGACAGTGTCAGGGCCTAAGTTAGGGACAGTGTCAGTGCTTCAGTTAGAGATAACGTGAGAGCCTTAGTTAGACACAGTTCAGGCTGTTACTTAGGGATATCTTCAGGGCCTTCGAGCCAGCATCATGGCCATAATTAGAACCAGTGTCAGGGTGTTAGTCAGGGCCAAAACTAGGGTGTTAGTTAGGGAAAAAGTCAGGTCATTAGTTACAGACAGTGTCAGGGTTTTGGGTAGGGACAGCGGCAAGTCCTGAGTTAAGAGGAGTGTCGGAGCCTCACTTATCCTGACGTCAGGATGTCAGTTAGGGAGAGTCAGGACACTAGAATGTCAGATTCCGAGGTAGAGACAGCATCAGGGCCTCACTTAGGGACAGCGTCAGGGCTTACTTTGGGACGGTTTCAGGACCTTAGTAAGACATGGGTGAGGATATTAGCTCAGGATAATGTCAGGACTTTAGATATTGACGGCAGCAGGGCCTTAGTTAGACACAGTGTCAGGGCCTGCCTTAGGACTAGCATCAGAGCCTCTGTTAGGTACCGTGTCAGGGCCTGAGTTAGGAATAGTGTTAGGGCATTAGTTAGGGACAGTTTTGGGCCGGATTTAGGACGAGCATCTAGGCCTTAGTTAGGGACAGTGTCACGGCCTTGGGACTAAAATCAGGGCCTGAGTTAGGCACAGCATAAGGGCTTCAGTTAGCATAAGAGGCAGGACATTTGCTAGGGACAGGGTTAGGGTAAAGTCTAGGGATCGTGTTAGGAAATGACCTAGGGATAGTGTCAAGACCTTAGTCCCTGAGAGTATCAGGGCCTTATTTAGGACCAGTGTCAGGGCTTCAGGTAGGGACAGCGTCAGTGCCTGACTCTGGGAGAGCGACAGGGCCTGAGTGAGGCCTAGCGTCAGGCCCTTAGCTGGGGACACTGTCAGGGCATGATGTAGGGGCAGCATCACGGCCTTTGTTGCATCAGCATTAGGGTCTTAGTTAAAGACATGATCAGGGCCTGAGTTAGTCACAGTGTCAAGGCCTCAGTTAGGCATAGCTTCAGGGACTGAGTTACGGACAGCCTCAGGTCTTCACTTAGGACAGCGACAGGGCTTTCTTAGGGACGGTGTCAGGACCTTGGTTAGAGATGGGTCAGGATATTAGCTCAGGATAGTGTCCGGATTTTAGTTATTGCCAGCAGCAGGGCCTATATTAGAGATAGATTCCGGGCCTTAGTTAGAGACAGTGTCAGGGCCTTAGTTAGGACTAGTCAGAGCTTTAGTTATCGAGAGCGTTAGGGTTTCAGTTAGGATAAGAAGCAGGACATTAGCTCCAGACACAGTCAGGTTCAAGGCCAGGGAAAGTGTCAGGAAATGAGCGAGGGATAGCGTGAAAGCCTTAGTTATTGAGAGCATGAGGGCCTTAGTTAGGACCAGCGTCAGGGCCTTAATCAGGACCAGTGTCAGGGCTTCACGTACGGACAGCGTCAGAGCCTAACTAAGGTACGGCAACAGGGCCTAAGTGAGGCCTATCTATAGGGCCTGAGTGAGGGACAGTATCAGGGCATGACCTAGGAGCAGCATAAGGGCCTCTGTAGGATCAGCATTAGGTTCTTCGTTAAAGACATTCTCAGGGCCTCTGTTAGGGACCGCCTCAGGGCCTCACTTAGGGACAGCGTCAGGGCTTACTTTGGGACAGTTTCAGGACCTTGGTAAGACATGGGTCAGGATATTAGCTCAGGATAATGTCAGAACTTTAGATATTGACGGCAGCAGGGCCTTAGAGACTGTCTCAGCCTGACTTAGGAGTAGCATCAGAGCCTTTGTAAGGTACAGTGTCAGGGACTGAGTTAGGTGTAGTGTCAGGGCCTTAGTTAGGGACAGTGTCAGGGCCTGAGTTAGAAAGAGCCTCCAGTCCTCAGTTAGGGCCAGGGTCATGGCCTCGGGACTAATTTCAGGCCCTTAGTTAGGAACAGCATCAGGGATTTATTTAGCATAAGAAGTTCGACATTAGTTAAAGACAAGGTTAGGTTAAGGTCTAGGGATCGTGTCAGGACATGACCTAGGGATAGTGTCAAGACCTTAGTTACTTAGGGCATCAGGGCCTAATTTAGGACCAGTGTCAGGGCTTCAGGTAGGGATAGCGTCAGAGCCTGACATAGGGAGAGCGACAGGGCTTGAGTGAGGCCTAGTGTCAGAGCCTTAGCTAGGGATAGTATCAGGGCATGACTTAGGAGCAGCATAAGGGCCTTGGTAGGATCAGCCTCAGGGGCTTTGTTAAAGACATTATCAGGGCCTCTGTTAGGGACAGTCTCAGGGCCTCACTTAGGGACAGCGTCAGGGCTTACTTAGGGACAGTTTCAGGACCTTGGTAAGAGATGGGTCCGGAAATTAACTCAGGATAGTGTCAGGACATTGGATATTGACGGCAGCAGGGCCTTAGTTAGGGACAGTGTCAAGGCCTTAGTTAGTACTAGCATCTGGGCCTCTGTTAGGTACAGTGTCAGGGCCTGAGTTAGGAATAGTGTTAGGGCCTTAGTTAGGGACAGTGTCACGGCCTTGGGACTAAATTCAGGGCCTGAGGTAGTCACAGCATAAGGGCTTTAGTTAGCATAAGAGGCAGGACATTTGCTAGGGACAGGGTTAGGGTAAAGTTTAGGGATCGTGTCAGGAAATGACCTAGGGATAGTGTCAAGAGCTTAGTTACAGTATCAGGGCCTTATTTAGGACCAGTGTCAGGGCTTCAGGTAGGGACAGCGTCAGTGCCTGACTCTGGAGAGCGACAGGGCCTGAGTGAGGCCTAGCGTCAGGCCCTTAGCTGGGGACACTGTCAGGGCATGATGTAGGACCAGCATCAAGGCCTTTGTTGCATCAGCATTAGGGTCTTAGTTACAGACATGATCAGGGCCTGAGTTAGTCACAGCGTCAAGGCCTCAGTTAGGCATAGCTTCAGGGCCTGAGTTAGGCACAGCCTCAGGTCTTCACTTAGGACAGCGACAGGGCTTTCTTAGGGACGGTGTCAGGACCTTGGTTAGAGTTGGGTCAGGATATTAGCTCAGGATAGTGTCCGGATTTTAGTTATTGCCGGCAGCAGGGCTTATATTAGAGATAGATTCTGGGCCTTAGTTAGAGATAGTGTCAGGGCCTTAGTTAGGACTAGTCTGGGCCTTAGTTAGGGAGAGCATTACGGCTTCAGGTGGGATAAGAAGCAGGACGTTAGCTCCAGACACAGTCAGGTTCAAGGCCAGGGAAAGTGTCAGGAAATGAGCGAGGGATAGCGTGAAAGCCTTAGTTATTGAGAGCATGAGGGCCTTAGTTAGGACCAGCGTCAGGGCCTTAATCAGGACCAGTGTCAGGGCTTCACGTACGGACAGCGTCAGAGCCTAACTAAGGTACGGCAACAGGGCCTAAGTGAGGCCTATCTTTGGGGCCTGAGTGAGTGACA
The DNA here is from genome assembly GCF_965194825.1 of Balaenoptera physalus. Taxonomy (NCBI): domain Eukaryota; kingdom Metazoa; phylum Chordata; class Mammalia; order Artiodactyla; family Balaenopteridae; genus Balaenoptera; species Balaenoptera physalus. The sequence continues at coordinate 178,683,390 of NC_138890.1, forward strand.
GTGTCAGGGCATGACCTAGGAGCAGCATAAGGGCCTCTGTAGGATCAGCATTAGGTTCTTCGTTAAAGATATTATCAGGGCCTCTGTTAGGGACAGCCTCAGGGTCTCACTCAGGGACAGTGTCAGGGGCTTAGTTTGGTACAGTTTCAGGACCTTGGTAAGACATGGGTCAGGATATTAGCTCAGGATAATGTCAGAACTTTAGATATTGACGGCAGCAGGGCCTTAGAGACTGTCTCAGCCTGACTTAGGAGTAGCATCAGAGCCTTTGTAAGGTACAGTGTCAGGGACTGAGTTAGGTGTAGTGTCAGGGCCTTAGTTAGGCTTGAGACTCCAGGACCTTCCCTGAGTTCCAAAGGGCAGATTCGAATAGTTGCTAATCAGGGAAGGGAGGGGATGCAGAGACAAGGGAGGAAGAGTCAAGGAACAGTAGTGCAGCCTTGGGGCAGGATCCTGGTTTTGCCTCAAGGGATACACTTAAGAGTATCTTTGGGCTCTTTACCAATCTAAAACCGCAACAAAATAGAAGATTTTCGTGTTCTTCATTCCAGAGAAGCTCATCAAGAGACCATCTGAGGCCAGATTAAAGTGAGTTAAGGCCCTGTGCACACACTAATCCTTAGGATCAACTGTGTCCTTAAACCATTTCTGTAAAACTCCTCACCAGATTCTCCTGCATTGGGACGCACGGTTTTTGAGGGCACGAGTTTTCTGTGTCCCCCTTTGGCTGTCAAAGCAGTAAAGCTATTCTTTTCTACTTCCTCCAAACCTCTCTGAGATTCGATTTGGCACTGGTGCACAGAGGCCGAGTGTTCGACATCAAATTTAGTACCCAGTGTGGGGCTGACTTGGGGATGGCCCCTGTGGGTCCCCTGACTTGATTGGACACTGAGATTTTCTCCACGCCAGACTCTGTTGAGAGAGTGTAGGGTTGGAGAATTCCTTTAGAGGCCAGACCACGTGGGACTCTTGCCTGGAAAGGCCGAGCCCCAGTCATCCCAGCAGTTAGAACTGTGGGGCAGGAGTAGATGGTGGAAGAGGGACCACCCTAGCAGCTGCCGAGGCCGTCTTTGCCTTGAGGACATTCCTCTCTTCCTCCTGCCTGGACTGCCCTGAATGTCCTACTCCAAGGGATTATTTTGGGGAACCAGAAAAATAGCATTTGGGATGTTGCAGCACCTCAGCCAGCATGTGGTAACTCCCCTGGCATGCAGTCTGAGGTCCTTTTAGCCCTGTACATTTGGGGGAACCTTGGTTCCCATTTGGGTGACTTTTCATTCCAGGAAATCTCATTTGGAAGGTGCACCACTTGGACAGGTCACAGGCTAAGTTGAGACTTGGAAGCTGATTTGAGTCTTGTGCTGTTTGGTTTTTGGTTTCTGTTTGGTTTCTGGTTCCTTTGGTTTGAGGCTTCCGTTGGTGGTTAGGATTTTGTTTTGTTCTTAGTCTGCATTTGAGTGTTCTATGGTTCAAACATAAGAAGTGCTTCTTCTTCAGTTCCATCTGATAGCCAATGGGCAAAATCCTGGCAGACTGGTCAACCTATAGTTGTAAACCTAAGACTAAGAAAAGAATGAAATTCTATTGTAATTTTGTCTGGCCAGTGTATGGATACGTTCTTGAAAAATGCAGAAAGGTGGTCTTTGAATGGTAGCCTAAATGACTATACTATCCTTCAGCTAGTTATTTTGTCACAGGAAGAGAAAGACAGAAGAAGTTCTATATGTTCAAGCATTTATGAAGCTACGTAATAAAGAAAGTGAGCAGCTAGGTAACAGGCTGATGGTACAAAGAGAAAAGAAAGTCACTTTGTACTAGAGCTAGTTGTGTCTGAATGTGGAAAAAAATAAGGGGCGACATAAGATGGATACAGAAGTGATGAACATTTGTGAAAAGGGAACACTGAGGAAAGAGTTGTGCATGACCGGGATTTTCTAAGATGGATTTTGTTGGAAGTGGGTTAGGGCAAGCCTGGATTTGGTTTCTCCCTCCAAAGTTTTCTTGGAATGCTGCTTTTGATTGTGGACAGCTTGTGAGTTTCTTTGCCTGTGTCTGTGATCTGTATTTTTGTTTGAAATCTCTTTACTTTGGTTCAGTGAATGAGTGTTGTTTGGCCAATTCTAACAGTTCTTTTGATCTCCAGCTAACTTTGAGATGCTTTAGAGGGCCCTTGAGCCATCTCAGAGAGAAATGTTTGATTAGTATGTTAAATTACATGGAATTCCTAAAAATCTAGTATGTCCTGGTAAAATTTTATCAGTCATAATTCTAGTTATTTTTAAATGTTGTATGTAACAGCAATAATGGTTTCTTTTGTCATTTACATTGTGATCAAATGTTTAACCGTGACGTTTTAAGTCTTTATGTGATTTATAGATAGTTACTGTTGTGCTCTAACACTTTGCAAAACTGCTCCATCTTCAAGAAGATCTATGTGAAGGACCTTTTGGCAAGCACAGGTCTCTGATAAATTTCATATCATAATGCCAAACTGGGTAAGAAATGAAAAATCTTAATGGAGAATCGGATGGCTTCATAAAAAGTTAACAAAAGGATTGGTTACTGAGTGAACTGGTGAATATGGTTATAATGTTTTTGTTTTTTTGTTACTGGCTTTGATCTGTGTTTCCCAGACACAGGGAAGTCCTTCACCTGAAGCTACTTAGGACTTGGAGCAATTGGGTAAATGACACCTCTGTACTGAAGTGTGTATTTATGAAAGTTACTGTGTTGGCTTCATTTTGCCCTGATGTTTAAGAGGAAAGGAAAATTACCTAGTTAAGTTACCAGAATGTAATTACTCATGATGTATCACTGTTTGCTTTAGGTCTACTGCTAAAAGCACATGTACAATGCTTGTGTGACAATTGGGTATGAATAATAAAATGTATGGCCTATATAAAGCGTTTTCTCATTAACATACCTCTGAGCATGTTCACGATACCTGATCAGTATTCCCCCAATGTGGATTAACTAGGCAAATATAAAGGTGGCCTAGTGCTGAGGGCCATGATCTACACCTGGGCCAAACAGCTGAATCATTCTGGCACTGATGGATTGACATTTTGATCATCAGTGCTTTCTATTGAAAGACTTGTAATCAAAAGGGAAAAAAACTCTTCACGTATTGAGGTGTGAGCAAGTCACTCCGGCTTCTACATGGTTTAACTTAAATTTTACTGACCAAAGTGGCCTGTTTTTTGGCCTTTTGGATATGAATTGTACATCTGCTTTGGCATTGAGGAGGGGAATGCATTTGACAGTCAAAAAGTAACTATGGTTCAGACATCCAAGATAAACCTAAGTAACCATTGTAGATGTGATTTAGATGCATTCCTGTGGTTTTTTTTTTTTGTTTTTAAGTTTTTTTTGGATGTGGACCATTTTTTAAGTCTATTGAATTTGTTACAATATTGTTTCTGTTTCATCTCTTGGTTTTTAGGCCACGAGGCATGTGGGATCTTAGCTTCCTGCCCAGGGATCAAACCGGCACCCCCTGCGTTGGAAGGCAAAGTCTTAACCACTGAACCACCAGGTAAGTCCCCGCGTTCCTGTATTGTTGAAATTGAATTTCTGAGCTATATCAGACTCAGGATGCCACTAGCCATTCTCAAAACAATGTCTGCTGGTAGCTGCAACCGTACGTTTTCAAGGACTCCTGTCTTAACGATTAAATTTCAAACAATGACGTTAGATCAGATACTAATAGAAAGATGAGACATATATGTAGTGGTCAATAGCTCCTGTTATGGATACATGAATACTACATCAGAAGTTAAAACCTACTTAGGTAGAATTAGACAACTGGCTGCAAAGTCTCTCTGAAGTGCCAGTTCCAGACCAGGTTTCAGACTTATTCTCCTGAATTCCTAAGGGAATGAGATCTATTTTTACTATTAAAATTTCAGTTGTTACCCCTCCTATTTTAACTGGATTGGTTACACCAAAATGGGGGACCAAGGGACTGAGATCTTAATCATACGAGTCTCAGGTACAGGACTTGGAACTCAAATATTTCTAACTTGGTATCCATTCCCCTAGGTTTAGTCAGGACTGTGCCCCATTTCAGCAAGAAGTAGCCAGAGCAGTCATCACCCTGTTCCTTGAAGGATGTGGGGAAAGATAAAAGTGAAGTGGCGATTAAAACCGAGTCCCCTGAAAACCGAGTTCCTGTGCCAAGTTTATGATTAATGTCTCAGTCTGAAATGATTATTCCTTTTCTTGTCAAAAGTCTGTTCTCCTCAAGATTGAGGAGTATCCAGAAGAGGAGGAGTGAAACTGAGAGGGACTCTGTGGTCTCCTAGGCACAGAAGCCTTTCTGTGTGCCTCCTAACTTGTTTGTAGGGAATAGACTAGAGACTCCAGGACCTTCCCTGAGTTCCAAAGGGCAAATTCGAACAGTTGCTAATCAGGGAAGTGAGGGGATGCAGAGACAGGGAAGAAGAGTCAAGAAACAATAGTGCAGCCTTGTGGCAGGGTCCTGGTTCTGCCTCAAGGGATACACATAACAATATCTTTGAGCTCCTTAAAGAACTAAAACCCCCAACAAGTGGAAGATGTTAGCATTCTTCATTCCAGAGGAGCTCATCAAGAAACTATCTGAGACCAGATTAAAGGAGTGCAGGCCCTGCATACACACTGATCCTTATGAGCAACCACACCCTTGAACCATCGCTCTGAAACACCAAATCCTCCCGCATTGGGACACACAGCTGTTGAGGGCACGAGCCTGCTGTGTCCTCCATTGGCTGGCAGAGTGATAAAACTAATCTTTTCTATTTTTCCAAAACGCTGTTCTCAAGATTTGATTCGGAACCGGTGCAGAGAGGCTGATTATTCAGTATCAGTTAGGTACAGAGTCAGGCAGTTAGTTAGAAACAGTGTCAGGTCTTTAGTTATGGAAAGCCTCAGGGACTTAGGGAGGGAGAGAGCAAGATATAACAGACAGCATCAGATCCTGAGCTGGGGAGAGTGTCAGGGCATGACCTAGGACCAGCATCAGGACTGTAGTTAGGATCAGCATCACGGTCTTAGTTAAAGTTATTGCCAGGACCTGAGTTAGGCAAAGTGTCAGGGCCTGAGTTAGGGACAGCTTCAGGGCCTGAGTTAGGGACAGAGTCAGGACCTGAGTTAGGGACAATGTCAGGGACTGAGTGAGGCCTAGCGTCAGGGTCTTAGCTAGGATCAGCATCAGGGCCTTAGTTAAAGACATTATCAGGGCCTGAGTTAGGTACAGCAACAGGGCTTCAAGGGGACAGCCTCAGGGCCACACTTTGGGACGGCATCAGGACTTTAGTAGGGACAGTGTCAGGACCATGGTAAGAGATGGATCAAGATACTAGCTCAAGATAGTGTCAGCACATTAGTTATTGACGGCAGCAAGGCTGACGTTAGGGACAGCTTCAGGGCCTTAGTTAGGGACAGCGTCAGAACCTGAGTTAGACCAAACATCAGGGCCTAAGGTAAGACTAGGGTCAGGGCCTTTGTTAGGGACAATGTCAGGGCCAGAGTTAGGTCTAGCATGAGGGCCTGAGTTAGGCTGGGCATCAGGGCCTTAGTTAGGGACAGCCTCAGGGCCTCACTTAGGGACAGTGTCAGGGCTTACTTAGGGACAGTGTCAGTACATTGGTAGGAGATAGGTCAGGATGTTAGCTCAGGATAGAGTCAGGACTTTAGTTATCGACAGCAGCAGGGCCTTAGTTAGGGACAGTGTCAGGGCGTTAGTTTCGACTAACGTCGAGCCTTTGTTAGGTATAATGTCAGGGCCTGAGTTAGGAGTAGTGTCAGGGCCTTAGTTAGGGACAGTGTGAGGGCCTGAGTTAGGACAAGCATCCAGGCCGTAGTTAGGGACAGTGTGAAGGCCTGAGTTAGGACAAGCATCCAGGCCGTAGTTAGGGACAGTGTCAGGGCCTTGGGACTAATTTCAGGGCCTTAGTTAGGGAGAGCATCAGGGCTTTAGCTAGCATAAGAGGCAAGACATTAGCTAGGGACAGGGTTAGGTTAAGGTCTAGGAATAGTGTCAGGAAATGAGCTAGGGATAGTGTCAAGACCTTACTTACAGAGAGTATCAGGGCCTTACTTAGGGCTAGTGTCAGGGCTTCAGGTAGGGACAGCGTCAGGGCCTGACCTAGGGAGAGCGACGGAGCCTGAGTAAGACCTAGCGTCAGGGCCTTAGCTAGGGACAGTGTCAGGGCATGACTTAGGAAGAGCATCAGGGTCTCAAAGACATTTTGAGGGTCTGAGTTAGGTACAGCGTCTGGGCCTGAGTTAGGGACAGACTCAGGGCTTCACTTAGGGACAGAATCAGGGCTTACATAGGGACAGTGTCAGGACCTTGGTTAGAGATGGATCAGGATGTTAGCTCAGGATAGTGTCAGGTCTTTAGTTATTGCTGGCCGCAGGGTCTATATTAGGGACAGCTACCGGGCCTTAGTTAGAGACAGTGTCACGGCCTTAGTTAGGACTAGTCAGGGCCGTAGTTAGGCAGAACAATAGGGCTTCAGTTAGGATGGGAGGCAGGACATTAGCTAGGGACAGGATGAGGTTAAGGTCTAGGGATAGTGTCAGGAAATGACCTAGGGATAGTGTCAAGACCTTACTGACAGTATCAGGCCTTATTTAGGACCAACGTCAGGGCTTCGGGTAGGGACAATGTCAGAGCCTGACTTAGGGAGAGCGACAGGGCCTGAGTGAGGCCGAGCATCAGGGACTTAGCTAGGGACAGTATCGGCATGACTTACGAGTAGCATCAGGGCCTTCGTAGGATCAGCATTAGGTTCTTAGTTAGGATAAGAGGCAGGACACTAGCTAGGGACAGAGCCAAGTTATGGGCTAGGGATAGTGTGAAGACCTTAGTTATTGAGAGCATCAGGGCCTTATATAGGAACAGCGTCATGGCCTTATTCAGGACCAGTGTCAGGGCTTGATGTAGGGACAGCTTCAGAGACTGAGTAAGGTACAGCGACAGGGAATACCTGAGGACTCTCTCAGTTAGCACCTGAGTTAGGGACTGTGTCAGGGCAGGACTTAGGAGGAGCATAACGGCCTAGTTAGGATCAGCATCAGGGTCTTTGTTAAAGACATTATTAGGGCTTCTGTTAGAGACAACCTCAGGGCTTTACTTAGGGAGAGCGTCCGGGCTTATTTAGGGACAATTTCAGGAACTTGGTAAGAGATGGGTCCAGAAATTAGCTCAGGATAGTGTCAGGACTTTAGATATTGACAGCAGCATGGCCTTAGTTAGGGACAGTGTCAGGAGCTTAGTTAGGACTAGCATCAGAGCCTTTGCTAGGTACAGTGTGAGGGACTGAGTTAGGAGTAGTGTCAGGGCCTTAGTTAGGGACAGTGTCATGGTCTGAGTTAGGTGTAGTGTCAGGGCCTTAGTTAGGGATAGGGTCAGGGCCTTAGTTAGGACTAGTCAGGGCCTTAGTTAGGGAGAGCATTAGGGATTCAGAGAGAATAAGGGGCAGGACATTTGCTCGGGACAGAGTCAGCTTCCAGGCCAGGGACAGTGTCAGGAAATGAGTTAGGGATAGCGTGAATATCTTAGTTATTGAGAGCATCAGGGACATAGTTAGAACCAGCGTCAGGGCCTTAATCAGGACCAGTGTCAAGGCTAGATGTAGGGATAGCATCAGAGCCTAACTAAGGTACAGCAACAGGGCCTAAGTGAGGCCTATCTATAGGGCCTGAGTTAGGGACAGTGTCAGGGCATGACCTAGGAGCAGCATAAGGGCCTCTGTAGGATCAGCATTAGGTTCTTCGTTAAAGACATTCTCAGGGCCTCTGTTATGGACAGCCTCAGGGCCTCACTTAGGGACAGCGTCAAGGCTCACTTAGGGACAGTTTCAGGATCTTAGTAAGAGATGGGTCAGGATATAAGCTCAGGATAGTGTTAGCACTTTAGATATTGACGGCAGCAGGGCCTTTGTTAGGGACAGTGTCAGTGCCTGAGCTAGATGGAGTGTCAGGGCCTTAGTTAGGGACAGTGTCAGGGCCTTAGTTAGGACTAGTATCAGAGCCTTTGTTGGGTATCATGTCAGAGCCTGAGTTAGGAGTAGTGTCAGGGCCTTAGTTAGGGCCAGTGTCAGGGCCTGAGTTAGGTGTAGTGTCAAGGCCTTAGTTATGACAGTGTCAGGGCCATAGTTAGAACTAGCATCATAGCCTTTGTTATATATTGTATCACGGCCTGAGTTAGGAGTAGTGTCAGAGCCTTAGTAAGGAACAGTGTCAGGGCCTTAGTTAGGGACAGTGTCGGGGCCTGAGTTAGGTGTAGTGTCAGGGCCTTTGTTAGGGACAGTGTTAGTGCCTGAGCTAGGTGGAGTGTCAGGGCCTTACTTAGGGACAGTGTCAGGGCCTTGGGTACGACTAGCATCAGAGCCTTTGTTAGGAACAGTGTTAGGGTCTTAGTTAGGATTAGTGTCAGGTCCTTCTGTTAGGTACAGTGTCAGGTCCTGAGTTAGGAATAGGGGTAGGGCCATAGTTAGGGTCAGTATCAGGCACTGACTTAGGACGAGCATCTAGACCTTAGTTAGAGACAGTATCACGTCCTTGGGACTAAATTCAGGGCCTGAGTTAGGCACAACATAAAGGCTTTAGTTAGCATAAGAGGCAGGAGGTTAGCTAGGGACAGGGTCAGGTTAACATGTAGGGATAGTGTCAGGGAATAACCTAGGGATAGTGTCAAGACTTCAGTTACTGAGAGGATCAGGGCCTTCTTTAGAACCAGTGTCAGGGCTTCAGGTAGGGACAGCGTCAGAGGCTGACTTAGGGAGAGCGACAGGGCCTGAGTGAAGCCTAACGTCAGGGCATTAGCTAGGGACATTTTCAGGGCATGACTTAGGAGCAGCATCAGGGCTTTTGTAGGATCAGCATTAGGGTCTTAGTTAAAGACATGACCAGGACCTGAGATAGGAGTAGTTTCAAGGCCTTAGTTAAGAACAGTGTCAGGGCCTTAGTTAGGACTAGCATCAGAACCTTTGTTAGCTATTGTGTCAGGGACTGAGTTACGGACAGGTTCGTGGCCTTTGTTAGGACGACGTTTAGGGTTAGGGTTAGCGTTAGGGTTTTAGGGTTGGGGATAGGGTTAGGGTTTAGGGTTTAGGGTTTAAGGTTAAGGGGAGGGTGAGGGTTAGTGTTAGAGGGTTAGGGTTACATTTCCAGAGCACTCGAACAGCATCAAGACCACATTTCTAGACAGTCCAACGTGCCATAGAAGTCTTTGTCATGGCCCTCGTGTGAGGTGACATGAGAAAACACTCTGCTTAGAATTCTTCAATGACCGCATACCTGAAGTCACCTTACTCAAGGAGAAAGTCAGCATCCTACCATGTTCTGTCGCTCACGGGAAACCCAACGTGAGCAATTGCCTTCAGGTAAGGCCCTGAATTGCCATGCAGAAGCGGAGGCATGCAGCAGTTTCCATGAGCCCGTAGCCGATGCTCTGCATTATTTTAACGTCAGTACGCTTTGCAGGACATCTAGGAGCCTCGCGTGGGCACCCTATTCCCTGCAAGAACACTGAGTACCCCCAGGCCCCCATGGGCCCGCTATGCCACATCCAGGACTGTAGCCCTTCGGAGCCACTCTGTGTATGCCGAGTGTAGGCCAACAGAGTGCACTCTTTCCTGGGACAGCTTGATTTCCCCAGCACTCCCACAGGTCCACGAACACCGTTCTAGCAGGTCCAACATGCCGTGCAAGTCTGACTCATTGCCCTAGTCTGAGCTGCACTGAGAAAAACACTCGGCTTCGTATTTCATCTGGGACCCCCTGTCTGAAGGCACCCTGCATCCGGGAGAATGTCGGCTTGCGTTCCGACTGCAACTAAAGCCCAGTTCCGCGGGTAACACTGCAGGCTTTTGAAGAGCCACGGGCCCGGAGGCCTAGCTGGGGCTTTCCTGCGTTGAGGCAGTTCGCTAGATGCAGAACACCCTGCTTCGAGGAGTTGATTCAGGGAAGGAACCACTGGGTCACCTGTGTCTGTTTGGACTTGTTAGAAAGCACAGGGATGTATGCTGCGTGTGCCCGTGGAAATGGGGGCCTGATGGAACTAGCCTTGCTTTCCCATTTTGAAAGCTCCATTCATGCTGCCTTGAAGCTACTTGAAATTGACTGCTGTTGACAGGCCACTAGCCACTGTAGGCATGGCTCTGGGAAGAAAAGGAGTTTTCTCTAGCTAAGCCGGGTGCTTCGATGGCCAGGGTGGAGCTCATCCTGCCACGCTCTAGAGCTAAAGGGAAACTCAACATGAGTACTGGCCTCGAGGTAAGTCCCTGAGTAGCCGCGCAGAAATGGAGGCATGCAGCCCTTTCCACGAGGTCTTAGTCGCTGTTCTGCTTTATTGTATTTTATTTTTTTAATGTTTTATTGTTTTTTTAAGATTTATGTATTGATTGATTGATTGCTATGTTGGGTCTTCGTTTCTGTGCTAGGGGCCTCTCCAGTTGCGGTAAGTGGGGGCGACTCTTCATCGCGGTGCGTAGGCCTCTCACTATCGCGGCCTCTCTTGTTGCGGAGCACAGGGTCCAGAGGCGCAGGCTCAGTGGTTGTGTCTCACGTGCCCAGTTGCTCCGCGGCATGTGGGAACCTCCTAGACCAGGGCTCGAACCCGTGTCCCCTGCATTGGCAGGCAGATTCTCAACCACTGCGCCACCGGGGAAGCCCCTGTTCTGCTTTATTTTAAAAGAAGTACCCTTTTCAGGACTCCTAGGCCCCTCGGGTGTGCATCATTTTCCCTCCAAGATCAGTGAGTACCTCCAGACCCCTGTGGGCCTGCTGAGCAACATCGAGGCCCAAAGGTCGGTCTCCCGTAGGCCCTCTGGGTATGCCGAGTGATGGGCAACACACTGCTCGTTCCTTAAGGAGAGCTACATTTCCAGAGCACCGGAACAGCCTCAGGACCACATTTCTAGGCAGTGCGACGTGCCATGGAAGTGTTCGTCATGGCCCCCGTCTGAGCTGCCATGAGAAAACACTGTGCTTAGAATTCTTCGAGGACCTCGTACCTGAAGTCACTCTGCTCGAGGAGAAAGCCAGCATCCTACCATGCTGTGGCACTAACGGGACACTCAGCATGAGCACTTGCCTCGAGGTAAGGCCCTGAATTGCCGTGCAGAAGCGGAGGCGTGCTGCAGTTTTCAGGAGGCCGTAGCCCCTGCTCAGCGTTAGTTTATTTATTTATTCATTTGTTTATCTATCTGTCTATCTAGTTCTTTATTTTCTTATGTAATTTATCATTTTTGTTTTACTGTGTTGGGTCTTAATTGCTGCATGTGAGCTTTCTCTACTTGTAGCGAGCGGGGGCTACTCTTCGTTGCGGTGCTCGGGCTTCTCATTGCGGTGGCTCCTCTTGTTGTGGAGCAGAAGCTCTAGGCACGTGGACTTCAGTAGTTGTTGCATGCGGGCTCAGTCGTTGTGGCTCCCAGACTCTAGAGAGCAGGCTCAGTCGTTGTGGAGCACGGGCTTAGTTGCTCCGCAGCATGTGAGATCTTGGTGGACCAAGGCTCGAACCCACGTCCCCTGCATCGGCAGGTGGATTCGCAGCCACTGCACCACAAGCGAAGCCCCTGCTCTGCATTATTTTAACGTCAGTCCGCTTGGCAGGACATCTAGGAGCCTCGCGTGGGCACCCTATTCCCTGCAAGAACACTGAGTAACCCCAGGCCCCCATGGGCCCGCTATGCCACATCCAGGCCCGTAGCCCTTCGGAGCCACTCTGTGTATGCCGAGTGTAGGGCAACAGACTGCACTCTTTCTTGGGACAGCTTGATTTCCTCAACACTCCTACAGGTCGACGAACACCTTTCTAGCAGGTCCAACATTCCGTGCAAGTCTGCCTCATTACCCTAGTCTGAGCTGCACTGAGAATAACCCTCGGCTTCGCATTCCATCTGGGACCCCCTGCCTGAAGTCACCCTGCCTCCAGGAGAATGTCAGCCTGCGTTCCGACTGCAACTAAAGCCCAGGTCCTCGTGTGACACTGCAGGCTTTTGAAGAGCCACGGGCCCGGAGGCCTAGCTGGGGCGATCCTTGGTTGAGACAGTTCACTATTTGCAGAACACCCTGCTTTGAGGAGTTGATTCAGGGAAGGAACCACTGGGTCACCTGTGTCTGTTTGGACTTGTTAGAAAGCACAGGGATGTATGCTGCGTGTGCCCGTGGAAATGGGGGCCTGATGGAACTAGCCTTGCTTTCCCATTTTGAAAGCTCCATTCATGCTGCCTTGAAGCTGCTTGAAATTGACTGCTGTTGACAGTCCACTAGCCACTGTAGGCATGGCTCTGGGAAGAAAAGGAGTTTTCTCTAGCTAAGCCGGGTGCTTCGATGGCCGGGGTGGAGCTCATCCTGTCACGCTCTAGAGCTAAAGGGAAACTCAACGTGAGTACTGGCCTCGAGGTAAGTCCCTGAGTAGCCGCGCAGAAATGGAGGCATGCAGCCCTTTCCACGAGGTCTTAGTCGCTGTTCTGCTTTATTGTATTTTATTTTTTTAATGTTTTATTGTTTTTTTAAGATTTATGTATTGCTTGATTGATTGCTATGTTGGGTCTTCGTTTCTGTGCTAGGGCTCTCTCCAGTTGCGGTAAGTGGGGGCCACTCTTCATCGCGGTGCGTAGGCCTCTCACTATTGCGGCCTCTCTTGTTGCGGAGCACAGGGTCCAGAGGCGCAGGCTCAGTGGTTGTGTCTCACGTGCCCAGTTGCTCCGCGGCATGTGGGAACCTCCTAGACCAGGGCTCGAACCCGTCTCCCCTGCATTGGCAGGCAGATTCTCAACCACTGCGCCACCGGGGAAGCCCCTGTTCTGCTTTATTTTAAAAGAAGTACCCTTTTCAGGCCTCCTAGGCCCCTCGGGTGTGCATCATTTTCCCTCCAAGATCAGTGAGTACCTCCAGACCCCTGTGGGCCTGCTGAGCAACATCGAGGCCCAAAGGTCGGTCTCCCGTAGGCCCTCTGTGTATGCCGAGTGATGGGCAACACACTGCTCGTTCCTTAAGGAGAGCTACATTTCCAGAGCACCGGAACAGCCTCAGGACTACATTTCTAGGCAGTGCGACGTGCCATGGAAGTGTTCGTCATGGCCCCCGTCTGAGCTGCCATGAGAAAACACTGTGCTTAGAATTCTTCGAGGACCTCGTACCTGAAGTCACTCTGCTCGAGGAGAAAGCCAGCATCCTACCATGCTGTGGTGCTAACGGGGCACTCAGCGTGAGCACTTGCCTCGATGTAAGGCCCTGATTTGCCGTGCAGAAGCGGAGGCGTGCTGCAGTTTTCAGGAGGCCGTAGCCCCTGCTCAGCATTAGTTTATTTATTTATTCATTTGTTTATCTATCTGTCTATCTAGTTCTTTATTTTCTTATGTAATTTATCATTTTTGTTTTACTGTGTTGGGTCTTCATTGCTGCATGTGAGCTTTCTCTACTTGTAGCGAGCGGGGGCTACTCTTCTTTGCGGTGCGCGGGCTTCTCATTGCGGTGGCTCCTCTTGTTGTGGAGCAGAAGCTCTAGGCACGTGGACTTCAGTAGTTGTTGCATGCGGGCTCAGTCGTTGTGGCTCCCGGACTCTAGAGCGCAGGCTCAGTCGTTGTGGAGCACGGGCTTAGTTGCTCCGCAGCATGTGAGATCTTGGTGGACCAAGGCTCGAACCCACGTCCCCTGCATCGGCAGGTGGATTCCCAGCCATTGCACCACAAGCGAAGCCCCTGCTCTGCATTATTTTAACGTCAGTCCGCTTGGCAGGACATCTAGGAGCCTCGCGTGGGCACCCTATTCCCTGCAAGAACACTGAGTAACCCCAGGCCCCCATGGGCCCGCTATGCCACATCCAGGCCCATAGCCCTTCGGACCCACTCTGTGTATGCCGAGTGTAGGGCAACAGACTGCACTCTTTCTTGGGACAGCTTGATTTCCTCAACACTCCCACAGGTCGACGAACACCTTTCTAGCAGGTCCAACATTCCGTGCAAGTCTGCCTCATTACCCTAGTCTGAGCTGCACTGAGAATAACCCTCGGCTTCGCATTCCATCTGGGACCCCCTGCCTGAAGTCACCCTGCCTCCAGAAGAATGTCAGCCTGCGTTCCGACTGCAACTAAAGCCCAGGTCCTCGTGTAACACTGCAGGCTTTTGAAGAGCCACGGGCCCGGAGGCCTAGCTGGGGCGATCCTTGGTTGAGACAGTTCGCTATTTGCAGAACACCCTGCTTCGAGGAGTTGATTCAGGGAAGGAACCACTGGGTCACCTGTGTCTTTTTGGACTTGTTAGAAAGCACAGGGATGTATGCTGCGTGTGCCCGTGGAAATGGGGGCCTGATGGAACTAGCCTTGCTTTCCCATTTTGAAAGCTCCATTCATGCTGCCTTGAAGCTACTTAAATTGACTGCTGTTGACAGGCCACTAGCCACTGTAGGCATGGCTCTGGGAAGAAAAGGAGTTTTCTCTAGCTAAGCCGGGTGCTTCGATGGCCGGGGTGGAGCTCATCCTGCCACGCTCTAGAGCTAAAGGGAAACTCAACGTGAGTACTGGCCTCGAGGTAAGTCCCTGAGTAGCCGCGCAGAAATGGAGGCATGCAGCCCTTTCCACGAGGTCTTAGTCGCTGTTCTGCTTTATTGTATTTTATTTTTTTAATGTTTTATTGTTTTTTTAAGATTTATGTATTGATTGATTGATTGCTATGTTGGGTCTTCGTTTCTGTGCCAGGGCCCTCTCCAGTTGCGGTAAGTGGGGGCCACTCTTCATCGCGGTGCGTAGGCCTCTCACTATCGCGGCCTCTCTTGTTGCGGAGCACAGGGTCCAGAGGCGCAGGCTCAGTGGTTGTGTCTCACGTGCCCAGTTGCTCCGCGGCATGTGGGAACCTCCTAGACCAGGGCTCGAACCCGTGTCCCCTGCATTGGCAGGCAGATTCTCAACCACTGCGCCACCGGGGAAGCCCCTGTTCTGCTTTATTTTAAAAGAAGTACCCTTTTCAGGCCTCCTAGGCCCCTCGGGTGTGCATCATTTTCCCTCCAAGATCAGTGAGTACCTCCAGACCCCTGTGGGCCTGCTGAGCAACATCGAGGCCCAAAGGTCGGTCTCCCGTAGGCCCTCTGTGTATGCCGAGTGATGGGCAACACACTGCTCGTTCCTTAAGGAGAGCTACATTTCCAGAGCACCGGAACAGCCTCAGGACCACATTTCTAGGCAGTGCGACGTGCCATGGAAGTGTTCGTCATGGCCCCCGTCTGAGCTGCCATGAGAAAACACTGTGCTTAGAATTCTTCGAGGACCTCGTACCTGAAGTCACTCTGCTCGAGGAGAAAGCCAGCATCCTACCATGCTGTGGCGCTAACGGGACACTCAGCGTGAGCACTTGCCTCGAGGTAATGCCCAGAATTGCCGTGCAGAAGCGGAGGCATGCTGCAGTTTTCAGGAGGCCGTAGCCCCTGCTCAGCGTTAGTTTATTTATTTATTCATTTGTTTATCTATCTGTCTATCTAGTTCTTTATTTTCTTATGTAATTTATCATTTTTGTTTTACTGTGTTGGGTCTTAATTGCTGCATGTGAGCTTTCTCTACTTGTAGCGAGCGGGGGCTACTCTTCGTTGCGGTGCTCGGGCTTCTCATTGCGGTGGCTCCTCTTGTTGTGGAGCAGAAGCTCTAGGCACGTGGACTTCAGTAGTTGTTGCATGCGGGCTCAGTCGTTGTGGCTCCCAGACTCTAGAGAGCAGGCTCAGTCGTTGTGGAGCACGGGCTTAGTTGCTCCGCAGCATGTGAGATCTTGGTGGACCAAGGCTCGAACCCACGTCCCCTGCATCGGCAGGTGGATTCGCAGCCACTGCACCACAAGCGAAGCCCCTGCTCTGCATTATTTTAACGTCAGTCCGCTTGGCAGGACATCTAGGAGCCTCGCGTGGGCACCCTATTCCCTGCAAGAACACTGAGTAACCCCAGGCCCCCATGGGCCCGCTATGCCACATCCAGGCCCGTAGCCCTTCGGAGCCACTCTGTGTATGCCGAGTGTAGGGCAACAGACTGCACTCTTTCTTGGGACAGCTTGATTTCCTCAACACTCCTACAGGTCGACGAACACCTTTCTAGCAGGTCCAACATTCCGTGCAAGTCTGCCTCATTACCCTAGTCTGAGCTGCACTGAGAATAACCCTCGGCTTCGCATTCCATCTGGGACCCCCTGCCTGAAGTCACCCTGCCTCCAGGAGAATGTCAGCCTGCGTTCCGACTGCAACTAAAGCCCAGGTCCTCGTGTGACACTGCAGGCTTTTGAAGAGCCACGGGCCCGGAGGCCTAGCTGGGGCGATCCTTGGTTGAGACAGTTCACTATTTGCAGAACACCCTGCTTTGCGGAGTTGATTCAGGGAAGGAACCACTGGGTCACCTGTGTCTGTTTGGACTTGTTAGAAATCACAGGGATGTATGCTGCGTGTGCCCGTGGAAATGGGGGCCTGATGGAACTAGCCTTGCTTTCCCATTTTGAAAGCTCCATTCATGCTGCCTTGAAGCTGCTTGAAATTGACTGCTGTTGACAGTCCACTAGCCACTGTAGGCATGGCTCTGGGAAGAAAAGGAGTTTTCTCTAGCTAAGCCGGGTGCTTCGATGGCCGGGGTGGAGCTCATCCTGTCACGCTCTAGAGCTAAAGGGAAACTCAACGTGAGTACTGGCCTCGAGGTAAGTCCCTGAGTAGCCGCGCAGAAATGGAGGCATGCAGCCCTTTCCACGAGGTCTTAGTCGCTGTTCTGCTTTATTGTATTTTATTTTTTTAATGTTTTATTGTTTTTTTAAGATTTATGTATTGCTTGATTGATTGCTATGTTGGGTCTTCGTTTCTGTGCTAGGGCTCTCTCCAGTTGCGGTAAGTGGGGGCCACTCTTCATCGCGGTGCGTAGGCCTCTCACTATTGCGGCCTCTCTTGTTGCGGAGCACAGGGTCCAGAGGCGCAGGCTCAGTGGTTGTGTCTCACGTGCCCAGTTGCTCCGCGGCATGTGGGAACCTCCTAGACCAGGGCTCGAACCCGTCTCCCCTGCATTGGCAGGCAGATTCTCAACCACTGCGCCACCGGGGAAGCCCCTGTTCTGCTTTATTTTAAAAGAAGTACCCTTTTCAGGCCTCCTAGGCCCCTCGGGTGTGCATCATTTTCCCTCCAAGATCAGTGAGTACCTCCAGACCCCTGTGGGCCTGCTGAGCAACATCGAGGCCCAAAGGTCGGTCTCCCGTAGGCCCTCTGTGTATGCCGAGTGATGGGCAACACACTGCTCGTTCCTTAAGGAGAGCTACATTTCCAGAGCACCGGAACAGCCTCAGGACTACATTTCTAGGCAGTGCGACGTGCCATGGAAGTGTTCGTCATGGCCCCCGTCTGAGCTGCCATGAGAAAACACTGTGCTTAGAATTCTTCGAGGACCTCGTACCTGAAGTCACTCTGCTCGAGGAGAAAGCCAGCATCCTACCATGCTGTGGTGCTAACGGGGCACTCAGCGTGAGCACTTGCCTCGATGTAAGGCCCTGATTTGCCGTGCAGAAGCGGAGGCGTGCTGCAGTTTTCAGGAGGCCGTAGCCCCTGCTCAGCATTAGTTTATTTATTTATTCATTTGTTTATCTATCTGTCTATCTAGTTCTTTATTTTCTTATGTAATTTATCATTTTTGTTTTACTGTGTTGGGTCTTCATTGCTGCATGTGAGCTTTCTCTACTTGTAGCGAGCGGGGGCTACTCTTCTTTGCGGTGCGCGGGCTTCTCATTGCGGTGGCTCCTCTTGTTGTGGAGCAGAAGCTCTAGGCACGTGGACTTCAGTAGTTGTTGCATGCGGGCTCAGTCGTTGTGGCTCCCGGACTCTAGAGCGCAGGCTCAGTCGTTGTGGAGCACGGGCTTAGTTGCTCCGCAGCATGTGAGATCTTGGTGGACCAAGGCTCGAACCCACGTCCCCTGCATCGGCAGGTGGATTCCCAGCCATTGCACCACAAGCGAAGCCCCTGCTCTGCATTATTTTAACGTCAGTCCGCTTGGCAGGACATCTAGGAGCCTCGTGTGGGCACCCTATTCCCTGCAAGAACACTGAGTAACCCCAGGCCCCCATGGGCCCGCTATGCCACATCCAGGCCCGTAGCCCTTCGGAGCCACTCTGTGTATGCCGAGTGTAGGGCAACAGACTGCACTCTTTCTTGGGACAGCTTGATTTCCTCAACACTCCCACAGGTCGACGAACACCTTTCTAGCAGGTCCAACATTCCGTGCAAGTCTGCCTCATTACCCTAGTCTGAGCTGCACTGAGAATAACCCTCGGCTTCGCATTCCATCTGGGACCCCCTGCCTGAAGTCACCCTGCCTCCAGGAGAATGTCAGCCTGCGTTCCGACTGCAACTAAAGCCCAGGTCCTCGTGTAACACTGCAGGCTTTTGAAGAGCCACGGGCCCGGAGGCCTAGCTGGGGCGATCCTTGGTTGAGACAGTTCGCTATTTGCAGAACACCCTGCTTTGAGGAGTTGATTCAGGCAAGGAACCACTGGGTCACCTGTGTCTGTTTGGACTTGTTAGAAAGCACAGGGATGTATGCTGCGTGTGCCCGTGGAAATGGGGGCCTGATGGAACTAGCCTTGCTTTCCCATTTTGAAAGCTCCATTCATGCTGCCTTGAAGCTACTTGAAATTGACTGCTGTTGACAGGCCACTATCCACTGTAGGCATGGCTCTGGGAAGAAAAGGAGTTTTCTCTAGCTAAGCCAGGTGCTTCGATGGCCGGGGTGGAGCTCATCCTGCCACGCTCTAGAGCTAAAGGGAAACTCAACGTGAGTACTGGCCTCGAGGTAAGTCCCTGAGTAGCCGCGCAGAAATGGAGGCATGCAGCCCTTTCCACGAGGTCTTAGTCGCTGTTCTGCTTTATTGTATTTTATTTTTTTAATGTTTTATTGTTTTTTTAAGATTTATGTATTGATTGATTGATTGCTATGTTGGGTCTTCGTTTCTGTGCTAGGGCCCTCTCCAGTTGCGGTAAGTGGGGGCGACTCTTCATCGCGGTGCGTAGGCCTCTCACTATCGCGGCCTCTCTTGTTGCGGAGCACAGGGTCCAGAGGCGCAGGCTCAGTGGTTGTGTCTCACGTGCCCAGTTGCTCCGCGGCATGTGGGAACCTCCTAGACCAGGGCTCTAACCCGTGTCCCCTGCATTGGCAGGCAGATTCTCAACCACTGCGCCACCGGGGAAGCCCCTGTTCTGCTTTATTTTAAAAGAAGTACCCTTTTCAGGACTCCTAGGCCCCTCGGGTGTGCATCATTTTCCCTCCAAGATCAGTGAGTACCTCCAGACCCCTGTGGGCCTGCTGAGCAACATCGAGGCCCAAAGGTCGGTCTCCCGTAGGCCCTCTGTGTATGCCGAGTGATGGGCAACACACTGCTCGTTCCTTAAGGAGAGCTACATTTCCAGAGCACCGGAACAGGCTCAGGACCACATTTCTAGGCAGTGCGACGTGCCATGGAAGTGTTCGTCATGGCCCCCGTCTGAGCTGCCATGAGAAAACACTGTGCTTAGAATTCTTCGAGGACCTCGTACCTGAAGTCACTCTGCTCGAGGAGAAAGCCAGCATCCTACCATGCTATGGCGCAAACGGGACACTCAGCGTGAGCACTTGCCTCGAGGTAAGGCCCTGAATTGCCGTGCAGAAGCGGAGGCTTGCTGCAGTTTTCAGGAGGCCGTAGCCCCTGCTCAACGTTAGTTTATTTATTTATTCACTTGTTTATCTATCTGTCTATCTAGTTCTTTATTTTCTTATGTAATTTATCATTTTTTTTTTACTGTGTTGGGTCGTCGTTGCTGCATGTGAGCTTTCTCTAGTTGTAGCGAGCGGGGGCTACTCTTCGGTGCGGTGCTCGGGCTTCTCATTGCGGTGGCTCCTCTTGTTGTGGAGCAGAAGCTCCAGGCACGTGGACTTCAGTAGTTGTTGCATGCGGGCTCAGTCGTTGTGGCTCCCGGACTCTAGAGCGCAGGCTCAGTCGTTGTGGAGCACGGGCTTAGTTGCTCCGCAGCATGTGAGATCTTGGTGGACCAAGGCTCGAACCCATGTCCCCTGCATCGGCAGGTGGATTCCCAACCACTGCACCACAAGCGAAGCCCCTGCTCTGCATTATTTTAACGTCAGTCCGCTTGGCAGGACATCTAGGAGCCTCGCGTGGGAACCCTATTCCCTGCAAGAACACTGAGTAACCCCAGGCCCCCATGGGCCCGCTATGCCACATCCAGGACTGTAGCCCTTCGGAGCCACTCTGTGTATGCCGAGTGTAGGGCAACAGACTGCACTCTTTCTTGGGACAGCTTGATTTCCTCAACACTCCCACAGGTCGACGAACACCTTTCTAGCAGGTCCAACATTCCGTGCAAGTCTGCCTCATTACCCTAGTCTGAGCTGCACTGAGAATAACCCTCGGCTTCGCATTCCATCTGGGACCCCCTGCCTGAAGTCACCCTGCCTCCAGGAGAATGTCAGCCTGCGTTCCGACTGCAACTAAAGCCCAGGTCCTCGTGTAACACTGCAGGCTTTTGAAGAGCCACGGGCCCGGAGGCCTTGCTGTGGCGATCCTTGGTTGAGATAGTTCGCTATTTGCAGAACACCCTGCTTCGAGGAGTTGATTCAGGGAAGGAACCACTGGGTAACCTGTGTCTCTTTGGACTTGTTAGAAAGCACAGGGATGTATGCTGCGTGTGCCCGTGGAAATGGGGGCCTGATGGAACTAGCCTTGCTTTCCCATTTTGAAAGCTCCATTCATGCTGCCTTGAAGCTACTTGAAATTGACTGCTGTTGACAGGCCACTAGCCACTGTAGGCATGGCTCTGGGAAGAAAAGAAGTTTTCTCTAGCTAAGCCGGGTGCTTCGATGGCCGGGGTGGAGCTCATCCTGCCACGCTCTAGAGCTAAAGGGAAACTCAACGTGAGTACTGGCCTCGAGGTAAGTCCCTGAGTAGCCGCGCAAAAATGGAGGCATGAAGCCCTTTCCACAAGGTCTTAGTCGCTGTTCTGCTTTTTTGTATTTTATTTTTTTAATGTTTTATTGTTTTTTTAAGATTTATGTATTGATTGATTGATTGCTATGTTGGGTCTTCGTTTCTGTGCTAGGGCCCTCTCCAGCTGCAGTAAGTGGGGGCGACTCTTCATCGCGGTGCGTAGGCCTCTCACTATCGCGGCCTCTCTTGTTGCGGAGCACAGGGTCCAGAGGCGCAGGCTCAGTGGTTGTGTCTCACGTGCCCAGTTGCTCCGCGGCATGTGGGAACCTCCTAGACCAGGGCTCGAACCCGTGTCCCCTGCATTGGCAGGCAGATTCTCAACCATTGCGCCACCGGGGAAGCCCTGTTCTGCTTTATTTTAAAAGAAGTACCCTTTTCAGGCCTCCTAGGCCCCTCGGGTGTGCATCATTTTCCCTCCAAGATCAGTGAGTACCTCCAGACCCCTGTGGGCCTGCTGAGCAACATCGAGGCTCAAAGGTCGGTCTCCCGTAGGCCCTCTGTGTATGCCGAGTGATGGGCAACACACTGCTCGTTCCTTAAGGAGAGCTACATTTCCAGAGCACCGGAACAGCCTCAGGACCACATTTCTAGGCAGTGCGACGTGCCATGGAAGTGTTCGTCATGGCCCCCGTCTGAGCTGCCATGAGAAAACACTGTGCTTAGAATTCTTCGAGGACCTCGTACCTGAAGTCACTCTGCTCGAGGAGAAAGCCAGCATCCTACCATGCTGTGGCGCTAACGGGACACTCAGCGTGAGCACTTGCCTCGAGGTAAGGCCCAGAATTGCCGTGCAGAAGCGGAGGCGTGCTGCAGTTTTCAGGAGGCCGTAGCCCCTGCTCAGCTTTAGTTTATTTATTTATTCATTTGTTTATCTATCTGTCTATCTAGTTCTTTATTTTCTTATGTAATTTATCATTTTTGTTTTACTGTGTTGGGTCTTAATTGCTGCATGTGAGCTTTCTCTAGTTGCAGCGAGAGGGGGCTACTCTTCGTTGCGGTGCGCGGGCTTCTCATTGCGGTGGCTCCTCTTGTTGTGGAGCAGAAGCTCTAGGCACGTGGACTTCAGTAGTTGTTGCATGCGGGCTCAGTCGTTGTGGCTCCCGGACTCTAGAGCGCAGGCTCAGTCGTTGTGGAGCACGGGCTTAGTTGCTCCGCAGCATGTGAGATCTTGGTGGACCAAGGCTCGAACCCACGTCCCCTGCATCGGCAGGTGGATTCCCAGCCACTGCACCACAAGCGAAGCCCCTGCTCTGCATTATTTTAACGTCAGTCCGCTTGGCAGGGCATCTAGGAGCCTCGCGTGGGCACCCTATTCCCTGCAAGAACACTGAGTAACCCCAGGCCCCCATGGGCCCGCTATGCCACATCCAGGCCCGTAGCCCTTCGGAGCCACTCTGTGTATGCCGAGTGTAGGGCAATAGACTGCACTCTTTCTTGGGACAGCTTGATTTCCTCAACACTCCTACAGGTCGACGAACACCTTTCTAGCAGGTCCAACATTCCGTGCAAGTCTGCCTCATTACCCTAGTCTGAGCTGCACTGAGAATAACCCTCGGCTTCGCATTCCATCTGGGACCCCCTGCCTGAAGTCACCCTGCCTCCAGGAGAATGTCAGCCTGCGTTCCGACTGCAACTAAAGCCCAGGTCCTCGTGTGACACTTCAGGCTTTTGAAGAGCCACGGGCCCGGAGGCCTAGCTGGGGCGATCCTTGGTTGAGACAGTTCACTATTTGCAGAACACCCTGCTTTGAGGAGTTGATTCAGGGAAGGAACCACTGGGTCACCTGTGTCTGTTTGGACTTGTTAGAAAGCACAGGGATGTATGCTGCGTGTGCCCGTGGAAATGGGGGCCTGATGGAACTAGCCTTGCTTTCCCATTTTGAAAGCTCCATTCATGCTGCCT
Source organism: Balaenoptera physalus (assembly GCF_965194825.1). NCBI lineage: Eukaryota > Metazoa > Chordata > Mammalia > Artiodactyla > Balaenopteridae > Balaenoptera > Balaenoptera physalus. The sequence continues at coordinate 178,706,262 of NC_138890.1, forward strand.
TGAAGCTGCTTGAAATTGACTGCTGTTGACAGTCCACTAGCCACTGTAGGCATGGCTCTGGGAAGAAAAGGAGTTTTCTCTAGCTAAGCCGGGTGCTTCGATGGCCGGGGTGGAGCTCATCCTGCCACGCTCTAGAGCTAAAGGGAAACTCAACGTGAGTACTGGCCTCGAGGTAAGTCCCTGAGTAGCCGCGCAGAAATGGAGGCATGCAGCCCTTTCCACGAGGTCTTAGTCGCTGTTCTGCTTTATTGTATTTTATTTTTTTAATGTTTTATTGTTTTTTTAAGATTTATGTATTGCTTGATTGATTGCTATGTTGGGTCTTCGTTTCTGTGCTAGGGCTCTCTCCAGTTGCGGTAAGTGGGGGCCACTCTTCATCGCGGTGCGTAGGCCTCTCACTATTGCGGCCTCTCTTGTTGCGGAGCACAGGGTCCAGAGGCGCAGGCTCAGTGGTTGTGTCTCACGTGCCCAGTTGCTCCGCGGCATGTGGGAACCTCCTAGACCAGGGCTCGAACCCGTCTCCCCTGCATTGGCAGGCAGATTCTCAACCACTGCGCCACCGGGGAAGCCCCTGTTCTGCTTTATTTTAAAAGAAGTACCCTTTTCAGGCCTCCTAGGCCCCTCGGATGTGCATCATTTTCCCTCCAAGATCAGTGAGTACCTCCAGACCCCTGTGGGCCTGCTGAGCAACATCGAGGCCCAAAGGTCGGTCTCCCGTAGGCCCTCTGTGTATGCCGAGTGATGGGCAACACACTGCTCGTTCCTTAAGGAGAGCTACATTTCCAGAGCACCGGAACAGCCTCAGGACTACATTTCTAGGCAGTGCGACGTGCCATGGAAGTGTTCGTCATGGCCCCCGTCTGAGCTGCCATGAGAAAACACTGTGCTTAGAATTCTTCGAGGACCTCGTACCTGAAGTCACTCTGCTCGAGGAGAAAGCCAGCATCCTACCATGCTGTGGCGCTAACGGGGCACTCAGCATGAGCACTTGCCTCGAGGTAAGGCCCTGAATTGCCGTGCAGAAGCGGAGGCGTGCTGCAGTTTTCATGAGGCCGTAGCCCCTGCTCAGCATTAGTTTATTTATTTATTCATTTGTTTATCTATCTGTCTATCTAGTTCTTTATTTTCTTATGTAATTTATCATTTTTGTTTTACTGTGTTGGGTCTTCGTTGCTGCATGTGAGCTTTCTCTACTTGTAGCGAGCGGGGGCTACTCTTCGTTGCGGTGCGCGGGCTTCTCATTGCGGTGGCTCCTCTTGTTGTGGAGCAGAAGCTCTAGGCACGTGGACTTCAGTAGTTGTTGCATGCGGGCTCAGTCGTTGTGGCTCCCGGACTCTAGAGCGCAGGCTCAGTCGTTGTGGAGCACGGGCTTAGTTGCTCCGCAGCATGTGAGATCTTGGTGGACCAAGGCTCGAACCCACGTCCCCTGCATCGGCAGGTGGATTCCCAGCCACTGCACCACAAGCGAAGCCCCTGCTCTGCATTATTTTAACGTCAGTCCGCTTGGCAGGACATCTAGGAGCCTCGCGTGGGCACCCTATTCCCTGCAAGAACACTGAGTAACCCCAGGCCCCCATGGGCCCGCTATGCCACATCCAGGCCCGTAGCCCTTCGGAGCCACTCTGTGTATGCCGAGTGTAGGGCAACAGACTGCACTCTTTCTTGGGACAGCTTGATTTCCTCAACACTCCCACAGGTCGACGAACACCTTTCTAGCAGGTCCAACATTCCGTGCAAGTCTGCCTCATTACCCTAGTCTGAGCTGCACTGAGAATAACCCTCGGCTTCGCATTCCATCTGGGACCCCCTGCCTGAAGTCACCCTGCCTCCAGGAGAATGTCAGCCTGCGTTCCGACTGCAACTAAAGCCCAGGTCCTCGTGTAACACTGCAGGCTTTTGAAGAGCCACGGGCCCGGAGGCCTAGCTGGGGCGATCCTTGGTTGAGACAGTTCGCTATTTGCAGAACACCCTGCTTTGAGGAGTTGATTCAGGCAAGGAACCACTGGGTCACCTGTGTCTGTTTGGACTTGTTAGAAAGCACAGGGATGTATGCTGCGTGTGCCCGTGGAAATGGGGGCCTGATGGAACTAGCCTTGCTTTCCCATTTTGAAAGCTCCATTCATGCTGCCTTGAAGCTACTTGAAATTGACTGCTGTTGACAGGCCACTAGCCACTGTAGGCATGGCTCTGGGAAGAAAAGGAGTTTTCTCTAGCTAAGCCAGGTGCTTCGATGGCCGGGGTGGAGCTCATCCTGCCACGCTCTAGAGCTAAAGGGAAACTCAACGTGAGTACTGGCCTTGAGGTAAGTCCCTGAGTAGCCGCGCAGAAATGGAGGCATGCAGCCCTTTCCACGAGGTCTTAGTCGCTGTTCTGCTTTATTGTATTTTATTTTTTTAATGTTTTATTGTTTTTTTAAGATTTATGTATTGATTGATTGATTGCTATGTTGGGTCTTCGTTTCTGTGCTAGGGGCCTCTCCAGTTGCGGTAAGTGGTGGCGACTCTTCATCGCAGTGCGTAGGCCTCTCACTATCGCGGCCTCTCTTGTTGCGGAGCACAGGGTCCAGAGGCGCAGGCTCAGTGGTTGTGTCTCACGTGCCCAGTTGCTCCGCGGCCTGTGGGAACCTCCTAAACCAGGGCTCGAACCCGTGTCCCCTGCATTGGCAGGCAGATTCTCAACCACTGCGCCACCGGGGAATCCCCTGTTCTGCTTTATTTTAAAAGAAGTACACTTTTCAGGCCTCCTAGGTCCCTCGGGTGTGCATCATTTTCCCTCCAAGATCAGTGAGTACCTCCAGACCCCTGTGGGCCTGCTGAGCAACATCAAGGCCCAAAGGTCAATCTCCCGTAGGCCCTCTGTGTATGCCGAGTGATGGGCAACACACTGCTCGTTCCTTAAGGAGAGCTACATTTCCAGAGCACCGGAACAGCCTCAGGACCACATTTCTAGGCAGTGCGACGTGCCATGGAAGTGTTCGTCATGGCCCCCGTCTGAGCTGCCATGAGAAAACACTGTGCTTAGAATTCTTCGAGGACCTCGTACCTGAAGTCACTCTGCTCGAGGAGAAAGCCAGCATCCTACCATGCTGTGGCGCTAACAGGACACTCAGCGTGAGCACTTGCCTCGAGGTAAGGCCCAGAATTGCCGTGCAGAAGCGGAGGCGTGCTGCAGTTTTCAGGAGGCCGTAGCCCCTGCTCAGCGTTAGTTTATTTATTTATTCATTTGTTTATCTATCTGTCTATCTAGTTCTTTATTTTCTTATGTAATTTATCATTTTTGTTTTACTGTGTTGGTTCTTAATTGCTGCATGTGAGCTTTCTCTAGTTGCAGCGAGAGGGGGCTACTCTTCGTTGCGGTGCGCGGGCTTCTCATTGCGGTGGCTACTCTTGTTGTGGAGCAGAAGCTCTAGGCACGTGGACTTCAGTAGTTGTTGCATGCGGGCTCAGTCGTTGTGGCTCCCGGACTCTAGAGCGCAGGCTCAGTCGTTGTGGAGCACGGGCTTAGTTGCTCCGCAGCATGTGAGATCTTGGTGGACCAAGGCTCGAACCCACGTCCCCTGCATCGGCAGGTGGATTCCCAGCCACTGCACCACAAGCGAAGCCCCTGCTCTGCATTATTTTAACGTCAGTCCGCTTGGCAGGACATCTAGGAGCCTCGCGTGGGCACCCTATTCCCTGCAAGAACACTGAGTAACCCCAGGCCCCCATGGGCCCGCTATGCCACATCCAGGCCCGTAGCCCTTCGGAGCCACTCTGTGTATGCCGAGTGTAGGGCAACAGACTGCACTCTTTCTTGGGACAGCTTGATTTCCTCAACACTCCCACAGGTCGACGAAAACCTTTCTAGCAGGTCCAACATTCCGTGCAAGTCTGCCTCATTACCCTAGTCTGAGCTGCACTGAGAATAACCCTCGGCTTCGCATTCCATCTGGGACCCCCTGCCTGAAGTCACCCTGCCTCCAGGAGAATGTCAGCCTGCGTTCCGACTGCAACTAAAGCCCAGGTCCTCCTGTAACACTGCAGGCTTTTGAAGAGCCACGGGCCCGGAGGCCTAGCTGGGGCGATCCTTGGTTGAGACAGTTCACTATTTGCAGAACACCCTGCTTTGAGGAGTTGATTCAGGGAAGGAACCACTGGGTCACTTGTGTCTGTTTGGACTTGTTAGAAAGCACAGGGATGTATGCTGCGTGTGCCCGTGGAAATGGGGGCCTGATGGAACTAGCCTTGCTTTCCCATTTTGAAAGCTCCATTCATGCTGCCTTGAAGCTGCTTGAAATTGACTGCTGTTGACAGTCCACTAGCCACTGTAGGCATGGCTCTGGGAAGAAAAGGAGTTTTCTCTAGCTAAGCCGGGTGCTTCGATGGCCGGGGTGGAGCTCATCCTGCCACGCTCTAGAGCTAAAGGGAAACTCAACGTGAGTACTGGCCTCGAGGTAAGTCCCTGAGTAGCCGCGCAGAAATGGAGGCATGCAGCCCTTTCCACGAGGTCTTAGTCGCTGTTCTGCTTTATTGTATTTTATTTTTTTAATGTTTTATTGTTTTTTTAAGATTTATGTATTGCTTGATTGATTGCTATGTTGGGTCTTCGTTTCTGTGCTAGGGCTCTCTCCAGTTGCGGTAAGTGGGGGCCACTCTCCATCGCGGTGCGTAGGCCTCTCACTATTGCGGCCTCTCTTGTTGCGGAGCACAGGGTCCAGAGGCGCAGGCTCAGTGGTTGTGTCTCACGTGCCCAGTTGCTCCGCGGCATGTGGGAACCTCCTAGACCAGGGCTCAAACCCGTCTCCCCTGCATTGGCAGGCAGATTCTCAACCACTGAGCCACCGGGGAAGCCCCTGTTCTGCTTTATTTTAAAAGAAGTACCCTTTTCAGGCCTCCTAGGCCCCTCGGGTGTGCATCATTTTCCCTCCAAGATCAGTGAGTACCTCCAGACCCCTGTGGGCCTGCTGAGCAACATCGAGGCCCAAAGGTCGGTCTCCCGTAGGCCCTCTGTGTATGCCGAGTGATGGGCAACACACTGCTCGTTCCTTAAGGAGAGCTACATTTCCAGAGCACCGGAACAGCCTCAGGACTACATTTCTAGGCAGTGCGACGTGCCATGGAAGTGTTCGTCATGGCCCCCGTCTGAGCTGCCATGAGAAAACACTGTGCTTAGAATTCTTCGAGGACCTCGTACCTGAAGTCACTCTGCTCGAGGAGAAAGCCAGCATCCTACCATGCTGTGGCGCTAACGGGGCACTCAGCGTGAGCACTTGCCTCGATGTAAGGCCCTGAATTGCCGTGCAGAAGCGGAGGCGTGCTGCAGTTTTCAGGAGGCCGTAGCCCCTGCTCAGCATTAGTTTATTTATTTATTCATTTGTTTATCTATCTGTCTATCTAGTTCTTTATTTTCTTATGTAATTTATCATTTTTGTTTTACTGTGTTGGGTCTTCGTTGCTGCATGTGAGCTTTCTCTACTTGTAGCGAGCGGGGGCTACTCTTCGTTGCGGTGCTCGGGCTTCTCATTGCGGTGGCTCCTCTTGTTGTGGAGCAGAAGCTCTAGGCACGTGGACTTCAGTAGTTGTTGCATGCGGGCTCAGTCGTTGTGGCTCCCGGACTCTAGAGCGCAGGCTCAGTCGTTGTGGAGCACGGGCTTAGTTGCTCCGCAGCATGTGAGATCTTGGTGGACCAAGGCTCGAACCCACGTCCCCTGCATCGGCAGTTGGATTCCCAACCACTGCACCAGAAGCGAAGACCCTGCTCTGCATTATTTTAACGTCAGTCCGCTTGGCAGGACATCTAGGAGCCTCGCGTGGGCACCCTATTCCCTGCAAGAACACTGAGTAACCCCAGGCCCCCATGGGCCCGCTATGCCACATCCAGGCCCGTAGCCCTTCGGAGCCACTCTGTGTATGCCGAGTGTAGGGCAACAGACTGCACTCTTTCTTGGGACAGCTTGATTTCCTCAACACTCCCACAGGTCGACGAACACCTTTCTAGCAGGTCCAACATTCCGTGCAAGTCTGCCTCATTACCCTAGTCTGAGCTGCACTGAGAATAACCCTCGGCTTCGCATTCCATCTGGGACCCCCTGCCTGAAGTCACCCTGCCTCCAGGAGAATGTCAGCCTGCGTTCCGACTGCAACTAAAGCCCAGGTCCTCGTGTAACACTGCAGGCTTTTGAAGAGCCATGGGCCCGGAGGCCTAGCTGGGGCAATCCTTGGTTGAGACAGTTCGCTATTTGCAGAACACCCTGCTTCGAGGAGTTGATTCAGGGAAGGAACCACTGGGTCACCTGTGTCTGTTTGGACTTGTTAGAAAGCACAGGGATGTATGCTGCGTGTGCCCGTGGAAATGGGGGCCTGATGGAACTAGCCTTGCTTTCCCATTTTGAAAGCTCCATTCATGCTGCCTTGAAGCTACTTGAAATTGACTGCTGTTGACAGTCCACTAGCCACTGTAGGCATGGCTCTGGGAAGAAAAGGAGTTTTCTCTAGCTAAGCCGGGTGCTTCGATGGCCGGGGTGGAGCTCATCCTGCCACGCTCTAGAGCTAAAGGGAAACTCAACGTGAGTACTGGCCTCGAGGTAAGTCCCTGAGTAGCCGCGCAGAAATGGAGGCATGCAGCCCTTTCCACGAGGTCTTAGTCGCTGTTCTGCTTTATTGTATTTTATTTTTTTAATGTTTTATTGTTTTTTTAAGATTTATGTATTGATTGATTGATTGCTATGTTGGGTCTTCGTTTCTGTGCCAGGGCCCTCTCCAGTTGCGGTAAGTGGGGGCCACTCTTCATCGCGGTGCGTAGGCCTCTCACTATCGCGGCCTCTCTTGTTGCGGAGCACAGGGTCCAGAGGCGCAGGCTCAGTGGTTGTGTCTCACGTGCCCAGTTGCTCCGCGGCATGTGGGAACCTCCTAGACCAGGGCTCGAACCCGTGTCCCCTGCATTGGCAGGCAGATTCTCAACCACTGCGCCACCGGGGAAGCCCCTGTTCTGCTTTATTTTAAAAGAAGTACCCTTTTCAGGCCTCCTAGGCCCCTCGGGTGTGCATCATTTTCCCTCCAAGATCAGTGAGTACCTCCAGACCCCTGTGGGCCTGCTGAGCAACATCGAGGCCCAAAGGTCGGTCTCCCGTAGGCCCTCTGTGTATGCCGAGTGATGGGCAACACACTGCTCGTTCCTTAAGGAGAGCTACATTTCCAGAGCACCGGAACAGCCTCAGGACCACATTTCTAGGCAGTGCGACGTGCCATGGAAGTGTTCGTCATGGCCCCCGTCTGAGCTGCCATGAGAAAACACTGTGCTTAGAATTCTTCGAAGACCTCGTACCTGAAGTCACTCTGCTCGAGGAGAAAGCCAGCATCCTACCATGCTGTGGCGCTAACGGGACACTCAGCGTGAGCACTTGCCTCGAGGTAATGCCCAGAATTGCCGTGCAGAAGCGGAGGCATGCTGCAGTTTTCAGGAGGCCGTAGCCCCTGCTCAGCGTTAGTTTATTTATTTATTCATTTGTTTATCTATCTGTCTATCTAGTTCTTTATTTTCTTATGTAATTTATCATTTTTGTTTTACTGTGTTGGGTCTTAATTGCTGCATGTGAGCTTTCTCTACTTGTAGCGAGCGGGGGCTACTCTTCGTTGCGGTGCTCGGGCTTCTCATTGCGGTGGCTCCTCTTGTTGTGGAGCAGAAGCTCTAGGCACGTGGACTTCAGTAGTTGTTGCATGCGGGCTCAGTCGTTGTGGCTCCCAGACTCTAGAGCGCAGGCTCAGTCGTTGTGGAGCACGGGCTTAGTTGCTCCGCAGCATGTGAGATCTTGGTGGACCAAGGCTCGAACCCACGTCCCCTGCATCGGCAGGTGGATTCCCAGCCACTGCACCACAAGCGAAGCCCCTGCTCTGCATTATTTTAACGTCAGTCCGCTTGGCAGGACATCTAGGAGCCTCGCGTGGGCACCCTATTCCCTGCAAGAACACTGAGTAACCCCAGGCCCCCATGGGCCCGCTATGCCACATCCAGGCCCGTAGCCCTTCGGAGCCACTCTGTGTATGCCGAGTGTAGGGCAACAGACTGCACTCTTTCTTGGGACAGCTTGATTTCCTCAACACTCCCACAGGTTGACGAACACCTTTCTAGCAGGTCCAACATTCCGTGCAAGTCTGCCTCATTACCCTAGTCTGAGCTGCACTGAGAATAACCCTCGGCTTCGCATTCCATCTGGGACCCCCTGCCTGAAGTCACCCTGCCTCCAGGAGAATGTCAGCCTGCGTTCCGACTGCAACTAAAGCCCAGGTCCTCGTGTAACACTGCAGGCTTTTGAAGAGCCACGGGCCCGGAGGCCTAGCTGGGGCGATCCTTGGTTGAGACAGTTCACTATTTGCAGAACACCCTGCTTTGAGGAGTTGATTCAGGGAAGGAACCACTGGGTCACCTGTGTCTGTTTGGACTTGTTAGAAAGCACAGGGATGTATGCTGCGTGTGCCCGTGGAAATGGGGGCCTGATGGAACTAGCCTTGCTTTCCCATTTTGAAAGCTCCATTCATGCTGCCTTGAAGCTGCTTGAAATTGACTGCTGTTGACAGTCCACTAGCCACTGTAGGCATGGCTCTGGGAAGAAAAGGAGTTTTCTCTAGCTAAGCCGGGTGCTTCGATGGCCGGGGTGGAGCTCATCCTGCCACGCTCTAGAGCTAAAGGGAAACTCAACGTGAGTACTGGCCTCGAGGTAAGTCCCTGAGTAGCCGCGCAGAAATGGAGGCATGCAGCCCTTTCCACGAGGTCTTAGTCGCTGTTCTGCTTTATTGTATTTTATTTTTTTAATGTTTTATTGTTTTTTTAAGATTTATGTATTGCTTGATTGATTGCTATGTTGGGTCTTCGTTTCTGTGCTAGGGCTCTCTCCAGTTGCGGTAAGTGGGGGCCACTCTTCATCGCGGTGCGTAGGCCTCTCACTATTGCGGCCTCTCTTGTTGCGGAGCACAGGGTCCAGAGGCGCAGGCTCAGTGGTTGTGTCTCACGTGCCCAGTTGCTCCGCGGCATGAGGGAACCTCCTAGACCAGGGCTCGAACCCGTCTCCCCTGCATTGGCAGGCAGATTCTCAACCACTGCGCCACCGGGGAAGCCCCTGTTCTGCTTTATTTTAAAAGAAGTACCCTTTTCAGGCCTCCTAGGCCCCTCGGGTGTGCATCATTTTCCCTCCAAGATCAGTGAGTACCTCCAGACCCCTGTGGGCCTGCTGAGCAACATCGAGGCCCAAAGGTCGGTCTCCCGTAGGCCCTCTGTGTATGCCGAGTGATGGGCAACACACTGCTCGTTCCTTAAGGAGAGCTACATTTCCAGAGCACCGGAACAGCCTCAGGACTACATTTCTAGGCAGTGCGACGTGCCATGGAAGTGTTCGTCATGGCCCCCGTCTGAGCTGCCATGAGAAAACACTGTGCTTAGAATTCTTCGAGGACCTCGTACCTGAAGTCACTCTGCTCGAGGAGAAAGCCAGCATCCTACCATGCTGTGGCGCTAACGGGGCACTCAGCGTGAGCACTTGCCTCGATGTAAGGCCCTGAATTGCCGTGCAGAAGCGGAGGCGTGCTGCAGTTTTCAGGAGGCCGTAGCCCCTGCTCAGCATTAGTTTATTTATTTATTCATTTGTTTATCTATCTGTCTATCTAGTTCTTTATTTTCTTATGTAATTTATCATTTTTGTTTTACTGTGTTGGGTCTTCGTTGCTGCATGTGAGCTTTCTCTACTTGTAGCGAGCGGGGGCTACTCTTCGTTGCGGTGCTCGGGCTTCTCATTGCAGTGGCTCCTCTTGTTGTGGAGCAGAAGCTCTAGGCACGTGGACTTCAGTAGTTGTTGCATGCGGGCTCAGTCGTTGTGGCTCCCGGACTCTAGAGCGCAGGCTCAGTCGTTGTGGAGCACGGGCTTAGTTGCTCCGCAGCATGTGAGATCTTGGTGGACCAAGGCTCGAACCCACGTCCCCTGCATCGGCAGGTGGATTCGCAGCCACTGCACCACAAGCGAAGCCCCTGCTCTGCATTATTTTAACGTCAGTCCGCTTGGCAGGACATCTAGGAGCCTCGCGTGGGCACCCTATTCCCTGCAAGAACACTGAGTAACCCCAGGCCCCCATGGGCCCGCTATGCCACATCCAGGCCCGTAGCCCTTCGGAGCCACTCTGTGTATGCCGAGTGTAGGGCAACAGACTGCACTCTTTCTTGGGACAGCTTGATTTCCTCAACACTCCCACAGGTCGACGAACACCTTTCTAGCAGCTCCAACATTCCGTGCAAGTCTGCCTCATTACCCTAGTCTGAGCTGCACTGAGAATAACCCTCGGCTTCGCATTCCATCTGGGACCCCCTGCCTGAAGTCACCCTGCCTCCAGGAGAATGTCAGCCTGCGTTCCGACTGCAACTAAAGCCCAGGTCCTCGTGTAACACTGCAGGCTTTTGAAGAGCCATGGGCCCGGAGGCCTAGCTGGGGCGATCCTTGGTTGAGACAGTTCGCTATTTGCAGAACACCCTGCTTCGAGGAGTTGATTCAGGGAAGGAACCACTGGGTCACCTGTGTCTGTTTGGACTTGTTAGAAAGCACAGGGATGTATGCTGCGTGTGCCCGTGGAAATGGGGGCCTGATGGAACTAGCCTTGCTTTCCCATTTTGAAAGCTCCATTCATGCTGCCTTGAAGCTACTTGAAATTGACTGCTGTTGACAGGCCACTAGCCACTGTAGGCATGGCTCTGGGAAGAAAAGGAGTTTTCTCTAGCTAAGCCGGGTGCTTCGATGGCCGGGGTGGAGCTCATCCTGCCACGCTCTAGAGCTAAAGGGAAACTCAACGTGAGTACTGGCCTCGAGGTAAGTCCCTGAGTAGCCGCGCAGAAATGGAGGCATGCAGCCCTTTCCACGAGGTCTTAGTCGCTGTTCTGCTTTATTGTATTTTATTTTTTTAATGTTTTATTGTTTTTTTAAGATTTATGTATTGATTGATTGATTGCTATGTTGGGTCTTCGTTTCTGTGCCAGGGCCCTCTCCAGTTGCGGTAAGTGGGGGCCACTCTTCATCGCGGTGCGTAGGCCTCTCACTATCGCGGCCTCTCTTGTTGCGGAGCACAGGGTCCAGAGGCGCAGGCTCAGTGGTTGTGTCTCACGTGCCCAGTTGCTCCGCGGCATGTGGGAACCTCCTAGACCAGGGCTCGAACCCGTGTCCCCTGCATTGGCAGGCAGATTCTCAACCACTGCGTCACCGGGGAAGCCCCTGTTCTGCTTTATTTTAAAAGAAGTACCCTTTTCAGGCCTCCTAGGCCCCTCGGGTGTGCATCATTTTCCCTCCAAGATCAGTGAGTACCTCCAGAACCCTGTGGGCCTGCTGAGCAACATCGAGGCCCAAAGGTCGGTCTCCCATAGGCCCTCTGTGTATGCCGAGTGATGGGCAACACACTGCTCGTTCCTTAAGGAGAGCTACATTTCCAGAGCACCGGAACAGCCTCAGGACCACATTTCTAGGCAGTGCGACGTGCCATGGAAGTGTTCGTCATGGCCCCCGTCTGAGCTGCCATGAGAAAACACTGTGCTTAGAATTCTTCGAGGACCTCGTACCTGAAGTCACTCTGCTCGAGGAGAAAGCCAGCATCCTACCATGCTGTGGCGCTAACGGGACACTCAGCGTGAGCACTTGCCTCGAGGTAATGCCCAGAATTGCCGTGCAGAAGCGGAGGCATGCTGCAGTTTTCAGGAGGCCGTAGCCCCTGCTCAGCGTTAGTTTATTTATTTATTCATTTGTTTATCTATCTGTCTATCTAGTTCTTTATTTTCTTATGTAATTTATCATTTTTGTTTTACTGTGTTGGGTCTTAATTGCTGCATGTGAGCTTTCTCTACTTGTAGCGAGCGGGGGCTACTCTTCGTTGCGGTGCTCGGGCTTCTCATTGCGGTGGCTCCTCTTGTTGTGGAGCAGAAGCTCTAGGCACGTGGACTTCAGTAGTTGTTGCATGCGGGCTCAGTCGTTGTGGCTCCCAGACTCTAGAGCGCAGGCTCAGTCGTTGTGGAGCACGGGCTTAGTTGCTCCGCAGCATGTGAGATCTTGGTGGACCAAGGCTCGAACCCACGTCCCCTGCATCGGCAGGTGGATTCCCAGCCACTGCACCACAAGCGAAGACCCTGCTCTGCATTATTTTAACGTCAGTCCGCTTGGCAGGACATCTAGGAGCCTCGCGTGGGCACCCTATTCCCTGCAAGAACACTGAGTAACCCCAGGCCCCCATGGGCCCGCTATGCCACATCCAGGCCCGTAGCCCTTCGGAGCCACTCTGTGTATGCCGAGTGTAGGGCAACAGACTGCACTCTTTCTTGGGACAGCTTGATTTCCTCAACACTCCCACAGGTCGACGAACACCTTTCTAGCAGGTCCAACATTCCGTGCAAGTCTGCCTCATTACCCTAGTCTGAGCTGCACTGAGAATAACCCTCGGCTTCGCATTCCATCTGGGACCCCCTGCCTGAAGTCACCCTGCCTCCAGGAGAATGTCAGCCTGCGTTCCGACTGCAACTAAAGCCCAGGTCCTCGTGTAACACTGCAGGCTTTTGAAGAGCCATGGGCCCGGAGGCCTAGCTGGGGCGATCCTTGGTTGAGACAGTTCGCTATTTGCAGAACACCCTGCTTCGAGGAGTTGATTCAGGGAAGGAACCACTGGGTCACCTGTGTCTGTTTGGACTTGTTAGAAAGCACAGGGATGTATGCTGCGTGTGCCCGTGGAAATGGGGGCCTGATGGAACTAGCCTTGCTTTCCCATTTTGAAAGCTCCATTCATGCTGCCTTGAAGCTACTTGAAATTGACTGCTGTTGACAGGCCACTAGCCACTGTAGGCATGGCTCTGGGAAGAAAAGGAGTTTTCTCTAGCTAAGCCGGGTGCTTCGATGGCCGGGGTGGAGCTCATCCTGCCACGCTCTAGAGCTAAAGGGAAACTCAACGTGAGTACTGGCCTCGAGGTAAGTCCCTGAGTAGCCGCGCAGAAATGGAGGCATGCAGCCCTTTCCACGAGGTCTTAGTCGCTGTTCTGCTTTATTGTATTTTATTTTTTTAATGTTTTATTGTTTTTTTAAGATTTATGTATTGATTGATTGATTGCTATGTTGGGTCTTCGTTTCTGTGCCAGGGCCCTCTCCAGTTGCGGTAAGTGGGGGCCACTCTTCATCGCGCTGCGTAGGCCTCTCACTATCGCGGCCTCTCTTGTTGCGGAGCACAGGGTCCAGAGGCGCAGGCTCAGTGGTTGTGTCTCACGTGCCCAGTTGCTCCGCGGCATGTGGGAACATCCTAGACCAGGGCTCGAACCCGTGTCCCCTGCATTGGCAGGCAGATTCTCAACCACTGCGTCACCGGGGAAGCCCCTGTTCTGCTTTATTTTAAAAGAAGTACCCTTTTCAGGCCTCCTAGGCCCCTCGGGTGTGCATCATTTTCCCTCCAAGATCAGTGAGTATCTCCAGACCCCTGTGGGCCTGCTGAGCAACATCGAGGCCCAAAGGTCGGTCTCCCGTAGGCCCTCTGTGTATGCCGAGTGATGGGCAACACACTGCTCGTTCCTTAAGGAGAGCTACATTTCCAGAGCACCGGAACAGCCTCAGGACCACATTTCTAGGCAGTGCGACGTGCCATGGAAGTGTTCGTCATGGCCCCCGTCTGAGCTGCCATGAGAAAACACTGTGCTTAGAATTCTTCGAGGACCTCGTACCTGAAGTCACTCTGCTCGAGGAGAAAGCCAGCATCCTACCATGCTGTGGCGCTAACAGGACACTCAGCGTGAGCACTTGCCTCGAGGTAATGCCCAGAATTGCCGTGCAGAAGCGGAGGCATGCTGCAGTTTTCAGGAGGCCGTAGCCCCTGCTCAGCGTTAGTTTATTTATTTATTCATTTGTTTATCTATCTGTCTATCTAGTTCTTTATTTTCTTATGTAATTTATCATTTTTGTTTTACTGTGTTGGGTCTTAATTGCTGCATGTGAGCTTTCTCTACTTGTAGCGAGCGGGGGCTACTCTTCGTTGCGGTGCTCGGGCTTCTCATTGCGGTGGCTCCTCTTGTTGTGGAGCAGAAGCTCTAGGCACGTGGACTTCAGTAGTTGTTGCATGCGGGCTCAGTCGTTGTGGCTCCCAGACTCTAGAGCGCAGGCTCAGTCGTTGTGGAGCACGGGCTTAGTTGCTCCGCAGCATGTGAGATCTTGGTGGACCAAGGCTCGAACCCACGTCCCCTGCATCGGCAGGTGGATTCCCAGCCACTGCACCACAAGCGAAGACCCTGCTCTGCATTATTTTAACGTCAGTCCGCTTGGCAGGACATCTAGGAGCCTCGCGTGGGCACCCTATTCCCTGCAAGAACACTGAGTAACCCCAGGCCCCCATGGGCCCGCTATGCCACATCCAGGCCCGTAGCCCTTCGGAGCCACTCTGTGTATGCCGAGTGTAGGGCAACAGACTGCACTCTTTCTTGGGACAGCTTGATTTCCTCAACACTCCCACAGGTCGACGAACACCTTTCTAGCAGGTCCAACATTCCGTGCAAGTCTGCCTCATTACCCTAGTCTGAGCTGCACTGAGAATAACCCTCGGCTTCGCATTCCATCTGGGACCCCCTGCCTGAAGTCACCCTGCCTCCAGGAGAATGTCAGCCTGCGTTCCGACTGCAACTAAAGCCCAGGTCCTCGTGTAACACTGCAGGCTTTTGAAGAGCCATGGGCCCGGAGGCCTAGCTGGGGCGATCCTTGGTTGAGACAGTTCGCTATTTGCAGAACACCCTGCTTCGAGGAGTTGATTCAGGGAAGGAACCACTGGGTCACCTGTGTCTGTTTGGACTTGTTAGAAAGCACAGGGATGTATGCTGCGTGTGCCCGTGGAAATGGGGGCCTGATGGAACTAGCCTTGCTTTCCCATTTTGAAAGCTCCATTCATGCTGCCTTGAAGCTACTTGAAATTGACTGCTGTTGACAGGCCACTAGCCACTGTAGGCATGGCTCTGGGAAGAAAAGGAGTTTTCTCTAGCTAAGCCGGGTGCTTCGATGGCCGGGGTGGAGCTCATCCTGCCACGCTCTAGAGCTAAAGGGAAACTCAACGTGAGTACTGGCCTCGAGGTAAGTCCCTGAGTAGCCGCGCAGAAATGGAGGCATGCAGCCCTTTCCACGAGGTCTTAGTCGCTGTTCTGCTTTATTGTATTTTATTTTTTTAATGTTTTATTGTTTTTTTAAGATTTATGTATTGCTTGATTGATTGCTATGTTGGGTCTTCGTTTCTGTGCTAGGGCTCTCTCCAGTTGCGGTAAGTGGGGGCCACTCTTCATCGCGGTGCGTAGGCCTCTCACTATTGCGGCCTCTCTTGTTGCGGAGCACAGGGTCCAGAGGCGCAGGCTCAGTGGTTGTGTCTCACGTGCCCACTTGCTCCGCGGCATGTGGGAACCTCCTAGACCAGGGCTCGAACCCGTCTCCCCTGCATTGGCAGGCAGATTCTCAACCACTGCGCCACCGGGGAAGCCCCTGTTCTGCTTTATTTTAAAAGAAGTACCCTTTTCAGGCCTCCTAGGCCCCTCGGGTGTGCATCATTTTCCCTCCAAGATCAGTGAGTACCTCCAGACCCCTGTGGGCCTGCTGAGCAACATCGAGGCCCAAAGGTCGGTCTCCCGTAGGCCCTCTGTGTATGCCGAGTGATGGGCAACACACTGCTCGTTCCTTAAGGAGAGCTACATTTCCAGAGCACCGGAACAGCCTCAGGACCACATTTCTAGGCAGTGCGACGTGCCATGGAAGTGTTCGTCATGGCCCCCGTCTGAGCTGCCATGAGAAAACACTGTGCTTAGAATTCTTCGAGGACCTCGTACCTGAAGTCACTCTGCTCGAGGAGAAAGCCAGCATCCTACCATGCTGTGGCGCTAACGGGGCACTCAGCGTGAGCACTTGCCTCGAGGTAATGCCCAGAATTGCCGTGCAGAAGCGGAGGCATGCTGCAGTTTTCAGGAGGCCGTAGCCCCTGCTCAGCGTTAGTTTATTTATTTATTCATTTGTTTATCTATCTGTCTATCTAGTTCTTTATTTTCTTATGTAATTTATCATTTTTGTTTTACTGTGTTGGGTCTTAATTGCTGCATGTGAGCTTTCTCTACTTGTAGCGAGCGGGGGCTACTCTTCGTTGCGGTGCTCGGGCTTCTCATTGCGGTGGCTCCTCTTGTTGTGGAGCAGAAGCTCTAGGCACGTGGACTTCAGTAGTTGTTGCATGCGGGCTCAGTCGTTGTGGCTCCCAGACTCTAGAGCGCAGGCTCAGTCGTTGTGGAGCACGGGCTTAGTTGCTCCGCAGCATGTGAGATCTTGGTGGACCAAGGCTCGAACCCACGTCCCCTGCATCGGCAGGTGGATTCCCAGCCACTGCACCACAAGCGAAGACCCTGCTCTGCATTATTTTAACGTCAGTCCGCTTGGCAGGACATCTAGGAGCCTCGCGTGGGCACCCTATTCCCTGCAAGAACACTGAGTAACCCCAGGCCCCCATGGGCCCGCTATGCCACATCCAGGCCCGTAGCCCTTCGGAGCCACTCTGTGTATGCCGAGTGTAGGGCAACAGACTGCACTCTTTCTTGGGACAGCTTGATTTCCTCAACACTCCCACAGGTCGACGAACACCTTTCTAGCAGGTCCAACATTCCGTGCAAGTCTGCCTCATTACCCTAGTCTGAGCTGCACTGAGAATAACCCTCGGCTTCGCATTCCATCTGGGACCCCCTGCCTGAAGTCACCCTGCCTCCAGGAGAATGTCAGCCTGCGTTCCGACTGCAACTAAAGCCCAGGTCCTCGTGTAACACTGCAGGCTTTTGAAGAGCCATGGGCCCGGAGGCCTAGCTGGGGCGATCCTTGGTTGAGACAGTTCGCTATTTGCAGAACACCCTGCTTCGAGGAGTTGATTCAGGGAAGGAACCACTGGGTCACCTGTGTCTGTTTGGACTTGTTAGAAAGCACAGGGATGTATGCTGCGTGTGCCCGTGGAAATGGGGGCCTGATGGAACTAGCCTTGCTTTCCCATTTTGAAAGCTCCATTCATGCTGCCTTGAAGCTACTTGAAATTGACTGCTGTTGACAGGCCACTAGCCACTGTAGGCATGGCTCTGGGAAGAAAAGGAGTTTTCTCTAGCTAAGCCGGGTGCTTCGATGGCCGGGGTGGAGCTCATCCTGCCACGCTCTAGAGCTAAAGGGAAACTCAACGTGAGTACTGGCCTCGAGGTAAGTCCCTGAGTAGCCGCGCAGAAATGGAGGCATGCAGCCCTTTCCACGAGGTCTTAGTCGCTGTTCTGCTTTATTGTATTTTATTTTTTTAATGTTTTATTGTTTTTTTAAGATTTATGTATTGCTTGATTGATTGCTATGTTGGGTCTTCGTTTCTGTGCTAGGGCTCTCTCCAGTTGCGGTAAGTGGGGGCCACTCTTCATCGCGGTGCGTAGGCCTCTCACTATTGCGGCCTCTCTTGTTGCGGAGCACAGGGTCCAGAGGCGCAGGCTCAGTGGTTGTGTCTCACGTGCCCACTTGCTCCGCGGCATGTGGGAACCTCCTAGACCAGGGCTCGAACCCGTCTACCCTGCATTGGCAGGCAGATTCTCAACCACTGCGCCACCGGGGAAGCCCCTGTTCTGCTTTATTTTAAAAGAAGTACCCTTTTCAGGCCTCCTAGGCCCCTCGGGTGTGCATCATTTTCCCTCCAAGATCAGTGAGTACCTCCAGACCCCTGTGGGCCTGCTGAGCAACATCGAGGCCCAAAGGTCGGTCTCCCGTAGGCCCTCTGTGTATGCCGAGTGATGGGCAACACACTGCTCGTTCCTTAAGGAGAGCTACATTTCCAGAGCACCGGAACAGCCTCAGGACTACATTTCTAGGCAGTGCGACGTGCCATGGAAGTGTTCGTCATGGCCCCCGTCTGAGCTGCCATGAGAAAACACTGTGCTTAGAATTCTTCGAGGACCTCGTACCTGAAGTCACTCTGCTCGAGGAGAAAGCCAGCATCCTACCATGCTGTGGCGCTAACGGGGCACTCAGCGTGAGCACTTGCCTCGATGTAAGGCCCTGAATTGCCGTGCAGAAGCGGAGGCGTGCTGCAGTTTTCAGGAGGCCGTAGCCCCTGCTCAGCATTAGTTTATTTATTTATTCATTTGTTTATCTATCTGTCTATCTAGTTCTTTATTTTCTTATGTAATTTATCATTTTTGTTTTACTGTGTTGGGTCTTCGTTGCTGCATGTGAGCTTTCTCTACTTGTAGCGAGCGGGGGCTACTCTTCGTTGCGGTGCGCGGGCTTCTCATTGCGGTGGCTCCTCTTGTTGTGGAGCAGAAGCTCCAGGCACGTGGACTTCAGTAGTTGTTGCATGCGGGCTCAGTCGTTGTGGCTCCCGGACTCTAGAGCGCAGGCTCAGTCGTTGTGGAGCACGGGCTTAGTTGCTCCGCAGCATGTGAGATCTTGGTGGACCAAGGCTCGAACCCACGTCCCCTGCATCGGCAGGTGGATTCCCAGCCACTGCACCACAAGCGAAGCCCCTGCTCTGCATTATTTTAACGTCAGTCCGCTTGGCAGGACATCTAGGAGCCTCGCGTGGGCACCCTATTCCCTGCAAGAACACTGAGTAACCCCAGGCCCCCATGGGCCCGCTATGCCACATCCAGGCCCGTAGCCCTTCGGAGCCACTCTGTGTATGCCGAGTGTAGGGCAACAGACTGCACTCTTTCTTGGGACAGCTTGATTTCCTCAACACTCCCACAGGTCGACGAACACCTTTCTAGCAGGTCCAACATTCCGTGCAAGTCTGCCTCATTACCCTAGTCTGAGCTGCACTGAGAATAACCCTCGGCTTCGCATTCCATCTGGGACCCCCTGCCTGAAGTCACCCTGCCTCCAGGAGAATGTCAGCCTGCGTTCCGACTGCAACTAAAGCCCAGGTCCTCGTGTAACACTGCAGGCTTTTGAAGAGCCACGGGCCCGGAGGCCTAGCTGGGGCGATCCTTGGTTGAGACAGTTCGCTATTTGCAGAACACCCTGCTTTGAGGAGTTGATTCAGGCAAGGAACCACTGGGTCACCTGTGTCTGTTTGGACTTGTTAGAAAGCACAGGGATGTATGCTGCGTGTGCCCGTGGAAATGGGGGCCTGATGGAACTAGCCTTGCTTTCCCATTTTGAAAGCTCCATTCATGCTGCCTTGAAGCTACTTGAAATTGACTGCTGTTGACAGGCCACTAGCCACTGTAGGCATGGCTCTGGGAAGAAAAAGAGTTTTCTCTAGCTAAGCCAGGTGCTTCGATGGCCGGGGTGGAGCTCATCCTGCCACGCTCTAGAGCTAAAGGGAAACTCAACGTGAGTACTGGCCTCGAGGTAAGTCCCTGAGTAGCCACGCAGAAATGGAGGCATGCAGCCCTTTCCACGAGGTCTTAGTCGCTGTTCTGCTTTATTGTATTTTATTTTTTTAATGTTTTATTGTTTTTTTAAGATTTATGTATTGATTGATTGATTGCTATGTTGGGTCTTCGTTTCTGTGCTAGGGGCCTCTCCAGTTGCGGTAAGTGGTGGCGACTCTTCATCGCAGTGCGTAGGCCTCTCACTATCGCGGCCTCTCTTGTTGCGGAGCACAGGGTCCAGAGGCGCAGGCTCAGTGGTTGTGTCTCACGTGCCCAGTTGCTCCGCGGCCTGTGGGAACCTCCTAAACCAGGGCTCGAACCCGTGTCCCCTGCATTGGCAGGCAGATTCTCAACCACTGCGCCACCGGGGAAGCCCCTGTTCTGCTTTATTTTAAAAGAAGTACACTTTTCAGGCCTCCTAGGTCCCTCGGGTGTGCATCATTTTCCCTCCAAGATCAGTGAGTACCTCCAGACCCCTGTGGGCCTGCTGAGCAACATCAAGGCCCAAAGGTCGGTCTCCCGTAGGCCCTCTGTGTATGCCGAGTGATGGGCAACACACTGCTCGTTCCTTAAGGAGAGCTACATTTCCAGAGCACCGGAACAGCCTCAGGACCACATTTCTAGGCAGTGCGACGTGCCATGGAAGTGTTCGTCATGGCCCCCGTCTGAGCTGCCATGAGAAAACACTGTGCTTAGAATTCTTCGAGGACCTCGTACCTGAAGTCACTCTGCTCGAGGAGAAAGCCAGCATCCTACCATGCTGTGGCGCTAACAGGACACTCAGCGTGAGCACTTGCCTCGAGGTAAGGCCCAGAATTGCCGTGCAGAAGCGGAGGCGTGCTGCAGTTTTCAGGAGGCCGTAGCCCCTGCTCAGCGTTAGTTTATTTATTTATTCATTTGTTTATCTATCTGTCTATCTAGTTCTTTATTTTTTATGTAATTTATCATTTTTGTTTTACTGTGTTGGTTCTTAATTGCTGCATGTGAGCTTTCTCTAGTTGCAGCGAGAGGGGGCTACTCTTCGTTGCGGTGCGCGGGCTTCTCATTGCGGTGGCTCCTCTTGTTGTGGAGCAGAAGCTCTAGGCACGTGGACTTCAGTAGTTGTTGCATGCGGGCTCAGTCGTTGTGGCTCCCGGACTCTAGAGCGCAGGCTCAGTCGTTGTGGAGCACGGGCTTAGTTGCTCCGCAGCATGTGAGATCTTGGTGGACCAAGGCTCGAACCCACGTCCCCTGCATCGGCAGGTGGATTCCCAGCCACTGCACCACAAGCGAAGCCCCTGCTCTGCATTATTTTAACGTCAGTCCGCTTGGCAGGACATCTAGGAGCCTCGCGTGGGCACCCTATTCCCTGCAAGAACACTGAGTAACCCCAGGCCCCCATGGGCCCGCTATGCCACATCCAGGCCCGTAGCCCTTCGGAGCCACTCTGTGTATGCCGAGTGTAGGGCAACAGACTGCACTCTTTCTTGGGACAGCTTGATTTCCTCAACACTCCCACAGGTCGACGAACACCTTTCTAGCAGGTCCAACATTCCGTGCAAGTCTGCCTCATTACCCTAGTCTGAGCTGCACTGAGAATAACCCTCGGCTTCGCATTCCATCTGGGACCCCCTGCCTGAAGTCACCCTGCCTCCAGGAGAATGTCAGCCTGCGTTCCGACTGCAACTAAAGCCCAGGTCCTCCTGTAACACTGCAGGCTTTTGAAGAGCCACGGGCCCGGAGGCCTAGCTGGGGCGATCCTTGGTTGAGACAGTTCACTATTTGCAGAACACCCTGCTTTGAGGAGTTGATTCAGGGAAGGAACCACTGGGTCACCTGTGTCTGTTTGGACTTGTTAGAAAGCACAGGGATGTATGCTGCGTGTGCCCGTGGAAATGGGGGCCTGATGGAACTAGCCTTGCTTTCCCATTTTGAAAGCTCCATTCATGCTGCCTTGAAGCTGCTTGAAATTGACTGCTGTTGACAGTCCACTAGCCACTGTAGGCATGGCTCTGGGAAGAAAAGGAGTTTTCTCTAGCTAAGCCGGGTGCTTCGATGGCCGGGGTGGAGCTCATCCTGCCACGCTCTAGAGCTAAAGGGAAACTCAACGTGAGTACTGGCCTCGAGGTAAGTCCCTGAGTAGCCGCGCAGAAATGGAGGCATGCAGCCCTTTCCACGAGGTCTTAGTCGTTGTTCTGCTTTATTGTATTTTATTTTTTTAATGTTTTATTGTTTTTTTAAGATTTATGTATTGCTTGATTGATTGCTATGTTGGGTCTTCGTTTCTGTGCTAGGGCTCTCTCCAGTTGCGGTAAGTGGGGGCCACTCTTCATCGCGGTGCGTAGGCCTCTCACTATTGCGGCCTCTCTTGTTGCGGAGCACAGGATCCAGAGGCGCAGGCTCAGTGGTTGTGTCTCACGTGCCCAGTTGCTCCGCGGCATGTGGGAACCTCCTAGACCAGGGCTCGAACCCGTCTCCCCTGCATTGGCAGGCAGATTCTCAACCACTGCGCCACCGGGGAAGCCCCTGTTCTGCTTTATTTTAAAAGAAGTACCCTTTTCAGGCCTCCTAGGCCCCTCGGGTGTGCATCATTTTCCCTCCAAGATCAGTGAGTACCTCCAGACCCCTGTGGGCCTGCTGAGCAACATCGAGGCCCAAAGGTCGGTCTCCCGTAGGCCCTCTGTGTATGCCGAGTGATGGGCAACACACTGCTCGTTCCTTAAGGAGAGCTACATTTCCAGAGCAGCGGAACAGCCTCAGGACTACATTTCTAGGCAGTGCGACGTGCCATGGAAGTGTTCGTCATGGCCCCCGTCTGAGCTGCCATGAGAAAACACTGTGCTTAGAATTCTTCGAGGACCTCGTACCTGAAGTCACTCTGCTCGAGGAGAAAGCCAGCATCCTACCATGCTGTGGCGCTAACGGGGCACTCAGCGTGAGCACTTGCCTCGATGTAAGGCCCTGAATTGCCGTGCAGAAGCGGAGGCGTGCTGCAGTTTTCAGGAGGCCGTAGCCCCTGCTCAGCGTTAGTTTATTTATTTATTCATTTGTTTATCTATCTGTCTATCTAGTTCTTTATTTTCTTATGTAATTTATCATTTTTGTTTTACTGTGTTGGGTCTTAATTGCTGCATGTGAGCTTTCTCTACTTGTAGCGAGCGGGGGCTACTCTTCGTTGCGGTGCTCGGGCTTCTCGTTGCGGTGGCTCCTCTTGTTGTGGAGCAGAAGCTCTAGGCACGTGGACTTCAATAGTTGTTGCATGCGGGCTCAGTCGTTGTGGCTCCCGGACTCTAGAGCGCAGGCTCAGTCGTTGTGGAGCACGGGCTTAGTTGCTCCTCAGCATGTGAGATCTTGGTGGACCAAGGCTCGAACCCACGTCCCCTGCATCGGCAGGTGGATTCCCAGCCACTGCACCACAAGCGAAGCCCCTGCTCTGCATTATTTTAACGTCAGTCCGCTTGGCAGGACATCTAGGAGCCTCGCGTGGGCACCCTATTCCCTGCAAGAACACTGAGTAACCCCAGGCCCCCATGGGCCCGCTATGCCACATCCAGGCCCGTAGCCCTTCGGAGCCACTCTGTGTATGCCGAGTGTAGGGCAACAGACTGCACTCTTTCTTGGGACAGCTTGATTTCCTCAACACTCCCACAGGTCGATGAACACCTTTCTAGCAGGTCCAACATTCCGTGCAAGTCTGCCTCATTACCCTAGTCTGAGCTGCACTGAGAATAACCCTCGGCTTCGCATTCCATCTGGGACCCCCTGCCTGAAGTCACCCTGCCTCCAGGAGAATGTCAGCCTGCGTTCCGACTGCAACTAAAGCCCAGGTCCTCGTGTAACACTGCAGGCTTTTGAAGAGCCACGGGCCCGGAGGCCTAGCTGGGGCGATCCTTGGTTGAGACAGTTCACTATTTGCAGAACACCCTGCTTTGAGGAGTTGATTCAGGGAAGGAACCACTGGGTCACCTGTGTCTGTTTGGACTTGTTAGAAAGCACAGGGATGTATGCTGCGTGTGCCCGTGGAAATGGGGGCCTGATGGAACTAGCCTTGCTTTCCCATTTTGAAAGCTCCATTCATGCTGCCTTGAAGCTGCTTGAAATTGACTGCTGTTGACAGTCCACTAGCCACTGTAGGCATGGCTCTGGGAAGAAAAGGAGTTTTCTCTAGCTAAGCCGGGTGCTTCGATGGCCGGGGTGGAGCTCATCCTGCCACGCTCTAGAGCTAAAGGGAAACTCAACGTGAGTACTGGCCTCGAGGTAAGTCCCTGAGTAGCCGCGCAGAAATGGAGGCATGCAGCCCTTTCCACGAGGTCTTAGTCGCTGTTCTGCTTTATTGTATTTTATTTTTTTAATGTTTTATTGTTTTTTTAAGATTTATGTATTGCTTGATTGATTGCTATGTTGGGTCTTCGTTTCTGTGCTAGGGCTCTCTCCAGTTGCGGTAAGTGGGGGCCACTCTTCATCGCGGTGCGTAGGCCTCTCACTATTGCGGCCTCTCTTGTTGCGGAGCACAGGGTCCAGAGGCGCAGGCTCAGTGGTTGTGTCACACGTGCCCCCTTGCTCCGCGGCATGTGGGAACCTCCTAGACCAGGGCTCGAACCCGTCTCCCCTGCATTGGCAGGCAGATTCTCAACCACTGCGCCACCGGGGAAGCCCCTGTTCTGCTTTATTTTAAAAGAAGTACCCTTTTCAGGCCTCCTAGGCCCCTCGGGTGTGCATCATTTTCCCTCCAAGATCAGTGAGTACCTCCAGACCCCTGTGGGCCTGCTGAGCAACATCGAGGCCCAAAGGTCGGTCTCCCGTAGGCCCTCTGTGTATGCCGAGTGATGGGCAACACACTGCTCGTTCCTTAAGGAGAGCTACATTTCCAGAGCACCGGAACAGCCTCAGGACCACATTTCTAGGCAGTGCGACGTGCCATGGAAGTTTTCGTCATGGCCCCCGTCTGAGCTGCCATGAGAAAACACTGTGCTTAGAATTCTTCGAGGACCTCGTACCTGAAGTCACTCTGCTCGAGGAGAAAGCCAGCATCCTACCATGCTGTGGCGCTAACGGGGCACTCAGCGTGAGCACTTGCCTCGATGTAAGGCCCTGAATTGCCGTGCAGAAGCGGAGGCGTGCTGCAGTTTTCAGGAGGCCGTAGCCCCTGCTCAGCATTAGTTTATTTATTTATTCATTTGTTTATCTATCTGTCTATCTAGTTCTTTATTTTCTTATGTAATTTATCATTTTTGTTTTACTGTGTTGGGTCTTCGTTGCTGCATGTGAGCTTTCTCTACTTGTAGCGAGCGGGGGCTACTCTTCGTTGCGGTGCTCGGGCTTCTCATTGCGGTGGCTCCTCTTGTTGTGGAGCAGAAGCTCTAGGCACGTGGACTTCAGTAGTTGTTGCATGCGGGCTCAGTCGTTGTGGCTCCCGGACTCTAGAGCGCAGGCTCAGTCGTTGTGGAGCACGGGCTTAGTTGCTCCGCAGCATGTGAGATCTTGGTGGACCAAGGCTCGAACCCACGTCCCCTGCATCGGCAGGTGGATTCCCAGCCACTGCACCACAAGCGAAGCCCCTGCTCTGCATTATTTTAACGTCAGTCCGCTTGGCAGGACATCTAGGAGCCTCGCGTGGGCACCCTATTCCCTGCAAGAACACTGAGTAACCCCAGGCCCCCATGGGCCCGCTATGCCACATCCAGGCCCGTAGCCCTTCGGAGCCACTCTGTGTATGCCGAGTGTAGGGCAACAGACTGCACTCTTTCTTGGGACAGCTTGATTTCCTCAACACTCCCACAGGTCGACGAACACCTTTCTAGCAGGTCCAACATTCCGTGCAAGTCTGCCTCATTACCCTAGTCTGAGCTGCACTGAGAATAACCCTCGGCTTCGCATTCCATCTGGGACCCCCTGCCTGAAGTCACCCTGCCTCCAGGAGAATGTCAGCCTGCGTTCCGACTGCAACTAAAGCCCAGGTCCTCGTGTAACACTGCAGGCTTTTGAAGAGCCACGGGCCCGGAGGCCTAGCTGGGGCGATCCTTGGTTGAGACAGTTCGCTATTTGCAGAACACCCTGCTTTGAGGAGTTGATTCAGGCAAGGAACCACTGGGTCACCTGTGTCTGTTTGGACTTGTTAGAAAGCACAGGGATGTATGCTGCGTGTGCCCGTGGAAATGGGGGCCTGATGGAACTAGCCTTGCTTTCCCATTTTGAAAGCTCCATTCATGCTGCCTTGAAGCTACTTGAAATTGACTGCTGTTGACAGGCCACTAGCCACTGTAGGCATGGCTCTGGGAAGAAAAGGAGTTTTCTCTAGCTAAGCCAGGTGCTTCGATGGCCGGGGTGGAGCTCATCCTGCCACGCTCTAGAGCTAAAGGGAAACTCAACGTGAGTACTGGCCTTGAGGTAAGTCCCTGAGTAGCCGCGCAGAAATGGAGGCATGCAGCCCTTTCCACGAGGTCTTAGTCGCTGTTCTGCTTTATTGTATTTTATTTTTTTAATGTTTTATTGTTTTTTTAAGATTTATGTATTGATTGATTGATTGCTATGTTGGGTCTTCGTTTCTGTGCTAGGGGCCTCTCCAGTTGCGGTAAGTGGTGGCGACTCTTCATCGCAGTGCGTAGGCCTCTCACTATCGCGGCCTCTCTTGTTGCGGAGCACAGGGTCCAGAGGCGCAGGCTCAGTGGTTGTGTCTCACGTGCCCAGTTGCTCCGCGGCCTGTGGGAACCTCCTAAACCAGGGCTCGAACCCGTGTCCCCTGCATTGGCAGGCAGATTCTCAACCACTGCGCCACCGGGGAAGCCCCTGTTCTGCTTTATTTAAAAGAAGTACACTTTTCAGGCCTCCTAGGTCCCTCGGGTGTGCATCATTTTCCCTCCAAGATCAGTGAGTACCTCCAGACCCCTGTGGGCCTGCTGAGCAACATCAAGGCCCAAAGGTCGGTCTCCCGTAGGCCCTCTGTGTATGCCGAGTGATGGGCAACACACTGCTCGTTCCTTAAGGAGAGCTACATTTCCAGAGCACCGGAACAGCCTCAGGACCACATTTCTAGGCAGTGCGATGTGCCATGGAAGTGTTCGTCATGGCCCCCGTCTGAGCTGCCATGAGAAAACACTGTGCTTAGAATTCTTCGAGGACCTCGTACCTGAAGTCACTCTGCTCGAGGAGAAAGCCAGCATCCTACCATGCTGTGGCGCTAACAGGACACTCAGCGTGAGCACTTGCCTCGAGGTAAGGCCCAGAATTGCCGTGCAGAAGCGGAGGCGTGCTGCAGTTTTCAGGAGGCCGTAGCCCCTGCTCAGCGTTAGTTTATTTATTTATTCATTTGTTTATCTATCTGTCTATCTAGTTCTTTATTTTCTTATGTAATTTATCATTTTTGTTTTACTGTGTTGGTTCTTAATTGCTGCATGTGAGCTTTCTCTAGTTGCAGCGAGAGGGGGCTACTCTTCGTTGCGGTGCGCGGGCTTCTCATTGCGGTGGCTCCTCTTGTTGTGGAGCAGAAGCTCTAGGCACGTGGACTTCAGTAGTTGTTGCATGCGGGCTCAGTCGTTGTGGCTCCCGGACTCTAGAGCGCAGGCTCAGTCGTTGTGGAGCACGGGCTTAGTTGCTCCGCAGCATGTGAGATCTTGGTGGACCAAGGCTCGAACCCACGTCCCCTGCATCGGCAGGTGGATTCCCAGCCACTGCACCACAAGCGAAGCCCCTGCTCTGCATTATTTTAACGTCAGTCCGCTTGGCAGGACATCTAGGAGCCTCGCGTGGGCACCCTATTCCCTGCAAGAACACTGAGTAACCCCAGGCCCCCATGGGCCCGCTATGCCACATCCAGGCCCGTAGCCCTTCGGAGCCACTCTGTGTATGCCGAGTGTAGGGCAACAGACTGCACTCTTTCTTGGGACAGCTTGATTTCCTCAACACTCCCACAGGTCGACGAACACCTTTCTAGCAGGTCCAACATTCCGTGCAAGTCTGCCTCATTACCCTAGTCTGAGCTGCACTGAGAATAACCCTCGGCTTCGCATTCCATCTGGGACCCCCTGCCTGAAGTCACCCTGCCTCCAGGAGAATGTCAGCCTGCGTTCCGACTGCAACTAAAGCCCAGGTCCTCCTGTAACACTGCAGGGTTTTGAAGAGCCACGGGCCCGGAGGCCTAGCTGGGGCGATCCTTGGTTGAGACAGTTCACTATTTGCAGAACACCCTGCTTTGAGGAGTTGATTCAGGGAAGGAACCACTGGGTCACCTGTGTCTGTTTGGACTTGTTAGAAAGCACAGGGATGTATGCTGCGTGTGCCCGTGGAAATGGGGGCCTGATGGAACTAGTCTTGCTTTCCCATTTTGAAAGCTCCATTCATGCTGCCTTGAAGCTGCTTGAAATTGACTGCTGTTGACAGTCCACTAGCCACTGTAGGCATGGCTCTGGGAAGAAAAGGAGTTTTCTCTAGCTAAGCCGGGTGCTTCGATGGCCGGGGTGGAGCTCATCCTGCCACGCTCTAGAGCTAAAGGGAAACTCAACGTGAGTACTGGCCTCGAGGTAAGTCCCTGAGTAGCCGCGCAGAAATGGAGGCATGCAGCCCTTTCCACGAGGTCTTAGTCGCTGTTCTGCTTTATTGTATTTTATTTTTTTAATGTTTTATTGTTTTTTTAAGATTTATGTATTGCTTGATTGATTGCTATGTTGGGTCTTCGTTTCTGTGCTAGGGCTCTCTCCAGTTGCGGTAAGTGGGGGCCACTCTTCATCGCGGTGCGTAGGCCTCTCACTATTGCGGCCTCTCTTGTTGCGGAGCACAGGGTCCAGAGGCGCAGGCTCAGTGGTTGTGTCTCACGTGCCCACTTGCTCCGCGGCATGTGGGAACCTCCTAGACCAGGGCTCGAACCCGTCTCCCCTGCATTGGCAGGCAGATTCTCAACCACTGCGCCACCGGGGAAGCCCCTGTTCTGCTTTATTTTAAAAGAAGTACCCTTTTCAGGCCTCCTAGGCCCCTCGGGTGTGCATCATTTTCCCTCCAAGATCAGTGAGTACCTCCAGACCCCTGTGGGCCTGCTGAGCAACATCGAGGCCCAAAGGTCGGTCTCCCGTAGGCCCTCTGTGTATGCCGAGTGATGGGCAACACACTGCTCGTTCCTTAAGGAGAGCTACATTTCCAGAGCACCGGAACAGCCTCAGGACCACATTTCTAGGCAGTGCGACGTGCCATGGAAGTGTTCGTCATGGCCCCCGTCTGAGCTGCCATGAGAAAACACTGTGCTTAGAATTCTTCGAGGACCTCGTACCTGAAGTCACTCTGCTCGAGGAGAAAGCCAGCATCCTACCATGCTGTGGCGCTAACGGGGCACTCAGCGTGAGCACTTGCCTCGAGGTAATGCCCAGAATTGCCGTGCAGAAGCAGAGGCATGCTGCAGTTTTCAGGAGGCCGTAGCCCCTGCTCAGCGTTAGTTTATTTATTTATTCATTTGTTTATCTATCTGTCTATCTAGTTCTTTATTTTCTTATGTAATTTATCATTTTTGTTTTACTGTGTTGGGTCTTAATTGCTGCATGTGAGCTTTCTCTACTTGTAGCGAGCGGGGGCTACTCTTCGTTGCGGTGCTCGGGCTTCTCATTGCGGTGGCTCCTCTTGTTGTGGAGCAGAAGCTCTAGGCACGTGGACTTCAGTAGTTGTTGCATGCGGGCTCAGTCGTTGTGGCTCCCAGACTCTAGAGCGCAGGCTCAGTCGTTGTGGAGCACGGGCTTAGTTGCTCCGCAGCATGTGAGATCTTGGTGGACCAAGGCTCGAACCCACGTCCCCTGCATCGGCAGGTGGATTCCCAGCCACTGCACCACAAGCGAAGACCCTGCTCTGCATTATTTTAACGTCAGTCCACTTGGCAGGACATCTAGGAGCCTCGTGTGGGCACCCTATTCCCTGCAAGAACACTGAGTAACCCCAGGCCCCCATGGGCCCGCTATGCCACATCCAGGCCCGTAGCCCTTCGGAGCCACTCTGTGTATGCCGAGTGTAGGGCAACAGACTGCACTCTTTCTTGGGACAGCTTGATTTCCTCAACACTCCCACAGGTCGACGAACACCTTTCTAGCAGGTCCAACATTCCGTGCAAGTCTGCCTCATTACCCTAGTCTGAGCTGCACTGAGAATAACCCTCGGCTTCGCATTCCATCTGGGACCCCCTGCCTGAAGTCACCCTGCCTCCAGGAGAATGTCAGCCTGCGTTCCGACTGCAACTAAAGCCCAGGTCCTCGTGTAACACTGCAGGCTTTTGAAGAGCCATGGGCCCGGAGGCCTAGCTGGGGCGATCCTTGGTTGAGACAGTTCGCTATTTGCAGAACACCCTGCTTCGAGGAGTTGATTCAGGGAAGGAACCACTGGGTCACCTGTGTCTGTTTGGACTTGTTAGAAAGCACAGGGATGTATGCTGCGTGTGCCCGTGGAAATGGGGGCCTGATGGAACTAGCCTTGCTTTCCCATTTTGAAAGCTCCATTCATGCTGCCTTGAAGCTACTTGAAATTGACTGCTGTTGACAGGCCACTAGCCACTGTAGGCATGGCTCTGGGAAGAAAAGGAGTTTTCTCTAGCTAAGCCGGGTGCTTCGATGGCCGGGGTGGAGCTCATCCTGCCACGCTCTAGAGCTAAAGGGAAACTCAACGTGAGTACTGGCCTCGAGGTAAGTCCCTGAGTAGCCGCGCAGAAATGGAGGCATGCAGCCCTTTCCACGAGGTCTTAGTCGCTGTTCTGCTTTATTGTATTTTATTTTTTTAATGTTTTATTGTTTTTTTAAGATTTATGTATTGATTGATTGATTGCTATGTTGGGTCTTCGTTTCTGTGCCAGGGCCCTCTCCAGTTGCGGTAAGTGGGGGCCACTCTTCATCGCGCTGCGTAGGCCTCTCACTATCGCGGCCTCTCTTGTTGCGGAGCACAGGGTCCAGAGGCGCAGGCTCAGTGGTTGTGTCTCACGTGCCCAGTTGCTCCGCGGCATGTGGGAACATCCTAGACCAGGGCTCGAACCCGTGTCCCCTGCATTGGCAGGCAGATTCTCAACCACTGCGTCACCGGGGAAGCCCCTGTTCTGCTTTATTTTAAAAGAAGTACCCTTTTCAGGCCTCCTAGGCCCCTCGGGTGTGCATCATTTTCCCTCCAAGATCAGTGAGTATCTCCAGACCCCTGTGGGCCTGCTGAGCAACATCGAGGCCCAAAGGTCGGTCTCCCGTAGGCCCTCTGTGTATGCCGAGTGATGGGCAACACACTGCTCGTTCCTTAAGGAGAGCTACATTTCCAGAGCACCGGAACAGCCTCAGGACCACATTTCTAGGCAGTGCGACGTGACATGGAAGTGTTCGTCATGGCCCCCGTCTGAGCTGCCATGAGAAAACACTGTGCTTAGAATTCTTCGAGGACCTCGTACCTGAAGTCACTCTGCTCGAGGAGAAAGCCAGCATCCTACCATGCTGTGGCGCTAACAGGACACTCAGCGTGAGCACTTGCCTCGAGGTAATGCCCAGAATTGCCGTGCAGAAGCGGAGGCATGCTGCAGTTTTCAGGAGGCCGTAGCCCCTGCTCAGCGTTAGTTTATTTATTTATTCATTTGTTTATCTATCTGTCTATCTAGTTCTTTATTTTCTTATGTAATTTATCATTTTTGTTTTACTGTGTTGGGTCTTAATTGCTGCATGTGAGCTTTCTCTACTTGTAGCGAGCGGGGGCTACTCTTCGTTGCGGTGCTCGGGCTTCTCATTGCGGTGGCTCCTCTTGTTGTGGAGCAGAAGCTCTAGGCACGTGGACTTCAGTAGTTGTTGCATGCGGGCTCAGTCGTTGTGGCTCCCAGACTCTAGAGCGCAGGCTCAGTCGTTGTGGAGCACGGGCTTAGTTGCTCCGCAGCATGTGAGATCTTGGTGGACCAAGGCTCGAACCCACGTCCCCTGCATCGGCAGGTGGATTCCCAGCCACTGCACCACAAGCGAAGACCCTGCTCTGCATTATTTTAACGTCAGTCCGCTTGGCAGGACATCTAGGAGCCTCGCGTGGGCACCCTATTCCCTGCAAGAACACTGAGTAACCCCAGGCCCCCATGGGCCCGCTATGCCACATCCAGGCCCGTAGCCCTTCGGAGCCACTCTGTGTATGCCGAGTGTAGGGCAACAGACTGCACTCTTTCTTGGGACAGCTTGATTTCCTCAACACTCCCACAGGTCGACGAACACCTTTCTAGCAGGTCCAACATTCCGTGCAAGTCTGCCTCATTACCCTAGTCTGAGCTGCACTGAGAATAACCCTCGGCTTCGCATTCCATCTGGGACCCCCTGCCTGAAGTCACCCTGCCTCCAGGAGAATGTCAGCCTGCGTTCCGACTGCAACTAAAGCCCAGGTCCTCGTGTAACACTGCAGGCTTTTGAAGAGCCATGGGCCCGGAGGCCTAGCTGGGGCGATCCTTGGTTGAGACAGTTCGCTATTTGCAGAACACCCTGCTTCGAGGAGTTGATTCAGGGAAGGAACCACTGGGTCACCTGTGTCTGTTTGGACTTGTTAGAAAGCACAGGGATGTATGCTGCGTGTGCCCGTGGAAATGGGGGCCTGATGGAACTAGCCTTGCTTTCCCATTTTGAAAGCTCCATTCATGCTGCCTTGAAGCTACTTGAAATTGACTGCTGTTGACAGGCCACTAGCCACTGTAGGCATGGCTCTGGGAAGAAAAGGAGTTTTCTCTAGCTAAGCCGGGTGCTTCGATGGCCGGGGTGGAGCTCATCCTGCCACGCTCTAGAGCTAAAGGGAAACTCAACGTGAGTACTGGCCTCGAGGTAAGTCCCTGAGTAGCCGCGCAGAAATGGAGGCATGCAGCCCTTTCCACGAGGTCTTAGTCGCTGTTCTGCTTTATTGTATTTTATTTTTTTAATGTTTTATTGTTTTTTTAAGATTTATGTATTGCTTGATTGATTGCTATGTTGGGTCTTCGTTTCTGTGCTAGGGCTCTCTCCAGTTGCGGTAAGTGGGGGCCACTCTTCATCGCGGTGCGTAGGCCTCTCACTATTGCGGCCTCTCTTGTTGCGGAGCACAGGGTCCAGAGGCGCAGGCTCAGTGGTTGTGTCTCACGTGCCCACTTGCTCCGCGGCATGTGGGAACCTCCTAGACCAGGGCTCGAACCCGTCTCCCCTGCATTGGCAGGCAGATTCTCAACCACTGCGCCACCGGGGAAGCCCCTGTTCTGCTTTATTTTAAAAGAAGTACCCTTTTCAGGCCTCCTAGGCCCCTCGGGTGTGCATCATTTTCCCTCCAAGATCAGTGAGTACCTCCAGACCCCTGTGGGCCTGCTGAGCAACATCGAGGCCCAAAGGTCGGTCTCCCGTAGGCCCTCTGTGTATGCCGAGTGATGGGCAACACACTGCTCGTTCCTTAAGGAGAGCTACATTTCCAGAGCACCGGAACAGCCTCAGGACTACATTTCTAGGCAGTGCGACGTGCCATGGAAGTGTTCGTCATGGCCCCCGTCTGAGCTGCCATGAGAAAACACTGTGCTTAGAATTCTTCGAGGACCTCGTACCTGAAGTCACTCTGCTCGAGGAGAAAGCCAGCATCCTACCATGCTGTGGCGCTAACGGGGCACTCAGCGTGAGCACTTGCCTCGATGTAAGGCCCTGAATTGCCGTGCAGAAGCGGAGGCGTGCTGCAGTTTTCAGGAGGCCGTAGCCCCTGCTCAGCATTAGTTTATTTATTTATTCATTTGTTTATCTATCTGTCTATCTAGTTCTTTATTTTCTTATGTAATTTATCATTTTTGTTTTACTGTGTTGGGTCTTCGTTGCTGCATGTGAGCTTTCTCTACTTGTAGCGAGCGGGGGCTACTCTTCGTTGCGGTGCGCGGGCTTCTCATTGCGGTGGCTCCTCTTGTTGTGGAGCAGAAGCTCCAGGCACGTGGACTTCAGTAGTTGTTGCATGCGGGCTCAGTCGTTGTGGCTCCCGGACTCTAGAGCGCAGGCTCAGTCGTTGTGGAGCACGGGCTTAGTTGCTCCGCAGCATGTGAGATCTTGGTGGACCAAGGCTCGAACCCACGTCCCCTGCATCGGCAGGTGGATTCCCAGCCACTGCACCACAAGCGAAGCCCCTGCTCTGCATTATTTTAACGTCAGTCCGCTTGGCAGGACATCTAGGAGCCTCGCGTGGGCACCCTATTCCCTGCAAGAACACTGAGTAACCCCAGGCCCCCATGGGCCCGCTATGCCACATCCAGGCCCGTAGCCCTTCGGAGCCACTCTGTGTATGCCGAGTGTAGGGCAACAGACTGCACTCTTTCTTGGGACAGCTTGATTTCCTCAACACTCCCACAGGTCGACGAACACCTTTCTAGCAGGTCCAACATTCCGTGCAAGTCTGCCTCATTACCCTAGTCTGAGCTGCACTGAGAATAACCCTCGGCTTCGCATTCCATCTGGGACCCCCTGCCTGAAGTCACCCTGCCTCCAGGAGAATGTCAGCCTGCGTTCCGACTGCAACTAAAGCCCAGGTCCTCCTGTAACACTGCAGGCTTTTGAAGAGCCACGGGCCCGGAGGCCTAGCTGGGGCGATCCTTGGTTGAGACAGTTCGCTATTTGCAGAACACCCTGCTTTGAGGAGTTGATTCAGGGAAGGAACCACTGGGTCACCTGTGTCTGTTTGGACTTGTTAGAAAGCACAGGGATGTATGCTGCGTGTGCCCGTGGAAATGGGGGCCTGATGGAACTAGCCTTGCTTTCCCATTTTGAAAGCTCCATTCATGCTGCCTTGAAGCTGCTTGAAATTGACTGCTGTTGACAGTCCACTAGCCACTGTAGGCATGGCTCTGGGAAGAAAAGGAGTTTTCTCTAGCTAAGCCGGGTGCTTCGATGGCCGGGGTGGAGCTCATCCTGCCACGCTCTAGAGCTAAAGGGAAACTCAACGTGAGTACTGGCCTCGAGGTAAGTCCCTGAGTAGCCGCGCAGAAATGGAGGCATGCAGCCCTTTCCACGAGGTCTTAGTCGCTGTTCTGCTTTATTGTATTTTATTTTTTTAATGTTTTATTGTTTTTTTAAGATTTATGTATTGCTTGATTGATTGCTATGTTGGGTCTTCGTTTCTGTGCTAGGGCTCTCCCCAGTTGCGGTAAGTGGGGGCCACTCTTCATCGCGGTGCGTAGGCCTCTCACTATTGCGGCCTCTCTTGTTGCGGAGCACAGGATCCAGAGGCGCAGGCTCAGTGGTTGTGTCTCACGTGCCCAGTTGCTCCGCGGCATGTGGGAACCTCCTAGACCAGGGCTCGAACCCGTCTCCCCTGCATTGGCAGGCAGATTCTCAACCACTGCGCCACCGGGGAAGCCCCTGTTCTGCTTTATTTTAAAAGAAGTACCCTTTTCAGGCCTCCTAGGCCCCTCGGGTGTGCATCATTTTCCCTCCAAGATCAGTGAGTACCTCCAGACCCCTGTGGGCCTGCTGAGCAACATCGAGGCCCAAAGGTCGGTCTCCCGTAGGCCCTCTGTGTATGCCGAGTGATGGGCAACACACTGCTCGTTCCTTAAGGAGAGCTACATTTCCAGAGCACCGGAACAGCCTCAGGACTACATTTCTAGGCAGTGCGACGTGCCATGGAAGTGTTCGTCATGGCCCCCGTCTGAGCTGCCATGAGAAAACACTGTGCTTAGAATTCTTCGAGGACCTCGTACCTGAAGTCACTCTGCTCGAGGAGAAAGCCAGCATCCTACCATGCTGTGGCGCTAACGGGGCACTCAGCGTGAGCACTTGCCTCGATGTAAGGCCCTGAATTGCCGTGCAGAAGCGGAGGCGTGCTGCAGTTTTCAGGAGGCCGTAGCCCCTGCTCAGCGTTAGTTTATTTATTTATTCATTTGTTTATCTATCTGTCTATCTAGTTCTTTATTTTCTTATGTAATTTATCATTTTTGTTTTACTGTGTTGGGTCTTAATTGCTGCATGTGAGCTTTCTCTACTTGTAGCGAGCGGGGGCTACTCTTCGTTGCGGTGCTCGGGCTTCTCGTTGCGGTGGCTCCTCTTGTTGTGGAGCAGAAGCTCTAGGCACGTGGACTTCAGTAGTTGTTGCATGCGGGCTCAGTCGTTGTGGCTCCCGGACTCTAGAGCGCAGGCTCAGTCGTTGTGGAGCACGGGCTTAGTTGCTCCTCAGCATGTGAGATCTTGGGGGACCAAGGCTCGAACCCACGTCCCCTGCATCGGCAGGTGGATTCCCAGCCACTGCACCACAAGCGAAGCCCCTGCTCTGCATTATTTTAACGTCAGTCCGCTTGGCAGGACATCTAGGAGCCTCGCGTGGGCACCCTATTCCCTGCAAGAACACTGAGTAACCCCAGGCCCCCATGGGCCCGCTATGCCACATCCAGGCCCGTAGCCCTTCGGAGCCACTCTGTGTATGCCGAGTGTAGGGCAACAGACTGCACTCTTTCTTGGGACAGCTTGATTTCCTCAACACTCCCACAGGTCGATGAACACCTTTCTAGCAGGTCCAACATTCCGTGCAAGTCTGCCTCATTACCCTAGTCTGAGCTGCACTGAGAATAACCCTCGGCTTCGCATTCCATCTGGGACCCCCTGCCTGAAGTCACCCTGCCTCCAGGAGAATGTCAGCCTGCGTTCCGACTGCAACTAAAGCCCAGGTCCTCGTGTAACACTGCAGGCTTTTGAAGAGCCACGGGCCCGGAGGCCTAGCTGGGGCGATCCTTGGTTGAGACAGTTCACTATTTGCAGAACACCCTGCTTTGAGGAGTTGATTCAGGGAAGGAACCACTGGGTCACCTGTGTCTGTTTGGACTTGTTAGAAAGCACAGGGATGTATGCTGCGTGTGCCCGTGGAAATGGGGGCCTGATGGAACTAGCCTTGCTTTCCCATTTTGAAAGCTCCATTCATGCTGCCTTGAAGCTGCTTGAAATTGACTGCTGTTGACAGTCCACTAGCCACTGTAGGCATGGCTCTGGGAAGAAAAGGAGTTTTCTCTAGCTAAGCCGGGTGCTTCGATGGCCGGGGTGGAGCTCATCCTGCCACGCTCTAGAGCTAAAGGGAAACTCAACGTGAGTACTGGCCTCGAGGTAAGTCCCTGAGTAGCCGCGCAGAAATGGAGGCATGCAGCCCTTTCCACGAGGTCTTAGTCGCTGTTCTGCTTTATTGTATTTTATTTTTTTAATGTTTTATTGTTTTTTTAAGATTTATGTATTGCTTGATTGATTGCTATGTTGGGTCTTCGTTTCTGTGCTAGGGCTCTCTCCAGTTGCGGTAAGTGGGGGCCACTCTTCATCGCGGTGCGTAGGCCTCTCACTATTGCGGCCTCTCTTGTTGCGGAGCACAGGGTCCAGAGGCGCAGGCTCAGTGGTTGTGTCACACGTGCCCCCTTGCTCCGCGGCATGTGGGAACCTCCTAGACCAGGGCTCGAACCCGTCTCCCCTGCATTGGCAGGCAGATTCTCAACCACTGCGCCACCGGGGAAGCCCCTGTTCTGCTTTATTTTAAAAGAAGTACCCTTTTCAGGCCTCCTAGGCCCCTCGGGTGTGCATCATTTTCCCTCCAAGATCAGTGAGTACCTCCAGACCCCTGTGGGCCTGCTGAGCAACATCGAGGCCCAAAGGTCGGTCTCCCGTAGGCCCTCTGTGTATGCCGAGTGATGGGCAACACACTGCTCGTTCCTTAAGGAGAGCTACATTTCCAGAGCACCGGAACAGCCTCAGGACCACATTTCTAGGCAGTGCGACGTGCCATGGAAGTGTTCGTCATGGCCCCCGTCTGAGCTGCCATGAGAAAACACTGTGCTTAGAATTCTTCGAGGACCTCGTACCTGAAGTCACTCTGCTCGAGGAGAAAGCCAGCATCCTACCATGCTGTGGCGCTAACGGGGCACTCAGCGTGAGCACTTGCCTCGATGTAAGGCCCTGAATTGCCGTGCAGAAGCGGAGGCGTGCTGCAGTTTTCAGGAGGCCGTAGCCCCTGCTCAGCATTAGTTTATTTATTTATTCATTTGTTTATCTATCTGTCTATCTAGTTCTTTATTTTCTTATGTAATTTATCATTTTTGTTTTACTGTGTTGGGTCTTCGTTGCTGCATGTGAGCTTTCTCTACTTGTAGCGAGCGGGGGCTACTCTTCGTTGCGGTGCTCGGGCTTCTCATTGCGGTGGCTCCTCTTGTTGTGGAGCAGAAGCTCTAGGCACGTGGACTTCAGTAGTTGTTGCATGCGGGCTCAGTCGTTGTGGCTCCCGGACTCTAGAGCGCAGGCTCAGTCGTTGTGGAGCACGGGCTTAGTTGCTCCGCAGCATGTGAGATCTTGGTGGACCAAGGCTCGAACCCACGTCCCCTGCATCGGCAGGTGGATTCCCAGCCACTGCACCACAAGCGAAGCCCCTGCTCTGCATTATTTTAACGTCAGTCCGCTTGGCAGGACATCTAGGAGCCTCGCGTGGGCACCCTATTCCCTGCAAGAACACTGAGTAACCCCAGGCCCCCATGGGCCCGCTATGCCACATCCAGGCCCGTAGCCCTTCGGAGCCACTCTGTGTATGCCGAGTGTAGGGCAACAGACTGCACTCTTTCTTGGGACAGCTTGATTTCCTCAACACTCCCACAGGTCGACGAACACCTTTCTAGCAGGTCCAACATTCCGTGCAAGTCTGCCTCATTACCCTAGTCTGAGCTGCACTGAGAATAACCCTCGGCTTCGCATTCCATCTGGGACCCCCTGCCTGAAGTCACCCTGCCTCCAGGAGAATGTCAGCCTGCGTTCCGACTGCAACTAAAGCCCAGGTCCTCGTGTAACACTGCAGGCTTTTGAAGAGCCACGGGCCCGGAGGCCTAGCTGGGGCGATCCTTGGTTGAGACAGTTCGCTATTTGCAGAACACCCTGCTTTGAGGAGTTGATTCAGGCAAGGAACCACTGGGTCACCTGTGTCTGTTTGGACTTGTTAGAAAGCACAGGGATGTATGCTGCGTGTGCCCGTGGAAATGGGGGCCTGATGGAACTAGCCTTGCTTTCCCATTTTGAAAGCTCCATTCATGCTGCCTTGAAGCTACTTGAAATTGACTGCTGTTGACAGGCCACTAGCCACTGTAGGCATGGCTCTGGGAAGAAAAGGAGTTTTCTCTAGCTAAGCCAGGTGCTTCGATGGCCGGGGTGGAGCTCATCCTGCCACGCTCTAGAGCTAAAGGGAAACTCAACGTGAGTACTGGCCTTGAGGTAAGTCCCTGAGTAGCCGCGCAGAAATGGAGGCATGCAGCCCTTTCCACGAGGTCTTAGTCGCTGTTCTGCTTTATTGTATTTTATTTTTTTAATGTTTTATTGTTTTTTTAAGATTTATGTATTGATTGATTGATTGCTATGTTGGGTCTTCGTTTCTGTGCTAGGGGCCTCTCCAGTTGCGGTAAGTGGTGGCGACTCTTCATCGCAGTGCGTAGGCCTCTCACTATCGCGGCCTCTCTTGTTGCGGAGCACAGGGTCCAGAGGCGCAGGCTCAGTGGTTGTGTCTCACGTGCCCAGTTGCTCCGCGGCCTGTGGGAACCTCCTAAACCAGGGCTCGAACCCGTGTCCCCTGCATTGGCAGGCAGATTCTCAACCACTGCGCCACCGGGGAAGCCCCTGTTCTGCTTTATTTAAAAGAAGTACACTTTTCAGGCCTCCTAGGTCCCTCGGGTGTGCATCATTTTCCCTCCAAGATCAGTGAGTACCTCCAGACCCCTGTGGGCCTGCTGAGCAACATCAAGGCCCAAAGGTCGGTCTCCCGTAGGCCCTCTGTGTATGCCGAGTGATGGGCAACACACTGCTCGTTCCTTAAGGAGAGCTACATTTCCAGAGCACCGGAACAGCCTCAGGACCACATTTCTAGGCAGTGCGATGTGCCATGGAAGTGTTCGTCATGGCCCCCGTCTGAGCTGCCATGAGAAAACACTGTGCTTAGAATTCTTCGAGGACCTCGTACCTGAAGTCACTCTGCTCGAGGAGAAAGCCAGCATCCTACCATGCTGTGGCGCTAACAGGACACTCAGCGTGAGCACTTGCCTCGAGGTAAGGCCCAGAATTGCCGTGCAGAAGCGGAGGCGTGCTGCAGTTTTCAGGAGGCCGTAGCCCCTGCTCAGCGTTAGTTTATTTATTTATTCATTTGTTTATCTATCTGTCTATCTAGTTCTTTATTTTCTTATGTAATTTATCATTTTTGTTTTACTGTGTTGGTTCTTAATTGCTGCATGTGAGCTTTCTCTAGTTGCAGCGAGAGGGGGCTACTCTTCGTTGCGGTGCGCGGGCTTCTCATTGCGGTGGCTCCTCTTGTTGTGGAGCAGAAGCTCTAGGCACGTGGACTTCAGTAGTTGTTGCATGCGGGCTCAGTCGTTGTGGCTCCCGGACTCTAGAGCGCAGGCTCAGTCGTTGTGGAGCACGGGCTTAGTTGCTCCGCAGCATGTGAGATCTTGGTGGACCAAGGCTCGAACCCACGTCCCCTGCATCGGCAGGTGGATTCCCAGCCACTGCACCACAAGCGAAGCCCCTGCTCTGCATTATTTTAACGTCAGTCCGCTTGGCAGGACATCTAGGAGCCTCGCGTGGGCACCCTATTCCCTGCAAGAACACTGAGTAACCCCAGGCCCCCATGGGCCCGCTATGCCACATCCAGGCCCGTAGCCCTTCGGAGCCACTCTGTGTATGCCGAGTGTAGGGCAACAGACTGCACTCTTTCTTGGGACAGCTTGATTTCCTCAACACTCCCACAGGTCGACGAACACCTTTCTAGCAGGTCCAACATTCCGTGCAAGTCTGCCTCATTACCCTAGTCTGAGCTGCACTGAGAATAACCCTCGGCTTCGCATTCCATCTGGGACCCCCTGCCTGAAGTCACCCTGCCTCCAGGAGAATGTCAGCCTGCGTTCCGACTGCAACTAAAGCCCAGGTCCTCCTGTAACACTGCAGGCTTTTGAAGAGCCACGGGCCCGGAGGCCTAGCTGGGGCGATCCTTGGTTGAGACAGTTCACTATTTGCAGAACACCCTGCTTTGAGGAGTTGATTCAGGGAAGGAACCACTGGGTCACCTGTGTCTGTTTGGACTTGTTAGAAAGCACAGGGATGTATGCTGCGTGTGCCCGTGGAAATGGGGGCCTGATGGAACTAGTCTTGCTTTCCCATTTTGAAAGCTCCATTCATGCTGCCTTGAAGCTGCTTGAAATTGACTGCTGTTGACAGTCCACTAGCCACTGTAGGCATGGCTCTGGGAAGAAAAGGAGTTTTCTCTAGCTAAGCCGGGTGCTTCGATGGCCGGGGTGGAGCTCATCCTGCCACGCTCTAGAGCTAAAGGGAAACTCAACGTGAGTACTGGCCTCGAGGTAAGTCCCTGAGTAGCCGCGCAGAAATGGAGGCATGCAGCCCTTTCCACGAGGTCTTAGTCGCTGTTCTGCTTTATTGTATTTTATTTTTTTAATGTTTTATTGTTTTTTTAAGATTTATGTATTGCTTGATTGATTGCTATGTTGGGTCTTCGTTTCTGTGCTAGGGCTCTCTCCAGTTGCGGTAAGTGGGGGCCACTCTTCATCGCGGTGCGTAGGCCTCTCACTATTGCGGCCTCTCTTGTTGCGGAGCACAGGGTCCAGAGGCGCAGGCTCAGTGGTTGTGTCTCACGTGCCCAGTTGCTCCGCGGCATGTGGGAACCTCCTAGACCAGGGCTCGAACCCGTCTCCCCTGCATTGGCAGGCAGATTCTCAACCACTGCGCCACCGGGGAAGCCCCTGTTCTGCTTTATTTTAAAAGAAGTACCCTTTTCAGGCCTCCTAGGCCCCTCGGGTGTGCATCATTTTCCCTCCAAGATCAGTGAGTACCTCCAGACCCCTGTGGGCCTGCTGAGCAACATCGAGGCCCAAAGGTCGGTCTCCCGTAGGCCCTCTGTGTATGCCGAGTGATGGGCAACACACTGCTCGTTCCTTAAGGAGAGCTACATTTCCAGAGCACCGGAACAGCCTCAGGACTACATTTCTAGGCAGTGCGACGTGCCATG
Organism: Balaenoptera physalus; assembly: GCF_965194825.1. Taxonomy (NCBI): domain Eukaryota; kingdom Metazoa; phylum Chordata; class Mammalia; order Artiodactyla; family Balaenopteridae; genus Balaenoptera; species Balaenoptera physalus. The sequence goes on from NC_138890.1 coordinate 178,747,566, forward strand.
GAAGTGTTCGTCATGGCCCCCGTCTGAGCTGCCATGAGAAAACACTGTGCTTAGAATTCTTCGAGGACCTCGTACCTGAAGTCACTCTGCTCGAGGAGAAAGCCAGCATCCTACCATGCTGTGGCGCTAACGGGGCACTCAGCGTGAGCACTTGCCTCGAGGTAATGCCCAGAATTGCCGTGCAGAAGCGGAGGCATGCTGCAGTTTTCAGGAGGCCGTAGCCCCTGCTCAGCGTTAGTTTATTTATTTATTCATTTGTTTATCTATCTGTCTATCTAGTTCTTTATTTTCTTATGTAATTTATCATTTTTGTTTTACTGTGTTGGGTCTTAATTGCTGCATGTGAGCTTTCTCTACTTGTAGCGAGCGGGGGCTACTCTTCGTTGCGGTGCTCGGGCTTCTCATTGCGGTGGCTCCTCTTGTTGTGGAGCAGAAGCTCTAGGCACGTGGACTTCAGTAGTTGTTGCATGCGGGCTCAGTCGTTGTGGCTCCCAGACTCTAGAGCGCAGGCTCAGTCGTTGTGGAGCACGGGCTTAGTTGCTCCGCAGCATGTGAGATCTTGGTGGACCAAGGCTCGAACCCACGTCCCCTGCATCGGCAGGTGGATTCCCAGCCACTGCACCACAAGCGAAGCCCCTGCTCTGCATTATTTTAACGTCAGTCCGCTTGGCAGGACATCTAGGAGCCTCGCGTGGGCACCCTATTCCCTGCAAGAACACTGAGTAACCCCAGGCCCCCATGGGCCCGCTATGCCACATCCAGGCCCGTAGCCCTTCGGAGCCACTCTGTGTATGCCGAGTGTAGGGCAACAGACTGCACTCTTTCTTGGGACAGCTTGATTTCCTCAACACTCCCACAGGTCGACGAACACCTTTCTAGCAGGTCCAACATTCCGTGCAAGTCTGCCTCATTACCCTAGTCTGAGCTGCACTGAGAATAACCCTCGGCTTCGCATTCCATCTGGGACCCCATGCCTGAAGTCACCCTGCCTCCAGGAGAATGTCAGCCTGCGTTCCGACTGCAACTAAAGCCCAGGTCCTCGTGTAACACTGCAGGCTTTTGAAGAGCCATGGGCCCGGAGGCCTAGCTGGGGCGATCCTTGGTTGAGACAGTTCGCTATTTGCAGAACACCCTGCTTCGAGGAGTTGATTCAGGGAAGGAACCACTGGGTCACCTGTGTCTGTTTGGACTTGTTAGAAAGCACAGGGATGTATGCTGCGTGTGCCCATGGAAATGGGGGCCTGATGGAACTAGCCTTGCTTTCCCATTTTGAAAGCTCCATTCATGCTGCCTTGAAGCTACTTGAAATTGACTGCTGTTGACAGGCCACTAGCCACTGTAGGCATGGCTCTGGGAAGAAAAGGAGTTTTCTCTAGCTAAGCCGGGTGCTTCGATGGCCGGGGTGGAGCTCATCCTGCCACGCTCTAGAGCTAAAGGGAAACTCAACGTGAGTACTGGCCTCGAGGTAAGTCCCTGAGTAGCCGCGCAGAAATGGAGGCATGCAGCCCTTTCCACGAGGTCTTAGTCGCTGTTCTGCTTTATTGTATTTTATTTTTTTAATGTTTTATTGTTTTTTTAAGATTTATGTATTGCTTGATTGATTGCTATGTTGGGTCTTCGTTTCTGTGCTAGGGCTTTCTCCAGTTGCGGTAAGTGGGGGCCACTCTTCATCGCGGTGCGTAGGCCTCTCACTATTGCGGCCTCTCTTGTTGCGGAGCACAGGGTCCAGAGGCACAGGCTCAGTGGTTGTGTCTCACGTGCCCAGTTGCTCCGCGGCATGTGGGAACCTCCTAGACCAGGGCTCGAACCCGTCTCCCCTGCATTGGCAGGCAGATTCTCAACCACTGCGCCACCGGGGAAGCCCCTGTTCTGCTTTATTTTAAAAGAAGTACCCTTTTCAGGCCTCCTAGGCCCCTCGGGTGTGCATCATTTTCCCTCCAAGATCAGTGAGTACCTCCAGACCCCTGTGGGCCTGCTGAGCAACATCGAGGCCCAAAGGTCGGTCTCCCGTAGGCCCTCTGTGTATGCCGAGTGATGGGCAACACACTGCTCGTTCCTTAAGGAGAGCTACATTTCCAGAGCACCGGAACAGCCACAGGACTACATTTCTAGGCAGTGCGACGTGCCATGGAAGTGTTCGTCATGGCCCCCGTCTGAGCTGCCATGAGAAAACACTGTGCTTAGAATTCTTCGAGGACCTCGTACCTGAAGTCACTCTGCTCGAGGAGAAAGCCAGCATCCTACCATGCTGTGGCGCTAACGGGGCACTCAGCGTGAGCACTTGCCTCGATGTAAGGCCCTGAATTGCCGTGCAGAAGCGGAGGCGTGCTGCAGTTTTCAGGAGGCCGTAGCCCCTGCTCAGCATTAGTTTATTTATTTATTCATTTGTTTATCTATCTGTCTATCTAGTTCTTTATTTTCTTATGTAATTTATCATTTTTGTTTTACTGTGTTGGGTCTTCGTTGCTGCATGTGAGCTTTCTCTACTTGTAGCGAGCGGGGGCTACTCTTCGTTGCGGTGCTCGGGCTTCTCATTGCGGTGGCTCCTCTTGTTGTGGAGCAGAAGCTCTAGGCACGTGGACTTCAGTAGTTGTTGCATGCGGGCTCAGTCGTTGTGGCTCCCAGACTCTAGAGCGCAGGCTCAGTCGTTGTGGAGCACGGGCTTAGTTGCTCCGCAGCATGTGAGATCTTGGTGGACCAAGGCTCGAACCCACGTCCCCTGCATCGGCAGGTGGATTCCCAGCCACTGCACCACAAGCGAAGCCCCTGCTCTGCATTATTTTAACGTCAGTCCGCTTGGCAGGACATCTAGGAGCCTCGCGTGGGCACCCTATTCCCTGCAAGAACACTGAGTAACCCCAGGCCCCCATGGGCCCGCTATGCCACATCCAGGCCCGTAGCCCTTCGGAGCCACTCTGTGTATGCCGAGTGTAGGGCAACAGACTGCACTCTTTCTTGGGACAGCTTGATTTCCTCAACACTCCCACAGGTCGACGAACACCTTTCTAGCAGGTCCAACGTTCCGTGCAAGTCTGCCTAATTACCCTAGTCTGAGCTGCACTGAGAATAACCCTCGGCTTCGCATTCCATCTGGGACCCCCTGCCTGAAGTCACCCTGCCTCCAGGAGAATGTCAGCCTGCGTTCCGACTGCAACTAAAGCCCAGGTCCTCGTGTAACACTGCAGGCTTTTGAAGAGCCACGGGCCCGGAGGCCTAGCTGGGGCGATCCTTGGTTGAGACAGTTCGCTATTTGCAGAACACCCTGCTTTGAGGAGTTGATTCAGGCAAGGAACCACTGGGTCACCTGTGTCTGTTTGGACTTGTTAGAAAGCACAGGGATGTATGCTGCGTGTGCCCGTGGAAATGGGGGCCTGATGGAACTAGCCTTGCTTTCCCATTTTGAAAGCTCCATTCATGCTGCCTTGAAGCTACTTGAAATTGACTGCTGTTGACAGGCCACTAGCCACTGTAGGCATGGCTCTGGGAAGAAAAGGAGTTTTCTCTAGCTAAGCCGGGTGCTTCGATGGCTGGGGTGGAGCTCATCCTGCCACGCTCTAGAGCTAAAGGGAAACTCAACGTGAGTACTGGCCTCGAGGTAAGTCCCTGAGTAGCCGCGCAGAAATGGAGGCATGCAGCCCTTTCCACGAGGTCTTAGTCGCTGTTCTGCTTTATTGTATTTTATTTTTTTAATGTTTTATTGTTTTTTTAAGATTTATGTATTGATTGATTGATTGCTATGTTGGGTCTTCGTTTCTGTGCTAGGGGCCTCTCCAGTTGCGGTAAGTGGTGGCGACTCTTCATCGCAGTGCGTAGGCCTCTCACTATCGCGGCCTCTCTTGTTGCGGAGCACAGGGTCCAGAGGCGCAGGCTCAGTGGTTGTGTCTCACGTGCCCAGTTGCTCCGCGGCCTGTGGGAACCTCCTAAACCAGGGCTCGAACCCGTGTCCCCTGCATTGGCAGGCAGATTCTCAACCACTGCGCCACCGGGGAAGCCCCTGTTCCGCTTTATTTTAAAAGAAGTACACTTTTCAGGCCTCCTAGGTCCCTCGGGTGTGCATCATTTTCCCTCCAAGATCAGTGAGTACCTCCAGACCCCTGTGGGCCTGCTGAGCAACATCGAGGCCCAAAGGTCGGTCTCCCGTAGGCCCTCTGTGTATGCCGAGTGATGGGCAACACACTGCTCGTTCCTTAAGGAGAGCTACATTTCCAGAGCACCGGAACAGCCTCAGGACCACATTTCTAGGCAGTGCGACGTGCCATGGAAGTGTTCGTCATGGCCCCCGTCTGAGCTGCCATGAGAAAACACTGTGCTTAGAATTCTTCGAGGACCTCGTACCTGAAGTCACTCTGCTCGAGGAGAAAGCCAGCATCCTACCATGCTGTGGCGCTAACGGGGCACTCAGCGTGAGCACTTGCCTCGAGGTAATGCCCAGAATTGCCGTGCAGAAGCGGAGGCATGCTGCAGTTTTCAGGAGGCCGTAGCCCCTGCTCAGCGTTAGTTTATTTATTTATTCATTTGTTTATCTATCTGTCTATCAAGTTCTTTATTTTCTTATGTAATTTATCATTTTTGTTTTACTGTGTTGGGTCTTAATTGCTGCATGTGAGCTTTCTCTACTTGTAGCGAGCGGGGGCTACTCTTCGTTGCGGTGCTCGGGCTTCTCATTGCGGTGGCTCCTCTTGTTGTGGAGCAGAAGCTCTAGGCACGTGGACTTCAGTAGTTGTTGCATGCGGGCTCAGTCGTTGTGGCTCCCAGACTCTAGAGCGCAGGCTCAGTCGTTGTGGAGCACGGGCTTAGTTGCTCCGCAGCATGTGAGATCTTGGTGGACCAAGGCTCGAACCCACGTCCCCTGCATCGGCAGGTGGATTCCCAGCCACTGCACCACAAGCGAAGCCCCTGCTCTGCATTATTTTAACGTCAGTCCGCTTGGCAGGACATCTAGGAGCCTCGCGTGGGCACCCTATTCCCTGCAAGAACACTGAGTAACCCCAGGCCCCCATGGGCCCGCTATGCCACATCCAGGCCCGTAGCCCTTCGGAGCCACTCTGTGTATGCCGAGTGTAGGGCAACAGACTGCACTCTTTCTTGGGACAGCTTGATTTCCTCAACACTCCCACAGGTCGACGAACACCTTTCTAGCAGGTCCAACATTCCGTGCAAGTCTGCCTCATTACCCTAGTCTGAGCTGCACTGAGAATAACCCTCGGCTTCGCATTCCATCTGGGACCCCATGCCTGAAGTCACCCTGCCTCCAGGAGAATGTCAGCCTGCGTTCCGACTGCAACTAAAGCCCAGGTCCTCGTGTAACACTGCAGGCTTTTGAAGAGCCATGGGCCCGGAGGCCTAGCTGGGGCGATCCTTGGTTGAGACAGTTCGCTATTTGCAGAACACCCTGCTTCGAGGAGTTGATTCAGGGAAGGAACCACTGGGTCACCTGTGTCTGTTTGGACTTGTTAGAAAGCACAGGGATGTATGCTGCGTGTGCCCATGGAAATGGGGGCCTGATGGAACTAGCCTTGCTTTCCCATTTTGAAAGCTCCATTCATGCTGCCTTGAAGCTACTTGAAATTGACTGCTGTTGACAGGCCACTAGCCACTGTAGGCATGGCTCTGGGAAGAAAAGGAGTTTTCTCTAGCTAAGCCGGGTGCTTCGATGGCCGGGGTGGAGCTCATCCTGCCACGCTCTAGAGCTAAAGGGAAACTCAACGTGAGTACTGGCCTCGAGGTAAGTCCCTGAGTAGCCGCGCAGAAATGGAGGCATGCAGCCCTTTCCACGAGGTCTTAGTCGCTGTTCTGCTTTATTGTATTTTATTTTTTTAATGTTTTATTGTTTTTTTAAGATTTATGTATTGCTTGATTGATTGCTATGTTGGGTCTTCGTTTCTGTGCTAGGGCTTTCTCCAGTTGCGGTAAGTGGGGGCCACTCTTCATCGCGGTGCGTAGGCCTCTCACTATTGCGGCCTCTCTTGTTGCGGAGCACAGGGTCCAGAGGCACAGGCTCAGTGGTTGTGTCTCACGTGCCCAGTTGCTCCGCGGCATGTGGGAACCTCCTAGACCAGGGCTCGAACCCGTCTCCCCTGCATTGGCAGGCAGATTCTCAACCACTGCGCCACCGGGGAAGCCCCTGTTCTGCTTTATTTTAAAAGAAGTACCCTTTTCAGGCCTCCTAGGCCCCTCGGGTGTGCATCATTTTCCCTCCAAGATCAGTGAGTACCTCCAGACCCCTGTGGGCCTGCTGAGCAACATCGAGGCCCAAAGGTCGGTCTCCCGTAGGCCCTCTGTGTATGCCGAGTGATGGGCAACACACTGCTCGTTCCTTAAGGAGAGCTACATTTCCAGAGCACCGGAACAGCCACAGGACTACATTTCTAGGCAGTGCGACGTGCCATGGAAGTGTTCGTCATGGCCCCCGTCTGAGCTGCCATGAGAAAACACTGTGCTTAGAATTCTTCGAGGACCTCGTACCTGAAGTCACTCTGCTCGAGGAGAAAGCCAGCATCCTACCATGCTGTGGCGCTAACGGGGCACTCAGCGTGAGCACTTGCCTCGATGTAAGGCCCTGAATTGCCGTGCAGAAGCGGAGGCGTGCTGCAGTTTTCAGGAGGCCGTAGCCCCTGCTCAGCATTAGTTTATTTATTTATTCATTTGTTTATCTATCTGTCTATCTAGTTCTTTATTTTCTTATGTAATTTATCATTTTTGTTTTACTGTGTTGGGTCTTCGTTGCTGCATGTGAGCTTTCTCTACTTGTAGCGAGCGGGGGCTACTCTTCGTTGCGGTGCTCGGGCTTCTCATTGCGGTGGCTCCTCTTGTTGTGGAGCAGAAGCTCTAGGCACGTGGACTTCAGTAGTTGTTGCATGCGGGCTCAGTCGTTGTGGCTCCCGGACTCTAGAGCGCAGGCTCAGTCGTTGTGGAGCACGGGCTTAGTTGCTCCGCAGCATGTGAGATCTTGGTGGACCAAGGCTCGAACCCACGTCCCCTGCATCGGCAGGTGGATTCCCAGCCACTGCACCACAAGCGAAGCCCCTGCTCTGCATTATTTTAACGTCAGTCCGCTTGGCAGGACATCTAGGAGCCTCGCGTGGGCACCCTATTCCCTGCAAGAACACTGAGTAACCCCAGGCCCCCATGGGCCCGCTATGCCACATCCAGGCCCGTAGCCCTTCGGAGCCACTCTGTGTATGCCGAGTGTAGGGCAACAGACTGCACTCTTTCTTGGGACAGCTTGATTTCCTCAACACTCCCACAGGTCGACGAACACCTTTCTAGCAGGTCCAACGTTCCGTGCAAGTCTGCCTCATTACCCTAGTCTGAGCTGCACTGAGAATAACCCTCGGCTTCGCATTCCATCTGGGACCCCCTGCCTGAAGTCACCCTGCCTCCAGGAGAATGTCAGCCTGCGTTCCGACTGCAACTAAAGCCCAGGTCCTCGTGTAACACTGCAGGCTTTTGAAGAGCCACGGGCCCGGAGGCCTAGCTGGGGCGATCCTTGGTTGAGACAGTTCGCTATTTGCAGAACACCCTGCTTTGAGGAGTTGATTCAGGCAAGGAACCACTGGGTCACCTGTGTCTGTTTGGACTTGTTAGAAAGCACAGGGATGTATGCTGCGTGTGCCCGTGGAAATGGGGGCCTGATGGAACTAGCCTTGCTTTCCCATTTTGAAAGCTCCATTCATGCTGCCTTGAAGCTACTTGAAATTGACTGCTGTTGACAGGCCACTAGCCACTGTAGGCATGGCTCTGGGAAGAAAAAGAGTTTTCTCTAGCTAAGCCGGGTGCTTCGATGGCCGGGGTGGAGCTCATCCTGACACGCTCTAGAGCTAAAGGGAAACTCAACGTGAGTACTGGCCTCGAGGTAAGTCCCTGAGTAGCCGCGCAGAAATGGAGGCATGCAGTCCTTTCCACGAGGTCTTAGTCGCTGTTCTGCTTTATTGTATTTTATTTTTTTAATGTTTTATTGTTTTTTTAAGATTTATGTATTGATTGATTGATTGCTATGTTGGGTCTTCGTTTCTGTGCTAGGGGCCTCTCCAGTTGCGGTAAGTGGTGGCGACTCTTCATCGCAGTGCGTAGGCCTCTCACTATCGCGGCCTCTCTTGTTGCGGAGCACAGGGTCCAGAGGCGCAGGCTCAGTGGTTGTGTCTCACGTGCCCAGTTGCTCCGCGGCCTGTGGGAACCTCCTAAACCAGGGCTCGAACCCGTGTCCCCTGCATTGGCAGGCAGATTCTCAACCACTGCGCCACCGGGGAAGCCCCTGTTCTGCTTTATTTTAAAAGAAGTACACTTTTCAGGCCTCCTAGGTCCCTCGGGTGTGCATCATTTTCCCTCCAAGATCAGTGAGTACCTCCAGACCCCTGTGGGCCTGCTGAGCAACATCAAGGCCCAAAGGTCGGTCTCCCGTAGGCCCTCTGTGTATGCCGAGTGATGGGCAACACACTGCTCGTTCCTTAAGGAGAGCTACATTTCCAGAGCACCGGAACAGCCTCAGGACCACATTTCTAGGCAGTGCGACGTGCCATGGAAGTGTTCGTCATGGCCCCCGTCTGAGCTGCCATGAGAAAACACTGTGCTTAGAATTCTTCGAGGACCTCGTACCTGAAGTCACTCTGCTCGAGGAGAAAGCCAGCATCCTACCATGCTGTGGCGCTAACAGGACACTCAGCGTGAGCACTTGCCTCGAGGTAAGGCCCAGAATTGCCGTGCAGAAGCGGAGGCGTGCTGCAGTTTTCAGGAGGCCGTAGCCCCTGCTCAGCGTTAGTTTATTTATTTATTCATTTGTTTATCTATCTGTCTATCAAGTTCTTTATTTTCTTATGTAATTTATCATTTTTGTTTTACTGTGTTGGGTCTTAATTGCTGCATGTGAGCTTTCTCTAGTTGCAGCGAGAGGGGGCTACTCTTCGTTGCGGTGCGCGGGCTTCTCATTGCGGTGGCTCCTCTTGTTGTGGAGCAGAAGCTCTAGGCACGTGGACTTCAGTAGTTGTTGCATGCGGGCTCAGTCGTTGTGGCTCCCGGACTCTAGAGCGCAGGCTCAGTCGTTGTGGAGCACGGGCTTAGTTGCTCCGCAGCATGTGAGATCTTGGTGGACCAAGGCTCGAACCCACGTCCCCTGCATCGGCAGGTGGATTCCCAGCCACTGCACCACAAGCGAAGCCCCTGCTCTGCATTATTTTAACGTCAGTCCGCTTGGCAGGACATCTAGGAGCCTCGCGTGGGCACCCTATTCCCTGCAAGAACACTGAGTAACCCCAGGCCCCCATGGGCCCGCTATGCCACATCCAGGCCCGTAGCCCTTCGGAGCCACTCTGTGTATGCCGAGTGTAGGGCAACAGACTGCACTCTTTCTTGGGACAGCTTGATTTCCTCAACCCTCCCACAGGTCGACGAACACCTTTCTAGCAGGTCCAACATTCCGTGCAAGTCTGCCTCATTACCCTAGTCTGAGCTGCACTGAGAATAACCCTCGGCTTCGCATTCCATCTGGGACCCCCTGCCTGAAGTCACCCTGCCTCCAGGAGAATGTCAGCCTGCGTTCCGACTGCAACTAAAGCCCAGGTCCTCCTGTAACACTGCAGGCTTTTGAAGAGCCACGGGCCCGGAGGCCTAGCTGGGGCGATCCTTGGTTGAGACAGTTCACTATTTGCAGAACACCCTGCTTTGAGGAGTTGATTCAGGGAAGGAACCACTGGGTCACCTGTGTCTGTTTGGACTTGTTAGAAAGCACAGGGATGTATGCTGCGTGTGCCCGTGGAAATGGGGGCCTGATGGAACTAGCCTTGCTTTCCCATTTTGAAAGCTCCATTCATGCTGCCTTGAAGCTGCTTGAAATTGACTGCTGTTGACAGTCCACTAGCCACTGTAGGCATGGCTCTGGGAAGAAAAGGAGTTTTCTCTAGCTAAGCCGGGTGCTTCGATGGCCGGGGTGGAGCTCATCCTGCCACGCTCTAGAGCTAAAGGGAAACTCAACGTGAGTACTGGCCTCGAGGTAAGTCCCTGAGTAGCCGCGCAGAAATGGAGGCATGCAGCCCTTTCCACGAGGTCTTAGTCGCTGTTCTGCTTTATTGTATTTTATTTTTTTAATGTTTTATTGTTTTTTTAAGATTTATGTATTGCTTGATTGATTGCTATGTTGGGTCTTCGTTTCTGTGCTAGGGCTCTCTCCAGTTGCGGTAAGTGGGGGCCACTCTTCATCGCGGTGCGTAGGCCTCTCACTATTGCAGCCTCTCTTGTTGCGGAGCACAGGGTCCAGAGGCGCAGGCTCAGTGGTTGTGTCTCACGTGCCCAGTTGCTCCGCGGCATGTGGGAACCTCCTAGACCAGGGCTCGAACCCGTCTCCCCTGCATTGGCAGGCAGATTCTCAACCACTGCGCCACCGGGGAAGCCCCTGTTCTGCTTTATTTTAAAAGAAGTACCCTTTTCAGGCCTCCTAGGCCCCTCGGGTGTGCATCATTTTCCCTCCAAGATCAGTGAGTACCTCCAGACCCCTGTGGGCCTGCTGAGCAACATCGAGGCCCAAAGGTCGGTCTCCCGTAGGCCCTCTGTGTATGCCGAGTGATGGGCAACACACTGCTCGTTCCTTAAGGAGAGCTACATTTCCAGAGCACCGGAACAGCCTCAGGACTACATTTCTAGGCAGTGCGACGTGCCATGGAAGTGTTCGTCATGGCCCCCGTCTGAGCTGCCATGAGAAAACACTGTGCTTAGAATTCTTCGAGGACCTCGTACCTGAAGTCACTCTGCTCGAGGAGAAAGCCAGCATCCTACCATGCTGTGGCGCTAACGGGGCACTCAGCATGAGCACTTGCCTCGATGTAAGGCCCTGAATTGCCGTGCAGAAGCGGAGGCGTGCTGCAGTTTTCAGGAGGCCGTAGCCCCTGCTCAGCATTAGTTTATTTATTTATTCATTTGTTTATCTATCTGTCTATCTAGTTCTTTATTTTCTTATGTAATTTATCATTTTTGTTTTACCGTGTTGGGTCTTCGTTGCTGCATGTGAGCTTTCTCTACTTGTAGCGAGCGGGGGCTACTCTTCGTTGCGGTGCGCGGGCTTCTCATTGCGGTGGCTCCTCTTGTTGTGGAGCAGAAGCTCTAGGCACGTGGACTTCAGTAGTTGTTGCATGCGGGCTCAGTCGTTGTGGCTCCCGGACTCTAGAGCGCAGGCTCAGTCGTTGTGGAGCACGGGCTTAGTTGCTCCGCAGCATGTGAGATCTTGGTGGACCAAGGCTCGAACCCACGTCCCCTGCATCGGCAGGTGGATTCCCAGCCACTGCACCACAAGCGAAGCCCCTGCTCTGCATTATTTTAACGTCAGTCCGCTTGGCAGGACATCTAGGAGCCTCGCGTGGGCACCCTATTCCCTGCAAGAACACTGAGTAACCCCAGGCCCCCATGGGCCCGCTATGCCACATCCAGGCCCGTAGCCCTTCGGAGCCACTCTGTGTATGCCGAGTGTAGGGCAACAGACTGCACTCTTTCTTGGGACAGCTTGATTTCCTCAACACTCCCACAGGTCGACGAACACCTTTCTAGCAGGTCCAACATTCCGTGCAAGTCTGCCTCATTACCCTAGTCTGAGCTGCACTGAGAATAACCCTCGGCTTCGCATTCCATCTGGGACCCCCTGCCTGAAGTCACCCTGCCTCCAGGAGAATGTCAGCCTGCGTTCCGACTGCAACTAAAGCCCAGGTCCTTGTGTAACACTGCAGGCTTTTGAAGAGCCACGGGCCCGGAGGCCTAGCTGGGGCGATCCTTGGTTGAGACAGTTCGCTATTTGCAGAACACCCTGCTTTGAGGAGTTGATTCAGGGAAGGAACCACTGGGTCACCTGTGTCTGTTTGGACTTGTTAGAAAGCACAGGGATGTATGCTGCGTGTGCCCGTGGAAATGGGGGCCTGATGGAACTAGCCTTGCTTTCCCATTTTGAAAGCTCCATTCATGCTGCCTTGAAGCTGCTTGAAATTGACTGCTGTTGACAGTCCACTAGCCACTGTAGGCATGGCTCTGGGAAGAAAAGGAGTTTTCTCTAGCTAAGCCGGGTGCTTCGATGGCCGGGGTGGAGCTCATCCTGCCACGCTCTAGAGCTAAAGGGAAACTCAACGTGAGTACTGGCCTCGAGGTAAGTCCCTGAGTAGCCGCGCAGAAATGGAGGCATGCAGCCCTTTCCACGAGGTCTTAGTCGCTGTTCTGCTTTATTGTATTTTATTTTTTTAATGTTTTATTGTTTTTTTAAGATTTATGTATTGCTTGATTGATTGCTATGTTGGGTCTTCGTTTCTGTGCTAGGGCTCTCTCCAGTTGCGGTAAGTGGGGGCCACTCTTCATCGCGGTGCGTAGGCCTCTCACTATTGCAGCCTCTCTTGTTGCGGAGCACAGGGTCCAGAGGCGCAGGCTCAGTGGTTGTGTCTCACGTGCCCAGTTGCTCCGCGGCATGTGGGAACCTCCTAGACCAGGGCTCGAACCCGTCTCCCCTGCATTGGCAGGCAGATTCTCAACCACTGCGCCACCGGGGAAGCCCCTGTTCTGCTTTATTTTAAAAGAAGTACCCTTTTCAGGCCTCCTAGGCCCCTCGGGTGTGCATCATTTTCCCTCCAAGATCAGTGAGTACCTCCAGACCCCTGTGGGCCTGCTGAGCAACATCGAGGCCCAAAGGTCGGTCTCCCGTAGGCCCTCTGTGTATGCCGAGTGATGGGCAACACACTGCTCGTTCCTTAAGGAGAGCTACATTTCCAGAGCACCGGAACAGCCTCAGGACTACATTTCTAGGCAGTGCGACGTGCCATGGAAGTGTTCGTCATGGCCCCCGTCTGAGCTGCCATGAGAAAACACTGTGCTTAGAATTCTTCGAGGACCTCGTACCTGAAGTCACTCTGCTCGAGGAGAAAGCCAGCATCCTACCATGCTGTGGCGCTAACGGGGCACTCAGCATGAGCACTTGCCTCGATGTAAGGCCCTGAATTGCCGTGCAGAAGCGGAGGCGTGCTGCAGTTTTCAGGAGGCCGTAGCCCCTGCTCAGCATTAGTTTATTTATTTATTCATTTGTTTATCTATCTGTCTATCTAGTTCTTTATTTTCTTATGTAATTTATCATTTTTGTTTTACTGTGTTGGGTCTTCGTTGCTGCATGTGAGCTTTCTCTACTTGTAGCGAGCGGGGGCTACTCTTCGTTGCGGTGCGCGGGCTTCTCATTGCGGTGGCTCCTCTTGTTGTGGAGCAGAAGCTCTAGGCACGTGGACTTCAGTAGTTGTTGCATGCGGGCTCAGTCGTTGTGGCTCCCGGACTCTAGAGCGCAGGCTCAGTCGTTGTGGAGCACGGGCTTAGTTGCTCCGCAGCATGTGAGATCTTGGTGGACCAAGGCTCGAACCCACGTCCCCTGCATCGGCAGGTGGATTCCCAGCCACTGCACCACAAGCGAAGCCCCTGCTCTGCATTATTTTAACGTCAGTCCGCTTGGCAGGACATCTAGGAGCCTCGCGTGGGCACCCTATTCCCTGCAAGAACACTGAGTAACCCCAGGCCCCCATGGGCCCGCTATGCCACATCCAGGCCCGTAGCCCTTCGGAGCCACTCTGTGTATGCCGAGTGTAGGGCAACAGACTGCACTCTTTCTTGGGACAGCTTGATTTCCTCAACACTCCCACAGGTCGACGAACACCTTTCTAGCAGGTCCAACATTCCGTGCAAGTCTGCCTCATTACCCTAGTCTGAGCTGCACTGAGAATAACCCTCGTCTTCGCATTCCATCTGGGACCCCCTGCCTGAAGTCACCCTGCCTCCAGGAGAATGTCAGCCTGCGTTCCGACTGCAACTAAAGCCCAGGTCCTCGTGTAACACTGCAGGCTTTTGAAGAGCCACGGGCCCGGAGGCCTAGCTGGGGCGATCCTTGGTTGAGACAGTTCGCTATTTGCAGAACACCCTGCTTTGAGGAGTTGATTCAGGGAAGGAACCACTGGGTCACCTGTGTCTGTTTGGACTTGTTAGAAAGCACAGGGATGTATGCTGCGTGTGCCCGTGGAAATGGGGGCCTGATGGAACTAGCCTTGCTTTCCCATTTTGAAAGCTCCATTCATGCTGCCTTGAAGCTACTTGAAATTGACTGCTGTTGACAGGCCACTAGCCACTGTAGGCATGGCTCTGGGAAGAAAAAGAGTTTTCTCTAGCTAAGCCAGGTGCTTCGATGGCCGGGGTGGAGCTCATCCTGCCACGCTCTAGAGCTAAAGGGAAACTCAACGTGAGTACTGGCCTCGAGGTAAGTCCCTGAGTAGCCGCGCAGAAATGGAGGCATGCAGCCCTTTCCACGAGGTCTTAGTCGCTGTTCTGCTTTATTGTATTTTATTTTTTTAATGTTTTATTGTTTTTTTAAGATTTATGTATTGATTGATTGATTGCTATGTTGGGTCTTCGTTTCTGTGCTAGGGGCCTCTCCAGTTGCGGTAAGTGGTGGCGACTCTTCATCGCAGTGCGTAGGCCTCTCACTATCGCGGCCTCTCTTGTTGCGGAGCACAGGGTCCAGAGGCGCAGGCTCAGTGGTTGTGTCTCACGTGCCCAGTTGCTCCGCGGCCTGTGGGAACCTCCTAAACCAGGGCTCGAACCCGTGTCCCCTGCATTGGCAGGCAGATTCTCAACCACTGCGCCACCGGGGAAGCCCCTGTTCTGCTTTATTTTAAAAGAAGTACACTTTTCAGGCCTCCTAGGTCCCTCGGGTGTGCATCATTTTCCCTCCAAGATCAGTGAGTACCTCCAGACCCCTGTGGGCCTGCTGAGCAACATCAAGGCCCAAAGGTCGGTCTCCCGTAGGCCCTCTGTGTATGCCGAGTGATGGGCAACACACTGCTCGTTCCTTAAGGAGAGCTACATTTCCAGAGCACCGGAACAGCCTCAGGACCACATTTCTAGGCAGTGCGACGTGCCATGGAAGTGTTCGTCATGGCCCCCGTCTGAGCTGCCATGAGAAAACACTGTGCTTAGAATTCTTCGAGGACCTCGTACCTGAAGTCACTCTGCTCGAGGAGAAAGCCAGCATCCTACCATGCTGTGGCGCTAACAGGACACTCAGCGTGAGCACTTGCCTCGAGGTAAGGCCCAGAATTGCCGTGCAGAAGCGGAGGCGTGCTGCAGTTTTCAGGAGGCCGTAGCCCCTGCTCAGCGTTAGTTTATTTATTTATTCATTTGTTTATCTATCTGTCTATCTAGTTCTTTATTTTCTTATGTAATTTATCATTTTTGTTTTACTGTGTTGGTTCTTAATTGCTGCATGTGAGCTTTCTCTAGTTGCAGCGAGAGGGGGCTACTCTTCGTTGCGGTGCGCGGGCTTCTCATTGCGGTGGCTCCTCTTGTTGTGGAGCAGAAGCTCTAGGCACGTGGACTTCAGTAGTTGTTGCATGCGGGCTCAGTCGTTGTGGCTCCCGGACTCTAGAGCGCAGGCTCAGTCGTTGTGGAGCACGGGCTTAGTTGCTCCGCAGCATGTGAGATCTTGGTGGACCAAGGCTCGAACCCACGTCCCCTGCATCGGCAGGTGGATTCCCAGCCACTGCACCACAAGCGAAGCCCCTGCTCTGCATTATTTTAACGTCAGTCCGCTTGGCAGGACATCTAGGAGCCTCGCGTGGGCACCCTATTCCCTGCAAGAACACTGAGTAACCCCAGGCCCCCATGGGCCCGCTATGCCACATCCAGGCCCATAGCCCTTCGGAGCCACTCTGTGTATGCCGAGTGTAGGGCAACAGACTGCACTCTTTCTTGGGACAGCTTGATTTCCTCAACACTCCCACAGGTCGACGAACACCTTTCTAGCAGGTCCAACATTCCGTGCAAGTCTGCCTCATTACCCTAGTCTGAGCTGCACTGAGAATAACCCTCGGCTTCGCATTCCATCTGGGACCCCCTGCCTGAAGTCACCCTGCCTCCAGGAGAATGTCAGCCTGCGTTCCGACTGCAACTAAAGCCCAGGTCCTCCTGTAACACTGCAGGCTTTTGAAGAGCCACGGGCCCGGAGGCCTAGCTGGGGCGATCCTTGGTTGAGACAGTTCACTATTTGCAGAACACCCTGCTTTGAGGAGTTGATTCAGGGAAGGAACCACTGGGTCACCTGTGTCTGTTTGGACTTGTTAGAAAGCACAGGGATGTATGCTGCGTGTGCCCGTGGAAATGGGGGCCTGATGGAACTAGCCTTGCTTTCCCATTTTGAAAGCTCCATTCATGCTGCCTTGAAGCTGCTTGAAATTGACTGCTGTTGACAGTCCACTAGCCACTGTAGGCATGGCTCTGGGAAGAAAAGGAGTTTTCTCTAGCTAAGCCGGGTGCTTCGATGGCCGGGGTGGAGCTCATCCTGCCACGCTCTAGAGCTAAAGGGAAACTCAACGTGAGTACTGGCCTCGAGGTAAGTCCCTGAGTAGCCGCGCAGAAATGGAGGCATGCAGCCCTTTCCACGAGGTCTTAGTCGCTGTTCTGCTTTATTGTATTTTATTTTTTTAATGTTTTATTGTTTTTTTAAGATTTATGTATTGCTTGATTGATTGCTATGTTGGGTCTTCGTTTCTGTGCTAGGGCTCTCTCCAGTTGCGGTAAGTGGGGGCCACTCTTCATCGCGGTGCGTAGGCCTCTCACTATTGCGGCCTCTCTTGTTGCGGAGCACAGGGTCCGGAGGCGCAGGCTCAGTGGTTGTGTCTCACGTGCCCAGTTGCTCCGCGGCATGTGGGAACCTCCTAGACCAGGGCTCGAACCCGTCTCCCCTGCATTGGCAGGCAGATTCTCAACCACTGCGCCACCGGGGAAGCCCCTGTTCTGCTTTATTTTAAAAGAAGTACCCTTTTCAGGCCTCCTAGGCCCCTCGGGTGTGCATCATTTTCCCTCCAAGATCAGTGAGTACCTCCAGACCCCTGTGGGCCTGCTGAGCAACATCGAGGCCCAAAGGTCGGTCTCCCGTAGGCCCTCTGTGTATGCCGAGTGATGGGCAACACACTGCTCGTTCCTTAAGGAGAGCTACATTTCCAGAGCACCGGAACAGCCTCAGGACTACATTTCTAGGCAGTGCGACGTGCCATGGAAGTGTTCGTCATGGCCCCCGTCTGAGCTGCCATGAGAAAACACTGTGCTTAGAATTCTTCGAGGACCTCGTATCTGAAGTCACTCTGCTCGAGGAGAAAGCCAGCATCCTACCATGCTGTGGCGCTAACGGGGCACTCAGCGTGAGCACTTGCCTCGATGTAAGGCCCTGAATTGCCGTGCAGAAGAGGAGGCGTGCTGCAGTTTTCAGGAGGCCGTAGCCCCTGCTCAGCATTAGTTTATTTATTTATTCATTTGTTTATCTATCTGTCTATCTAGTTCTTTATTTTCTTATGTAATTTATCATTTTTGTTTTACTGTGTTGGGTCTTCGTTGCTGCATGTGAGCTTTCTCTACTTGTAGCGAGCGGGGGCTACTCTTCGTTGCGGTGCTCGGGCTTCTCATTGCGGTGGCTCCTCTTGTTGTGGAGCAGAAGCTCTAGGCACGTGGACTTCAGTAGTTGTTGCATGCGGGCTCAGTCGTTGTGGCTCCCGGACTCTAGAGCGCAGGCTCAGTCGTTGTGGAGCACGGGCTTAGTTGCTCCGCAGCATGTGAGATCTTGGTGGACCAAGGCTCGAACCCACGTCCCCTGCATCGGCAGTTGGATTCCCAGCCACTGCACCAGAAGCGAAGACCCTGCTCTGCATTATTTCAACGTCAGTCTGCTTGGCAAGACATCTAGGAGCCTCGCGTGGGCACCCTATTCCCTGCAAGAACACTGAGTAACCCCAGGCCCCCATGGGCCCGCTATGCCACATCCATGCCCGTAGCCCTTCGGAGCCACTCTGTGTATGCCGAGTGTAGGGCAACAGACTGCACTCTTTCTTGGGACAGCTTGATTTCCTCAACACTCCCACAGGTCGACGAACACCTTTCTAGCAGGTCCAACATTCCGTGCAAGTCTGCCTCATTACCCTAGTCTGAGCTGCACTGAGAATAACCCTCGGCTTCGCATTCCATCTGGGACCCCCTGCCTGAAGTCACCCTGCCTCCAGGAGAATGTCAGCCTGCGTTCCGACTGCAACTAAAGCCCAGGTCCTCGTGTAACACTGCAGGCTTTTGAAGAGCCATGGGCCCGGAGGCCGAGCTGGGGCGATCCTTGGTTGAGACAGTTCGCTATTTGCAGAACACCCTGCTTCGAGGAGTTGATTCAGGGAAGGAACCACTGGGTCACCTGTGTCTGTTTGGACTTGTTAGAAAGCACAGGGATGTATGCTGCGTGTGCCCGTGGAAATGGGGGCCTGATGGAACTAGCCTTGCTTTCCCATTTTGAAAGCTCCATTCATGCTGCCTTGAAGCTACTTGAAATTGACTGCTGTTGACAGGCCACTAGCCACTGTAGGCATGGCTCTGGGAAGAAAAGGAGTTTTCTCTAGCTAAGCCGGGTGCTTCGATGGCCGGGGTGGAGCTCATCCTGCCACGCTCTAGAGCTAAAGGGAAACTCAACGTGAGTACTGGCCTCGAGGTAAGTCCCTGAGTAGCCGCGCAGAAATGGAGGCATGCAGCCCTTTCCACGAGGTCTTAGTCGCTGTTCTGCTTTATTGTATTTTATTTTTTTAATGTTTTATTGTTTTTTTAAGATTTATGTATTGATTGATTGATTGCTATGTTGGGTCTTCGTTTCTGTGCCAGGGCCCTCTCCAGTTGCGGTAAGTGGGGGCCACTCTTCATCGCGGTGCGTAGGCCTCTCACTATCGCGGCCTCTCTTGTTGCGGAGCACAGGGTCCAGAGGCGCAGGCTCAGTGGTTGTGTCTCACGTGCCCAGTTGCTCCGCGGCATGTGGGAACCTCCTAGACCAGGGCTCGAACCCGTGTCCCCTGCATTGGCAGGCAGATTCTCAACCACTGCGCCACCGGGGAAGCCCCTGTTCTGCTTTATTTTAAAAGAAGTACCCTTTTCAGGCCTCCTAGGCCCCTCGGGTGTGCATCATTTTCCCTCCAAGATCAGTGAGTACCTCCAGACCCCTGTGGGCCTGCTGAGCAACATCGAGGCCCAAAGGTCGGTCTCCCGTAGGCCCTCTGTGTATGCCGAGTGATGGGCAACACACTGCTCGTTCCTTAAGGAGAGCTACATTTCCAGAGCACCGGAACAGCCTCAGGACCACATTTCTAGGCAGTGCGACGTGCCATGGAAGTGTTCGTCATGGCCCCCGTCTGAGCTGCCATGAGAAAACACTGTGCTTAGAATTCTTCGAGGACCTCGTACCTGAAGTCACTCTGCTCGAGGAGAAAGCCAGCATCCTACCATGCTGTGGCGCTAACGAGACACTCAGCGTGAGCACTTGCCTCGAGGTAATGCCCAGAATTGCCGTGCAGAAGCGGAGGCATGCTGCAGTTTTCAGGAGGCCGTAGCCCCTGCTCAGCGTTAGTTTATTTATTTATTCATTTGTTTATCTATCTGTCTATCTAGTTCTTTATTTTCTTATGTAATTTATCATTTTTGTTTTACTGTGTTGGGTCTTAATTGCTGCATGTGAGCTTTCTCTACTTGTAGCGAGCGGGGGCTACTATTCGTTGCGGTGCTCGGGCTTTTCATTGCGGTGGCTCCTCTGGTTGTGGAGCAGAAGCTCTAGGCACGTGGACTTCAGTAGTTGTTGCATGCGGGCTCAGTCGTTGTGGCTCCCGGACTCTAGAGCGCAGGCTCAGTCGTTGTGGAGCACGGGCTTAGTTGCTCCGCAGCATGTGAGATCTTGGTGGACCAAGGCTCGAACCCACGTCCCCTGCATCGGCAGGTGGATTCCCAGCCACTGCACCACAAGCGAAGCCCCTGCTCTGCATTATTTTAACGTCAGTCCGCTTGGCAGGACATCTAGGAGCCTCGCGTGGGCACCCTATTCCCTGCAAGAACACTGAGTAACCCCAGGCCCCCATGGGCCCGCTATGCCACATCCAGGCCCGTAGCCCTTCGGAGCCACTCTGTGTATGCCGAGTGTAGGGCAACAGACTGCACTCTTTCTTGGGACAGCTTGATTTCCTCAACACTCCCACAGGTCGACGAACACCTTTCTAGCAGGTCCAACATTCCGTGCAAGTCTGCCTCATTACCCTAGTCTGAGCTGCACTGAGAATAACCCTCGGCTTCGCATTCCATCTGGGACCCCCTGCCTGAAGTCACCCTGCCTCCAGGAGAATGTCAGCCTGCGTTCCGACTGCAACTAAAGCCCAGGTCCTCGTGTAACACTGCAGGCTTTTGAAGAGCCACGGGCCCGGAGGCCTAGCTGGGGCGATCCTTGGTTGAGACAGTTCACTATTTGCAGAACACCCTGCTTTGAGGAGTTGATTCAGGGAAGGAACCACTGGGTCACCTGTGTCTGTTTGGACTTGTTAGAAAGCACAGGGATGTATGCTGCGTGTGCCCGTGGAAATGGGGGCCTGATGGAACTAGCCTTGCTTTCCCATTTTGAAAGCTCCATTCATGCTGCCTTGAAGCTGCTTGAAATTGACTGCTGTTGACAGTCCACTAGCCACTGTAGGCATGGCTCTGGGAAGAAAAGGAGTTTTCTCTAGCTAAGCCGGGTGCTTCGATGGCCGGGGTGGAGCTCATCCTGCCACGCTCTAGAGCTAAAGGGAAACTCAACGTGAGTACTGGCCTCGAGGTAAGTCCCTGAGTAGCCGCGCAGAAATGGAGGCATGCAGCCCTTTCCACGAGGTCTTAGTCGCTGTTCTGCTTTATTGTATTTTATTTTTTTAATGTTTTATTGTTTTTTTAAGATTTATGTATTGCTTGATTGATTGCTATGTTGGGTCTTCGTTTCTGTGCTAGGGCTCTCTCAAGTTGCGGTAAGTGGGGGCCACTCTTCATCGCGGTGCGTAGGCCTCTCACTATTGCGGCCTCTCTTGTTGCGGAGCACAGGGTCCAGAGGCGCAGGCTCAGTGGTTGTGTCACACGTGCCCACTTGCTCCGCGGCATGTGGGAACCTCCTAGACCAGGGCTCGAACCCGTCTCCCCTGCATTGGCAGGCAGATTCTCAACCACTGCGCCACCGGGGAAGCCCCTGTTCTGCTTTATTTTAAAAGAAGTACCCTTTTCAGGCCTCCTAGGCCCCTCGGGTGTGCATCATTTTCCCTCCAAGATCAGTGAGTACCTCCAGACCCCTGTGGGCCTGCTGAGCAACATCGAGGCCCAAAGGTCGGTCTCCCGTAGGCCCTCTGTGTATGCCGAGTGATGGGCAACACACTGCTCGTTCCTTAAGGAGAGCTACATTTCCAGAGCACCGGAACAGCCTCAGGACTACATTTCTAGGCAGTGCGACGTGCCATGGAAGTGTTCGTCATGGCCCCCGTCTGAGCTGCCATGAGAAAACACTGTGCTTAGAATTCTTCGAGGACCTCGTACCTGAAGTCACTCTGCTCGAGGAGAAAGCCAGCATCCTACCATGCTGTGGCGCTAACGGGGCACTCAGCGTGAGCACTTGCCTCGATGTAAGGCCCTGAATTGCCGTGCAGAAGCGGAGGCGTGCTGCAGTTTTCAGGAGGCCGTAGCCCCTGCTCAGCATTAGTTTATTTATTTATTCATTTGTTTATCTATCTGTCTATCTAGTTCTTTATTTTCTTATGTAATTTATCATTTTTGTTTTACTGTGTTGGGTCTTTGTTGCTGCATGTGAGCTTTCTCTACTTGTAGCGAGCGGGGGCTACTCTTCGTTGCGGTGCTCGGGCTTCTCATTGCGGTGGCTCCTCTTGTTGTGGAGCAGAAGCTCTAGGCACGTGGACTTCAGTAGTTGTTGCATGCGGGCTCAGTCGTTGTGGCTCCCGGACTCTAGAGCGCAGGCTCAGTCGTTGTGGAGCACGGGCTTAGTTGCTCCGCAGCATGTGAGATCTTGGTGGACCAAGGCTCGAACCCACGTCCCCTGCATCGGCAGGTGGATTCCCAGCCACTGCACCACAAGCGAAGCCCCTGCTCTGCATTATTTTAACGTCAGTCCGCTTGGCAGGACATCTAGGAGCCTCGCGTGGGCACCCTATTCCCTGCAAAAACACTGAGTAACCCCAGGCCCCCATGGGCCCGCTATGCCACATCCAGGCCCGTAGCCCTTCGGAGCCACTCTGTGTATGCCGAGTGTAGGGCAACAGACTGCACTCTTTCTTGGGACAGCTTGATTTCCTCAACACTCCCACAGGTCGACGAACACCTTTCTAGCAGGTCCAACATTCCGTGCAAGTCTGCCTCATTACCCTAGTCTGAGCTGCACTGAGAATAACCCTCGGCTTCGCATTCCATCTGGGACCCCCTGCCTGAAGTCACCCTGCCTCCAGGAGAATGTCAGCCTGCGTTCCGACTGCAACTAAAGCCCAGGTCCTCGTGTAACACTGCAGGCTTTTGAAGAGCCACGGGCCCGGAGGCCTAGCTGGGGCGATCCTTGGTTGAGACAGTTCGCTATTTGCAGAACACCCTGCTTTGAGGAGTTGATTCAGGCAAGGAACCACTGGGTCACCTGTGTCTGTTTGGACTTGTTAGAAAGCACAGGGATGTATGCTGCGTGTGCCCGTGGAAATGGGGGCCTGATGGAACTAGCCTTGCTTTCCCATTTTGAAAGCTCCATTCATGCTGCCTTGAAGCTACTTGAAATTGACTGCTGTTGACAGGCCACTAGCCACTGTAGGCATGGCTCTGGGAAGAAAAGGAGTTTTCTCTAGCTAAGCCAGGTGCTTCGATGGCCGGGGTGGAGCTCATCCTGCCACGCTCTAGAGCTAAAGGGAAACTCAACGTGAGTACTGGCCTTGAGGTAAGTCCCTGAGTAGCCGCGCAGAAATGGAGGCATGCAGCCCTTTCCACGAGGTCTTAGTCGCTGTTCTGCTTTATTGTATTTTATTTTTTTAATGTTTTATTGTTTTTTTAAGATTTATGTATTGATTGATTGATTGCTATGTTGGGTCTTCGTTTCTGTGCTAGGGGCCTCTCCAGTTGCGGTAAGTGGTGGCGACTCTTCATCGCAGTGCGTAGGCCTCTCACTATCGCGGCCTCTCTTGTTGCGGAGCACAGGGTCCAGAGGCGCAGGCTCAGTGGTTGTGTCTCACGTGCCCAGTTGCTCCGCGGCCTGTGGGAACCTCCTAAACCAGGGCTCGAACCCGTGTCCCCTGCATTGGCAGGCAGATTCTCAACCACTGCGCCACCGGGGAAGCCCCTGTTCTGCTTTATTTTAAAAGAAGTACACTTTTCAGGCCTCCTAGGTCCCTCGGGTGTGCATCATTTTCCCTCCAAGATCAGTGAGTACCTCCAGACCCCTGTGGGCCTGCTGAGCAACATCAAGGCCCAAAGGTCGGTCTCCCGTAGGCCCTCTGTGTATGCCGAGTGATGGGCAACACACTGCTCGTTCCTTAAGGAGAGCTACATTTCCAGAGCACCGGAACAGCCTCAGGACCACATTTCTAGGCAGTGCGATGTGCCATGGAAGTGTTCGTCATGGCCCCCGTCTGAGCTGCCATGAGAAAACACTGTGCTTAGAATTCTTCGAGGACCTCGTACCTGAAGTCACTCTGCTCGAGGAGAAAGCCAGCATCCTACCATGCTGTGGCGCTAACAGGACACTCAGCGTGAGCACTTGCCTCGAGGTAAGGCCCAGAATTGCCGTGCAGAAGCGGAGGCGTGCTGCAGCTTTCAGGAGGCCGTAGCCCCTGCTCAGCGTTAGTTTATTTATTTATTCATTTGTTTATCTATCTGTCTATCTAGTTCTTTATTTTCTTATGTAATTTATCATTTTTGTTTTACTGTGTTGGTTCTTAATTGCTGCATGTGAGCTTTCTCTAGTTGCAGCGAGAGGGGGCTACTCTTCGTTGCAGTGCGCGGGCTTCTCATTGCGGTGGCTCCTCTTGTTGTGGAGCAGAAGCTCTAGGCACGTGGACTTCAGTAGTTGTTGCATGCGGGCTCAGTCGTT
Organism: Balaenoptera physalus; assembly: GCF_965194825.1. Classification (NCBI taxonomy): domain Eukaryota; kingdom Metazoa; phylum Chordata; class Mammalia; order Artiodactyla; family Balaenopteridae; genus Balaenoptera; species Balaenoptera physalus. Next base: position 178,771,480 of record NC_138890.1, read on the forward strand.
GTGGCTCCCGGACTCTAGAGCGCAGGCTCAGTCGTTGTGGAGCACGGGCTTAGTTGCTCCGCAGCATGTGAGATCTTGGTGGACCAAGGCTCGAACCCACGTCCCCTGCATCGGCAGGTGGATTCCCAGCCACTGCACCACAAGCGAAGCCCCTGCTCTGCATTATTTTAACGTCAGTCCGCTTGGCAGGACATCTAGGAGCCTCGCGTGGGCACCCTATTCCCTGCAAGAACACTGAGTAACCCCAGGCCCCCATGGGCCCGCTATGCCACATCCAGGCCCGTAGCCCTTCGGAGCCACTCTGTGTATGCCGAGTGTAGGGCAACAGACTGCACTCTTTCTTGGGACAGCTTGATTTCCTCAACACTCCCACAGGTCGACGAACACCTTTCTAGCAGGTCCAACATTCCGTGCAAGTCTGCCTCATTACCCTAGTCTGAGCTGCACTGAGAATAACCCTCGGCTTCGCATTCCATCTGGGACCCCCTGCCTGAAGTCACCCTGCCTCCAGGAGAATGTCAGCCTGCGTTCCGACTGCAACTAAAGCCCAGGTCCTCGTGTAACACTGCAGGCTTTTGAAGAGCCACGGGCCCGGAGGCCTAGCTGGGGCGATCCTTGGTTGAGACAGTTCACTATTTGCAGAACACCCTGCTTTGAGGAGTTGATTCAGGGAAGGAACCACTGGGTCACCTGTGTCTGTTTGGACTTGTTAGAAAGCACAGGGATGTATGCTGCGTGTGCCCTTGGAAATGGGGGCCTGATGGAACTAGCCTTGCTTTCCCATTTTGAAAGCTCCATTCATGCTGCCTTGAAGCTGCTTGAAATTGACTGCTGTTGACAGGCCACTAGCCACTGTAGGCATGGCTCTGGGAAGAAAAGGAGTTTTCTCTAGCTAAGCCGGGTGCTTCGATGGCCGGGGTGGAGCTCATCCTGCCACGCTCTAGAGCTAAAGGGAAACTCAACGTGAGTACTGGCCTCGAGGTAAGTCCCTGAGTAGCCGCGCAGAAATGGAGGCATGCAGCCCTTTCCACGAGGTCTTAGTCGCTGTTCTGCTTTATTGTATTTTATTTTTTTAATGTTTTATTGTTTTTTTAAGATTTATGTATTGCTTGATTGATTGCTATGTTGGGTCTTCGTTTCTGTGCTAGGGCTCTCTCAAGTTGCGGTAAGTGGGGGCCACTCTTCATCGCGGTGCGTAGGCCTCTCACTATTGCGGCCTCTCTTGTTGCGGAGCACAGGGTCCAGAGGCGCAGGCTCAGTGGTTGTGTCTCACGTGCCCAGTTGCTCCGCGGCATGTGGGAACCTCCTAGACCAGGGCTCGAACCCGTCTCCCCTGCATTGGCAGGCAGATTCTCAACCACTGAGCCACCGGGGAAGCCCCTGTTCTGCTTTATTTTAAAAGAAGTACCCTTTTCAGGCCTCCTAGGCCCCTCGGGTGTGCATCATTTTCCCTCCAAGATCAGTGAGTACCTCCAGACCCCTGTGGGCCTGCTGAGCAACATCGAGGCCCAAAGGTCGGTCTCCCGTAGGCCCTCTGTGTATGCCGAGTGATGGGCAACACACTGCTCGTTCCTTAAGGAGAGCTACATTTCCAGAGCACCGGAACAGCCTCAGGACTACATTTCTAGGCAGTGCGACGTGCCATGGAAGTGTTCGTCATGACCCCCGTCTGAGCTGCCATGAGAAAACACTGTGCTTAGAATTCTTCGAGGACCTCGTACCTGAAGTCACTCTGCTCGAGGAGAAAGCCAGCATCCTACCATGCTGTGGCGCTAACGGGGCACTCAGCGTGAGCACTTGCCTCGATGTAAGGCCCTGAATTGCCGTGCAGAAGCGGAGGCGTGCTGCAGTTTTCAGGAGGCCGTAGCCCCTGCTCAGCATTAGTTTATTTATTTATTCATTTGTTTATCTATCTGTCTATCTAGTTCTTTATTTTCTTATGTAATTTATCATTTTTGTTTTACTGTGTTGGGTCTTCGTTGCTGCATGTGAGCTTTCTCTACTTGTAGCGAGCGGGGGCTACTCTTCGTTGCGGTGCTCGGGCTTCTCATTGCGGTGGCTCCTCTTGTTGTGGAGCAGAAGCTCTAGGCATGTGGACTTCAGTAGTTGTTGCATGCGGGCTCAGTCGTTGTGGCTCCCGGACTCTAGAGCGCAGGCTCAGTCGTTGTGGAGCACGGGCTTAGTTGCTCCGCAGCATGTGAGATCTTGGTGGACCAAGGCTCGAACCCACCTCCCCTGCATCGGCAGTTGGATTCCCAGCCACTGCACCAGAAGCGAAGACCCTGCTCTGCATTATTTTAACGTCAGTCCGCTTGGCAGGACATCTAGGAGCCTCGCGTGGGCACCCTATTCCCTGCAAGAACACTGAGTAACCCCAGGCCCCCATGGGCCCGCTATGCCACATCCAGGCCCGTAGCCCTTCGGAGCCACTCTGTGTATGCCGAGTGTAGGGCAACAGACTGCACTCTTTCTTGGGACAGCTTGATTTCCTCAACACTCCCACAGGTCGACGAACACCTTTCTAGCAGGTCCAACATTCCGTGCAAGTCTGCCTCATTACCCTAGTCTGAGCTGCACTGAGAATAACCCTCGGCTTCGCATTCCATCTGGGACCCCCTGCCTGAAGTCACCCTGCCTCCAGGAGAATGTCAGCCTGCGTTCCGACTGCAACTAAAGCCCAGGTCCTCGTGTAACACTGCAGGCTTTTGAAGAGCCATGGGCCCGGAGGCCTAGCTGGGGCGATCCTTGGTTGAGACAGTTCGCTATTTGCAGAACACCCTGCTTCGAGGAGTTGATTCAGGGAAGGAACCACTGGGTCACCTGTGTCTGTTTGGACTTGTTAGAAAGCACAGGGATGTATGCTGCGTGTGCCCGTGGAAATGGGGGCCTGATGGAACTAGCCTTGCTTTCCCATTTTGAAAGCTCCATTCATGCTGCCTTGAAGCTACTTGAAATTGACTGCTGTTGACAGTCCACTAGCCACTGTAGGCATGGCTCTGGGAAGAAAAGGAGTTTTCTCTAGCTAAGCCGGGTGCTTCGATGGCCGGGGTGGAGCTCATCCTGCCACGCTCTAGAGCTAAAGAGAAACTCAACGTGAGTACTGGCCTCGAGGTAAGTCCCTGAGTAGCCGCGCAGAAATGGAGGCATGCAGCCCTTTCCACGAGGTCTTAGTCGCTGTTCTGCTTTATTGTATTTTATTTTTTTAATGTTTTATTGTTTTTTTAAGATTTATGTATTGATTGATTGATTGCTATGTTGGGTCTTCGTTTCTGTGCCAGGGCCCTCTCCAGTTGCGGTAAGTGGGGGCCACTCTTCATCGCGGTGCGTAGGCCTCTCACTATCGCGGCCTCTCTTGTTGCGGAGCACAGGGTCCAGAGGCGCAGGCTCAGTGGTTGTGTCTCACGTGCCCAGTTGCTCCGCGGCATGTGGGAACCTCCTAGACCAGGGCTCGAACCCGTGTCCCCTGCATTGGCAGGCAGATTCTCAACCACTGCGCCACCGGGGAAGCCCCTGTTCTGCTTTATTTTAAAAGAAGTACCCTTTTCAGGCCTCCTAGGCCCCTCGGATGTGCATCATTTTCCCTCCAAGATCAGTGAGTACCTCCAGACCCCTGTGGGCCTGCTGAGCAACATCGAGGCCCAAAGGTCGGTCTCCCGTAGGCCCTCTGTGTATGCCGAGTGATGGGCAACACACTGCTCGTTCCTTAAGGAGAGCTACATTTCCAGAGCACCGGAACAGCCTCAGGACCACATTTCTAGGCAGTGCGACGTGCCATGGAAGTGTTCGTCATGGCCCCCGTCTGAGCTGCCATGAGAAAACACTGTGCTTAGAATTCTTCGAGGACCTCGTACCTGAAGTCACTCTGCTCGAGGAGAAAGCCAGCATCCTACCATGCTGTGGCGCTAACGGGACACTCAGCGTGAGCACTTGCCTCGAGGTAATGCCCAGAATTGCCGTTCAGAAGCGGAGGCATGCTGCAGTTTTCAGGAGGCCGTAGCCCCTGCTCAGCGTTAGTTTATTTATTTATTCATTTGTTTATCTATCTGTCTATCTAGTTCTTTATTTTCTTATGTAATTTATCATTTTTGTTTTACTGTGTTGGGTCTTAATTGCTGCATGTGAGCTTTCTCTACTTGTAGCGAGCGGGGGCTACTCTTCGTTGCGGTGCTCGGGCTTCTCATTGCGGTGGCTCCTCTTGTTGTGGAGCAGAAGCTCTAGGCACGTGGACTTCAGTAGTTGTTGCATGCGGGCTCAGTCGTTGTGGCTCCCAGACTCTAGAGCGCAGGCTCAGTCGTTGTGGAGCACGGGCTTAGTTGCTCCGCAGCATGTGAGATCTTGGTGGACCAAGGCTCGAACCCACGTCCCCTGCATCGGCAGGTGGATTCCCAGCCACTGCACCACAAGCGAAGCCCCTGCTCTGCATTATTTTAACGTCAGTCCGCTTGGCAGGACATCTAGGAGCCTCGCGTGGGCACCCTATTCCCTGCAAGAACACTGAGTAACCCCAGGCCCCCATGGGCCCGCTATGCCACATCCAGGCCCGTAGCCCTTCGGAGCCACTCTGTGTATGCCGAGTGTAGGGCAACAGACTGCACTCTTTCTTGGGACAGCTTGATTACCTCACCACTCCCACAGGTGGACGAACACCTTTCTAGCAGGTCCAACATTCCGTGCAAGTCTGCCTCATTACCCTAGTCTGAGCTGCACTGAGAATAACCCTCGGCTTCGCATTCCATCTGGGACCCCCTGCCTGAAGTCACCCTGCCTCCAGGAGAATGTCAGCCTGCGTTCCGACTGCAACTAAAGCCCAGGTCCTCGTGTAACACTGCAGGCTTTTGAAGAGCCACGGGCCCGGAGGCCTAGCTGGGGCGATCCTTGGTTGAGACAGTTCACTATTTGCAGAACACCCTGCTTTGAGGAGTTGATTCAGGGAAGGAACCACTGGGTCACCTGTGTCTGTTTGGACTTGTTAGAAAGCACAGGGATGTATGCTGCGTGTGCCCGTGGAAATGGGGGCCTGATGGAACTAGCCTTGCTTTCCCATTTTGAAAGCTCCATTCATGCTGCCTTGAAGCTGCTTGAAATTGACTGCTGTTGACAGTCCACTAGCCACTGTAGGCATGGCTCTGGGAAGAAAAGGAGTTTTCTCTAGCTAAGCCGGGTGCTTCGATGGCCGGGGTGGAGCTCATCCTGCCACGCTCTAGAGCTAAAGGGAAACTCAACGTGAGTACTGGCCTCGAGGTAAGTCCCTGAGTAGCCGCGCAGAAATGGAGGCATGCAGCCCTTTCCACGAGGTCTTAGTCGCTGTTCTGCTTTATTGTATTTTATTTTTTTAATGTTTTATTGTTTTTTTAAGATTTATGTATTGCTTGATTGATTGCTATGTTGGGTCTTCGTTTCTGTGCTAGGGCTCTCTCCAGTTGCGGTAAGTGGGGGCCACTCTTCAAAGCGGTGCGTAGGCCTCTCACTATTGCGGCCTCTCTTGTTGCGGAGCACAGGGTCCAGAGGCGCAGGCTCAGTGGTTGTGTCTCACGTGCCCAGTTGCTCCGCGGCATGTGGGAACCTCCTAGACCAGGGCTCGAACCCGTCTCCCCTGCATTGGCAGGCAGATTCTCAACCACTGCGCCACCGGGGAAGCCCCTGTTCTGCTTTATTTTAAAAGAAGTACCCTTTTCAGGCCTCCTAGGCCCCTCGGGTGTGCATCATTTTCCCTCCAAGATCAGTGAGTACCTCCAGACCCCTGTGGGCCTGCTGAGCAACATCGAGGCCCAAAGGTCGGTCTCCCGTAGGCCCTCTGTGTATGCCGAGTGATGGGCAACACACTGCTCGTTCCTTAAGGAGAGCTACATTTCCAGAGCACCGGAACAGCCTCAGGACTACATTTCTAGGCAGTGCGACGTGCCATGGAAGTGTTCGTCATGGCCCCCGTCTGAGCTGCCATGAGAAAACACTGTGCTTAGAATTCTTCGAGGACCTCGTACCTGAAGTCACTCTGCTCGAGGAGAAAGCCAGCATCCTACCATGCTGTGGCGCTAACGGGGCACTCAGCGTGAGCACTTGCCTCGATGTAAGGCCCTGAATTGCCGTGCAGAAGCGGAGGCGTGCTGCAGTTTTCAGGAGGCCGTAGCCCCTGCTCAGCATTAGTTTATTTATTTATTCATTTGTTTATCTATCTGTCTATCTAGTTCTTTATTTTCTTATGTAATTTATCATTTTTGTTTTACTGTGTTGGGTCTTAATTGCTGCATGTGAGCTTTCTCTAGTTGCAGCGAGAGGGGGCTACTCTTCGTTGCGGTGCGCGGGCTTCTCATTGTGGTGGCTCCTCTTGTTGTGGAGCAGAAGCTCTAGGCACGTGGACTTCAGTAGTTGTTGCATGCGGGCTCAGTCGTTGTGGCTCCCGGACTCTAGAGCGCAGGCTCAGTCGTTGTGGAGCACGGGCTTAGTTGCTCCGCAGCATGTGAGATCTTGGTGGACCAAGGCTCGAACCCACGTCCCCTGCATCGGCAGGTGGATTCCCAGCCACTGCACCACAAGCAAAGCCCCTGCTCTGCATTATTTTAACGTCAGTCCGCTTGGCAGGACATCTAGGAGCCTCGCGTGGGCACCCTATTCCCTGCAAGAACACTGAGTAACCCCAGGCCCCCATGGGCCCGCTATGCCACATCCAGGCCTGTAGCCCTTCGGAGCCACTCTGTGTATGCCGAGTGTAGGGCAACAGACTGCACTCTTTCTTGGGACAGCTTGATTTCCTCAACACTCCCACAGGTCGACGAACACCTTTCTAGCAGGTCCAACATTCCGTGCAAGTCTGCCTCATTACCCTAGTCTGAGCTGCACTGAGAATAACCCTCGGCTTCGCATTCCATCTGGGACCCCCTGCCTGAAGTCACCCTGCCTCCAGGAGAATGTCAGCCTGCGTTCCGACTGCAACTAAAGCCCAGGTCCTCGTGTAACACTGCAGGCTTTTGAAGAGCCACGGGCCCGGAGGCCTAGCTGGGGCGATCCTTGGTTGAGACAGTTCGCTATTTGCAGAACACTCTGCTTCGAGGAGTTGATTCAGGCAAGGAACCACTGGGTCACCTGTGTCTGTTTGGACTTGTTAGAAAGCACAGGGATGTATGCTGCGTGTGCCCGTGGAAATGGGGGCCTGATGGAACTAGCCTTGCTTTCCCATTTTGAAAGCTCCATTCATGCTGCCTTGAAGCTACTTGAAATTGACTGCTGTTGACAGGCCACTAGCCACTGTAGGCATGGCTCTGGGAAGAAAAGGAGTTTTCTCTAGCTAAGCCGGGTGCTTCGATGGCCGGGGTGGAGCTCATCCTGCCACGCTCTAGAGCTAAAGGGAAACTCAACGTGAGTACTGGCCTCGAGGTAAGTCCCTGAGTAGCCGCGCAGAAATGGAGGCATGCAGCCCTTTCCACGAGGTCTTAGTCGCTGTTCTGCTTTATTGTATTTTATTTTTTTAATGTTTTATTGTTTTTTTAAGATTTATGTATTGATTGATTGATTGCTATGTTGGGTCTTCGTTTCTGTGCTAGGGCCCTCTCCAGTTGCGGTAAGTGGGGGCCACTCTTCATCGCGGTGCGTAGGCCTCTCACTATCGCGGCCTCTCTTGTTGCGGAGCACAGGGTCCAGAGGCGCAGGCTCAGTGGTTGTGTCTCACGTGCCCAGTTGCTCCGCGGCATGTGGGAACCTCCTAGACCAGGGCTCGAACCCGTGTCCCCTGCATTGGCAGGCAGATTCTCAACCACTGCGCCACCGGGGAAGCCCCTGTTCTGCTTTATTTTAAAAGAAGTACCCTTTTCAGGCCTCCTAGGCCCCTCGGGTGTGCATCATTTTCCCTCCAAGATCAGTGAGTACCTCCAGACCCCTGTGGGCCTGCTGAGCAACATCGAGGCCCAAAGGTCGGTCTCCCGTAGGCCCTCTGTGTATGCCGAGTGATGGGCAACACACTGCTCGTTCCTTAAGGAGAGCTACATTTCCAGAGCACCGGAACAGCCTCAGGACCACATTTCTAGGCAGTGCGACGTGCCATGGAAGTGTTCGTCATGGCCCCCGTCTGAGCTGCCATGAGAAAACACTGTGCTTAGAATTCTTCGAGGACCTCGTACCTGTAGTCACTCTGCTCGAGGAGAAAGCCAGCATCCTACCATGCTGTGGCGCTAACGGGACACTCAGCGTGAGCACTTGCCTCGAGGTAATGCCCAGAATTGCCGTGCAGAAGCGGAGGCGTGCTGCAGTTTTCAGGAGGCCGTAGCCCCTGCTCAGCGTTAGTTTATTTATTTATTCATTTGTTTATCTATCTTTCTATCTAGTTCTTTATTTTCTTATGTAATTTATCATTTTTGTTTTACTGTGTTGGGTCTTAATTGCTGCATGTGAGCTTTCTCTACTTGTAGCGAGCGGGGGCTACTCTTCGTTGCGGTGCGCGGGCTTCTCATTGCGGTGGCTCCTCTTGTTGTGGAGCAGAAGCTCTAGGCACGTGGACTTCAGTAGTTGTTGCATGCGGGCTCAGTCGTTGTGGCTCCCGGACTCTAGAGCGCAGGCTCAGTCGTTGTGGAGCACGGGCTTAGTTGCTCCGCTGCATGTGAGATCTTGGTGGACCAAGGCTCGAACCCACGTCCCCTGCATCGGCAGGTGGATTCCCAGCCACTGCACCACAAGCAAAGCCCCTGCTCTGCATTATTTTAACGTCAGTCCGCTTGGCAGGACATCTAGGAGCCTCGCGTGGGCACCCTATTCCCTGCAAGAACACTGAGTAACCCCAGGCCCCCATGGGCCCGCTATGCCACATCCAGGCCCGTAGCCCTTCGGAGCCACTCTGTGTATGCCGAGTGTAGGGCAACAGACTGCACTCTTTCTTGGGACAGCTTGATTTCCTCAACACTCCCACAGGTCGACGAACACCTTTCTAGCAGGTCCAACATTCCGTGCAAGTCTGCCTCATTACCCTAGTCTGAGCTGCACTGAGAATAACCCTCGGCTTCGCATTCCATCTGGGACCCCCTGCCTGAAGTCACCCTGCCTCCAGGAGAATGTCAGCCTGCGTTCCGACTGCAACTAAAGCCCAGGTCCTCGTGTAACACTGCAGGCTTTTGAAGAGCCACGGGCCCGGAGGCCTAGCTGGGGCGATCCTTGGTTGAGACAGTTCGCTATTTGCAGAACACTCTGCTTCGAGGAGTTGATTCAGGCAAGGAACCACTGGGTCACCTGTGTCTGTTTGGACTTGTTAGAAAGCACAGGGATGTATGCTGCGTGTGCCCGTGGAAATGGGGGCCTGATGGAACTAGCCTTGCTTTCCCATTTTGAAAGCTCCATTCATGCTGCCTTGAAGCTACTTGAAATTGACTGCTGTTGACAGGCCACTAGCCACTGTAGGCATGGCTCTGGGAAGAAAAGGAGTTTTCTCTAGCTAAGCCGGGTGCTTCGATGGCCGGGGTGGAGCTCATCCTGCCACGCTCTAGAGCTAAAGGGAAACTCAACGTGAGTACTGGCCTCGAGGTAAGTCCCTGAGTAGCCGCGCAGAAATGGAGGCATGCAGCCCTTTCCACGAGGTCTTAGTCGCTGTTCTGCTTTATTGTATTTTATTTTTTTAATGTTTTATTGTTTTTTTAAGATTTATGTATTGATTGATTGATTGCTATGTTGGGTCTTCGTTTCTGTGCTAGGGCCCTCTCCAGTTGCGGTAAGTGGGGGCCACTCTTCATCGCGGTGCGTAGGCCTCTCACTATCGCGGCCTCTCTTGTTGCGGAGCACAGGGTCCAGAGGCGCAGGCTCAGTGGTTGTGTCTCACGTGCCCAGTTGCTCCGCGGCATGTGGGAACCTCCTAGACCAGGGCTCGAACCCGTGTCCCCTGCATTGGCAGGCAGATTCTCAACCACTGCGCCACCGGGGAAGCCCCTGTTCTGCTTTATTTTAAAAGAAGTACCCTTTTCAGGCCTCCTAGGCCCCTCGGGTGTGCATCATTTTCCCTCCAAGATCAGTGAGTACCTCCAGACCCCTGTGGGCCTGCTGAGCAACATCGAGGCCCAAAGGTCGGTCTCCCGTAGGCCCTCTGTGTATGCCGAGTGATGGGCAACACACTGCTCGTTCCTTAAGGAGAGCTACATTTCCAGAGCACCGGAACAGCCTCAGGACCACATTTCTAGGCAGTGCGACGTGCCATGGAAGTGTTCGTCATGGCCCCCGTCTGAGCTGCCATGAGAAAACACTGTGCTTAGAATTCTTCGAGGACCTCGTACCTGTAGTCACTCTGCTCGAGGAGAAAGCCAGCATCCTACCATGCTGTGGCGCTAACGGGACACTCAGCGTGAGCACTTGCCTCGAGGTAATGCCCAGAATTGCCGTGCAGAAGCGGAGGCGTGCTGCAGTTTTCAGGAGGCCGTAGCCCCTGCTCAGCGTTAGTTTATTTATTTATTCATTTGTTTATCTATCTTTCTATCTAGTTCTTTATTTTCTTATGTAATTTATCATTTTTGTTTTACTGTGTTGGGTCTTAATTGCTGCATGTGAGCTTTCTCTACTTGTAGCGAGCGGGGGCTACTCTTCGTTGCGGTGCGCGGGCTTCTCATTGCGGTGGCTCCTCTTGTTGTGGAGCAGAAGCTCTAGGCACGTGGACTTCAGTAGTTGTTGCATGCGGGCTCAGTCGTTGTGGCTCCCGGACTCTAGAGCGCAGGCTCAGTCGTTGTGGAGCACGGGCTTAGTTGCTCCGCAGCATGTGAGATCTTGGTGGACCAAGGCTCGAACCCACGTCCCCTGCATCGGCAGGTGGATTCCCAGCCACTGCACCACAAGCGAAGCCCCTGCTCTGCATTATTTTAACGTCAGTCCGCTTGGCAGGACATCTAGGAGCCTCGCGTGGGCACCCTATTCCCTGCAAGAACACTGAGTAACCCCAGGCCCCCATGGGCCCGCTATGCCACATCCAGGCCCGTAGCCCTTCGGAGCCACTCTGTGTATGCCGAGTGTAGGGCAACAGACTGCACTCTTTCTTGGGACAGCTTGATTTCCTCAACACTCCCACAGGTCGACGAACACCTTTCTAGCAGGTCCAACATTCCGTGCAAGTCTGCCTCATTACCCTAGTCTGAGCTGCACTGAGAATAACCCTCGGCTTCGCATTCCATCTGGGACCCCCTGCCTGAAGTCACCCTGCCTCCAGGAGAATGTCAGCCTGCGTTCCGACTGCAACTAAAGCCCAGGTCCTCGTGTAACACTGCAGGCTTTTGAAGAGCCATGGGCCCGGAGGCCTAGCTGGGGCGATCCTTGGTTGAGACAGTTCGCTATTTGCAGAACACCCTGCTTCGAGGAGTTGATTCAGGGAAGGAACCACTGGGTCACCTGTGTCTGTTTGGACTTGTTAGAAAGCACAGGGATGTATGCTGCGTGTGCCCGTGGAAATGGGGGCCTGATGGAACTAGCCTTGCTTTCCCATTTTGAAAGCTCCATTCATGCTGCCTTGAAGCTACTTGAAATTGACTGCTGTTGACAGGCCACTAGCCACTGTAGGCATGGCTCTGGGAAGAAAAGGAGTTTTCTCTAGCTAAGCCGGGTGCTTCGATGGCCGGGGTGGAGCTCATCCTGCCACGCTCTAGAGCTAAAGGGAAACTCAACGTGAGTACTGGCCTCGAGGTAAGTCCCTGAGTAGCCGCGCAGAAATGGAGGCATGCAGCCCTTTCCACGAGGTCTTAGTCGCTGTTCTGCTTTATTGTATTTTATTTTTTTAATGTTTTATTGTTTTTTTAAGATTTATGTATTGATTGATTGATTGCTATGTTGGGTCTTCGTTTCTGTGCTAGGGCCCTCTCCAGTTGCGGTAAGTGGGGGCCACTCTTCATCGCGGTGCGTAGGCCTCTCACTATCGCGGCCTCTCTTGTTGCGGAGCACAGGGTCCAGAGGCGCAGGCTCAGTGGTTGTGTCTCACGTGCCCAGTTGCTCCGCGGCATGTGGGAACCTCCTAGACCAGGGCTCGAACCCGTGTCCCCTGCATTGGCAGGCAGATTCTCAACCACTGCGCCACCGGGGAAGCCCCTGTTCTGCTTTATTTTAAAAGAAGTACCCTTTTCAGGCCTCCTAGGCCCCTCGGGTGTGCATCATTTTCCCTCCAAGATCAGTGAGTACCTCCAGACCCCTGTGGGCCTGCTGAGCAACATCGAGGCCCAAAGGTCGGTCTCCCGTAGGCCCTCTGTGTATGCCGAGTGATGGGCAACACACTGCTCGTTCCTTAAGGAGAGCTACATTTCCAGAGCACCGGAACAGCCTCAGGACCACATTTCTAGGCAGTGCGACGTGCCATGGAAGTGTTCGTCATGGCCCCCGTCTGAGCTGCCATGAGAAAACACTGTGCTTAGAATTCTTCGAGGACCTCGTACCTGTAGTCACTATGCTCGAGGAGAAAGCCAGCATCCTACCATGCTGTGGCGCTAACGGGACACTCAGCGTGAGCACTTGCCTCGAGGTAATGCCCAGAATTGCCGTGTAGAAGCGGAGGCGTGCTGCAGTTTTCATGAGGCCGTAGCCCCTGCTCAGCGTTAGTTTATTTATTTATTCATTTGTTTATCTATCTGTCTATCTAGTTCTTTATTTTCTTATGTAATTTATCATTTTTGTTTTACTGTGTTGGGTCTTAATTGCTGCATGTGAGCTTTCTCTATTGTAGCGAGCGGGGGCTACTCTTCGTTGCGGTGCGCGGGCTTCTCATTGCGGTGGCTCCTCTTGTTGTGGAGCAGAAGCTCTAGGCACGTGGACTTCAGTAGTTGTTGCATGCGGGCTCAGTCGTTGTGGCTCCCGGACTCTAGAGCGCAGGCTCAGTCGTTGTGGAGCACGGGCTTAGTTGCTCCGCAGCATGTGAGATCTTGGTGGACCAAGGCTCGAACCCACGTCCCCTGCATCGGCAGGTGGATTCCCAGCCACTGCACCACAAGCGAAGCCCCTGCTCTGCATTATTTTAACGTCAGTCCGCTTGGCAGGACATCTAGGAGCCTCGCGTGGGCACCCTATTCCCTGCAAGAACACTGAGTAACCCCAGGCCCCCATGGGCCCGCTATGCCACATCCAGGCCCGTAGCCCTTCGGAGCCACTCTGTGTATGCCGAGTGTAGGGCAACAGACTGCACTCTTTCTTGGGACAGCTTGATTTCCTCAACACTCCCACAGGTCGACGAACACCTTTCTAGCAGGTCCAACATTCCGTGCAAGTCTGCCTCATTACCCTAGTCTGAGCTGCACTGAGAATAACCCTCGGCTTCGCATTCCATCTGGGACCCCCTGCCTGAAGTCACCCTGCCTCCAGGAGAATGTCAGCCTGCGTTCCGACTGCAACTAAAGCCCAGGTCCTCGTGTAACACTGCAGGCTTTTGAAGAGCCATGGGCCCGGAGGCCTAGCTGGGGCGATCCTTGGTTGAGACAGTTTGCTATTTGCAGAACACCCTGCTTCGAGGAGTTGATTCAGGGAAGGAACCACTGGGTCACCTGTGTCTGTTTGGACTTGTTAGAAAGCACAGGGATGTATGCTGCGTGTGCCCGTGGAAATGGGGGCCTGATGGAACTAGCCTTGCTTTCCCATTTTGAAAGCTCCATTCATGCTGCCTTGAAGCTACTTGAAATTGACTGCTGTTGACAGGCCACTAGCCACTGTAGGCATGGCTCTGGGAAGAAAAGGAGTTTTCTCTAGCTAAGCCGGGTGCTTCGATGGCCGGGGTGGAGCTCATCCTGCCACGCTCTAGAGCTAAAGGGAAACTCAACGTGAGTACTGGCCTCGAGGTAAGTCCCTGAGTAGCCGCGCAGAAATGGAGGCATGCAGCCCTTTCCACGAGGTCTTAGTCGCTGTTCTGCTTTATTGTATTTTATTTTTTTAATGTTTTATTGTTTTTTTAAGATTTATGTATTGATTGATTGATTGCTATGTTGGGTCTTCGTTTCTGTGCTAGGGCCCTCTCCAGTTGCGGTAAGTGGGGGCCACTCTTCATCGCGGTGCGTAGGCCTCTCACTATCGCGGCCTCTCTTGTTGCGGAGCACAGGGTCCAGAGGCGCAGGCTCAGTGGTTGTGTCTCACGTGCCCAGTTGCTCCGCGGCATGTGGGAACCTCCTAGACCAGGGCTCGAACCCGTGTCCCCTGCATTGGCAGGCAGATTCTCAACCACTGCGCCACCGGGAAAGCCCCTGTTCTGCTTTATTTTAAAAGAAGTACCCTTTTCAGGCCTCCTAGGCCCCTCGGGTGTGCATCATTTTCCCTCCAAGATCAGTGAGTACCTCCAGACCCCTGTGGGCCTGCTGAGCAACATCGAGGCCCAAAGGTCAGTCTCCCGTAGGCCCTCTGTGTATGCCGAGTGATGGGCAACACACTGCTCGTTCCTTAAGGAGAGCTACATTTCCAGAGCACCGGAACAGCCTCAGGACCACATTTCTAGGCAGTGCGACGTGCCATGGAAGTGTTCGTCATGGCCCCCGTCTGAGCTGCCATGAGAAAACACTGTGCTTAGAATTCTTCGAGGACCTCGTACCTGTAGTCACTCTGCTCGAGGAGAAAGCCAGCATCCTACCATGCTGTGGCGCTAACGGGACACTCAGCGTGAGCACTTGCCTCGAGGAAATGCCCAGAATTGCCGTGCAGAAGCGGAGGCGTGCTGCAGTTTTCAGGAGGCCGTAGCCCCTGCTCAGCGTTAGTTTATTTATTTATTCATTTGTTTATCTATCTGTCTATCTAGTTCTTTATTTTCTTATGTAATTTATCATTTTTGTTTTACTGTGTTGGGTCTTAATTGCTGCATGTGAGCTTTCTCTACTTGTAGCGAGCGGGGGCTACTCTTCGTTGCGGTGCGCGGGCTTCTCATTGCGGTGGCTCCTCTTGTTGTGGAGCAGAAGCTCTAGGCACGTGGACTTCAGTAGTTGTTGCATGCGGGCTCAGTCGTTGTGGCTCCCAGACTCTAGAGCGCAGGCTCAGTCGTTGTGGAGCACGGGCTTAGTTGCTCCGCAGCATGTGAGATCTTGGTGGACCAAGGCTCGAACCCACGTCCCCTGCATCGGCAGGTGGATTCGCAGCCACTGCACCACAAGCGAAGCCCCTGCTCTGCATTATTTTAACGTCAGTCCGCTTGGCAGGACATCTAGGAGCCTCGCGTGGGCACCCTATTCCCTGCAAGAACACTGAGTAACCCCAGGCCCCCATGGGCCCGCTATGCCACATCCAGGCCCGTAGCCCTTCGGAGCCACTCTGTGTATGCCGAGTGTAGGGCAACAGACTGCACTCTTTCTTGGGACAGCTTGATTTCCTCAACACTCCCACAGGTCGACGAACACCTTTCTAGCAGGTCCAACATTCCGTGCAAGTCTGCCTCATTACCCTAGTCTGAGCTGCACTGAGAATAACCCTCGGATTCGCATTCCATCTGGGACCCCCTGCCTGAAGTCACCCTGCCTCCAGGAGAATGTCAGCCTGCGTTCCGACTGCAACTAAAGCCCAGGTCCTCGTGTAACACTGCAGGCTTTTGAAGAGCCATGGGCCCGGAGGCCTAGCTGGGGCGATCCTTGGTTGAGACAGTTCGCTATTTGCAGAACACCCTGCTTCGAGGAGTTGATTCAGGGAAGGAACCACTGGGTCACCTGTGTCTGTTTGGACTTGTTAGAAAGCACAGGGATGTATGCTGCGTGTGCCCGTGGAAATGGGGGCCTGATGGAACTAGCCTTGCTTTCCCATTTTGAAAGCTCCATTCATGCTGCCTTGAAGCTACTTGAAATTGACTGCTGTTGACAGGCCACTAGCCACTGTAGGCATGGCTCTGGGAAGAAAAGGAGTTTTCTCTAGCTAAGCCGGGTGCTTCGATGGCCGGGGTGGAGCTCATCCTGCCACGCTCTAGAGCTAAAGGGAAACTCAACGTGAGTACTGGCCTCGAGGTAAGTCCCTGAGTAGCCGCGCAGAAATGGAGGCATGCAGCCCTTTCCACGAGGTCTTAGTCGCTGTTCTGCTTTATTGTATTTTATTTTTTTAATGTTTTATTGTTTTTTTAAGATTTATGTATTGATTGATTGATTGCTATGTTGGGTCTTCGTTTCTGTGCTAGGGCCCTCTCCAGTTGCGGTAAGTGGGGGCCACTCTTCATCGCGGTGCGTAGGCCTCTCACTATCGCGGCCTCTCTTGTTGCGGAGCACAGGGTCCAGAGGCGCAGGCTCAGTGGTTGTGTCTCACGTGCCCAGTTGCTCCGCGGCATGTGGGAACCTCCTAGACCAGGGCTCGAACCCGTGTCCCCTGCATTGGCAGGCAGATTCTCAACCACTGCGCCACCGGGGAAGCCCCTGTTCTGCTTTATTTTAAAAGAAGTACCCTTTTCAGGCCTCCTAGGCCCCTCGGGTGTGCATCATTTTCCCTCCAAGATCAGTGAGTACCTCCAGACCCCTGTGGGCCTGCTGAGCAACATCGAGGCCCAAAGGTCGGTCTCCCGTAGGCCCTCTGTGTATGCCGAGTGATGGGCAACACACTGCTCGTTCCTTAAGGAGAGCTACATTTCCAGAGCACCGGAACAGCCTCAGGACCACATTTCTAGGCAGTGCGACGTGCCATGGAAGTGTTCGTCATGGCCCCCGTCTGAGCTGCCATGAGAAAACACTGTGCTTAGAATTCTTCGAGGACCTCGTACCTGAAGTCACTCTGCTCGAGGAGAAAGCCAGCATCCTACCATGCTGTGGTGCTAACGGGACACTCAGCGTGAGCACTTGCCTCGAGGTAAGGCCCTGAATTGCCGTGCAGAAGCGGAGGCGTGCTGCAGTTTTCAGGAGGCCGTAGCCCCTGCTCAGCGTTAGTTTATTTATTTATTCATTTGTTTATCTATCTGTCTATCTAGTTCTTTATTTTCTTATGTAATTTATCATTTTTGTTTTACTGTGTTGGGTCTTCGTTGCTGCATGTGAGCTTTCTCTAGTTGTAGCGAGCGGGGGCTACTCTTCGTTGCGGTGCTCGGGCTTCTCATTGCGGTGGCTCCTCTTGTTGTGGAGCAGAAGCTCTAGGCACGTGGACTTCAGTAGTTGTTGCATGCGGGCTCAGTCGTTGTGGCTCCCAGACTCTAGAGCGCAGGCTCAGTCGTTGTGGAGCACGGGCTTAGTTGCTCCGCAGCATGTGAGATCTTGGTGGACCAAGGCTCGAACCCACGTCCCCTGCATCGGCAGGTGGATTCGCAGCCACTGCACCACAAGCGAAGCCCCTGCTCTGCATTATTTTAACGTCAGTCCGCTTGGCAGGACATCTAGGAGCCTCGCGTGGGCACCCTATTCCCTGCAAGAACACTGAGTAACCCCAGGCCCCCATGGGCCCGCTATGCCACATCCAGGCCCGTAGCCCTTCGGAGCCACTCTGTGTATGCCGAGTGTAGGGCAACAGACTGCACTCTTTCTTGGGACAGCTTGATTTCCTCAACACTCCCACAGGTCGACGAACACCTTTCTAGCAGGTCCAACATTCCGTGCAAGTCTGCCTCATTACCCTAGTCTGAGCTGCACTGAGAATAACCCTCGGCTTCGCATTCCATCTGGGACCCCCTGCCTGAAGTCACCCTGCCTCCAGGAGAATGTCAGCCTGCGTTCCGACTGCAACTAAAGCCCAGGTCCTCGTGTAACACTGCAGGCTTTTGAAGAGCCATGGGCCCGGAGGCCTAGCTGGGGCGATCCTTGGTTGAGACAGTTCGCTATTTGCAGAACACCCTGCTTCGAGGAGTTGATTCAGGGAAGGAACCACTGGGTCACCTGTGTCTGTTTGGACTTGTTAGAAAGCACAGGGATGTATGCTGCGTGTGCCCGTGGAAATGGGGGCCTGATGGAACTAGCCTTGCTTTCCCATTTTGAAAGCTCCATTCATGCTGCCTTGAAGCTACTTGAAATTGACTGCTGTTGACAGGCCACTAGCCACTGTAGGCATGGCTCTGGGAAGAAAAGGAGTTTTCTCTAGCTAAGCCGGGTGCTTCGATGGCCGGGGTGGAGCTCATCCTGCCACGCTCTAGAGCTAAAGGGAAACTCAACGTGAGTACTGGCCTCGAGGTAAGTCCCTGAGTAGCCGCGCAGAAATGGAGGCATGCAGCCCTTTCCACGAGGTCTTAGTCGCTGTTCTGCTTTATTGTATTTTATTTTTTTAATGTTTTATTGTTTTTTTAAGATTTATGTATTGATTGATTGATTGCTATGTTGGGTCTTCGTTTCTGTGCTAGGGCCCTCTCCAGTTGCGGTAAGTGGGGGCCACTCTTCATCGCGGTGCGTAGGCCTCTCACTATCGCGGCCTCTCTTGTTGCGGAGCACAGGGTCCAGAGGCGCAGGCTCAGTGGTTGTGTCTCACGTGCCCAGTTGCTCCGCGGCATGTGGGAACCTCCTAGACCAGGGCTCGAACCCGTGTCCCCTGCATTGGCAGGCAGATTCTCAACGACTGCGCCACCGGGGAAGCCCCTGTTCTGCTTTATTTTAAAAGAAGTACCCTTTTCAGGCCTCCTAGGCCCCTCGGGTGTGCATCATTTTCCCTCCAAGATCAGTGAGTACCTCCAGACCCCTGTGGGCCTGCTGAGCAACATCGAGGCCCAAAGGTCGGTCTCCCGTAGGCCCTCTGTGTATGCCGAGTGATGGGCAACACACTGCTCGTTCCTTAAGGAGAGCTACATTTCCAGAGCACCGGAACAGCCTCAGGACCACATTTCTAGGCAGTGCGACGTGCCATGGAAGTGTTCGTCATGGCCCCCGTCTGAGCTGCCATGAGAAAACACTGTGCTTAGAATTCTTCGAGGACCTCGTACCTGAAGTCACTCTGCTCGAGGAGAAAGCCAGCATCCTACCATGCTGTGGCGCTAACGGGACACTCAGCGTGAGCACTTGCCTCGAGGTAATGCCCAGAATTGCCGTGCAGAAGCGGAGGCGTGCTGCAGTTTTCAGGAGGCCGTAGCCCCTGCTCAGCGTTAGTTTATTTATTTATTCATTTGTTTATCTATCTCTCTATCTAGTTCTTTATTTTCTTATGTAATTTATCATTTTTGTTTTACTGTGTTGGGTCTTAATTGCTGCATGTGAGCTTTCTCTACTTGTAGCGAGCGGGGGCTACTCTTCGTTGCGGTGCGCGGGCTTCTCATTGCGGTGGCTCCTCTTGTTGTGGAGCAGAAGCTCTAGGCACGTGGACTTCAGTAGTTGTTGCATGCGGGCTCAGTCGTTGTGGCTCCCAGACTCTAGAGCGCAGGCTCAGTCGTTGTGGAGCACGGGCTTAGTTGCTCCGCAGCATGTGAGATCTTGGTGGACCAAGGCTCGAACCCACGTCCCCTGCATCGGCAGGTGGATTCGCAGCCACTGCACCACAAGCGAAGCCCCTGCTCTGCATTATTTTAACGTCAGTCCGCTTGGCAGGACATCTAGGAGCCTCGCGTGGGCACCCTATTCCCTGCAAGAACACTGAGTAACCCCAGGCCCCCATGGGCCCGCTATACCACATCCAGGCCCGTAGCCCTTCGGAGCCACTCTGTGTATGCCGAGTGTAGGGCAACAGACTGCACTCTTTCTTGGGACAGCTTGATTTCCTCAACACTCCCACAGGTCGACGAACACCTTTCTAGCAGGTCCAACATTCCGTGCAAGTCTGCCTCATTACCCTAGTCTGAGCTGCACTGAGAATAACCCTCGGCTTCGCATTCCATCTGGGACCCCCTGCCTGAAGTCACCCTGCCTCCAGGAGAATGTCAGCCTGCGTTCCGACTGCAACTAAAGCCCAGGTCCTCGTGTAACACTGCAGGCTTTTGAAGAGCCATGGGCCCGGAGGCCTAGCTGGGGCGATCCTTGGTTGAGACAGTTCGCTATTTGCAGAACACCCTGCTTCGAGGAGTTGATTCAGGGAAGGAACCACTGGGTCACCTGTGTCTGTTTGGACTTGTTAGAAAGCACAGGGATGTATGCTGCGTGTGCCCGTGGAAATGGGGGCCTGATGGAACTAGCCTTGCTTTCCCATTTTGAAAGCTCCATTCATGCTGCCTTGAAGCTACTTGAAATTGACTGCTGTTGACAGGCCACTAGCCACTGTAGGCATGGCTCTGGGAAGAAAAGGAGTTTTCTCTAGCTAAGCCGGGTGCTTCGATGGCCGGGGTGGAGCTCATCCTGCCACGCTCTAGAGCTAAAGGGAAACTCAACGTGAGTACTGGCCTTGAGGTAAGTCCCTGAGTAGCCGCGCAGAAATGGAGGCATGCAGCCCTTTCCACGAGGTCTTAGTCGCTGTTCTGCTTTATTGTATTTTATTTTTTTAATGTTTTATTGTTTTTTTAAGATTTATGTATTGATTGATTGATTGCTATGTTGGGTCTTCGTTTCTGTGCTAGGGCCCTCTCCAGTTGCGGTAAGTGGGGGCCACTCTTCATCGCGGTGCGTAGGCCTCTCACTATCGCGGCCTCTCTTGTTGCGGAGCACAGGGTCCAGAGGCGCAGGCTCAGTGGTTGTGTCTCACGTGCCCAGTTGCTCCGCGGCATGTGGGAACCTCCTAGACCAGGGCTCGAACCCGTGTCCCCTGCATTGGCAGGCAGATTCTCAACGACTGCGCCACCGGGGAAGCCCCTGTTCTGCTTTATTTTAAAAGAAGTACCCTTTTCAGGCCTCCTAGGCCCCTCGGGTGTGCATCATTTTCCCTCCAAGATCAGTGAGTACCTCCAGACCCCTGTGGGCCTGCTGAGCAACATCGAGGCCCAAAGGTCGGTCTCCCGTAGGCCCTCTGTGTATGCCGAGTGATGGGCAACACACTGCTCGTTCCTTAAGGAGAGCTACATTTCCAGAGCACCGGAACAGCCTCAGGACCACATTTCTAGGCAGTGCGACGTGCCATGGAAGTGTTCGTCATGGCCCCCGTCTGAGCTGCCATGAGAAAACACTGTGCTTAGAATTCTTCGAGGACCTCGTACCTGAAGTCACTCTGCTCGAGGAGAAAGCCAGCATCCTACCATGCTGTGGCGCTAACGGGAAACTCAGCGTGAGCACTTGCCTCGAGGTAAGGCCCTGAATTGCCGTGCAGAAGCGGAGGCGTGCTGCAGTTTTCAGGAGGCCGTAGCCCCTGCTCAGCTTTAGTTTATTTATTTATTCATTTGTTTATCTATCTGTCTATCTAGTTCTTTATTTTCTTATGTAATTTATCATTTTTGTTTTACTGTGTTGGGTCTTCGTTGCTGCATGTGAGCTTTCTCTAGTTGTAGCGAGCGGGGGCTACTCTTCGTTGCGGTGCTCGGGCTTCTCATTGCGGTGGCTCCTCTTGTTGTGGAGCAGAAGCTCTAGGCACGTGGACTTCAGTAGTTGTTGCATGCGGGCTCAGTCGTTGTGGCTCCCAGACTCTAGAGCGCAGGCTCAGTCGTTGTGGAGCACGGGCTTAGTTGCTCCGCAGCATGTGAGATCTTGGTGGACCAAGGCTCGAACCCACGTCCCCTGCATCGGCAGGTGGATTCCCAGCCACTGCACCACAAGCGAAGCCCCTGCTCTGCATTATTTTAACGTCAGTCCGCTTGGCAGGACATCTAGGAGCCTCGCGTGGGCACCCTATTCCCTGCAAGAACACTGAGTAACCCCAGGCCCCCATGGGCCCGCTATGCCACATCCAGGCCCGTAGCCCTTCGGAGCCACTCTGTGTATGCCGAGTGTAGGGCAACAGACTGCACTCTTTCTTGGGACAGCTTGATTTCCTCACCACTCCCACAGGTCGACGAACACCTTTCTAGCAGGTCCAACATTCCGTGCAAGTCTGCCTCATTACCCTAGTCTGAGCTGCACTGAGAATAACCCTCGGCTTCGCATTCCATCTGGGACCCCCTGCCTGAAGTCACCCTGCCTCCAGGAGAATGTCAGCCTGCGTTCCGACTGCAACTAAAGCCCAGGTCCTCGTGTAACACTGCAGGCTTTTGAAGAGCCATGGGCCCGGAGGCCTAGCTGGGGCGATCCTTGGTTGAGACAGTTCGCTATTTGCAGAACACCCTGCTTCGAGGAGTTGATTCAGGGAAGGAACCACTGGGTCACCTGTGTCTGTTTGGACTTGTTAGAAAGCACAGGGATGTATGCTGCGTGTGCCCGTGGAAATGGGGGCCTGATGGAACTAGCCTTGCTTTCCCATTTTGAAAGCTCCATTCATGCTGCCTTGAAGCTACTTGAAATTGACTGCTGTTGACAGGCCACTAGCCACTGTAGGCATGGCTCTGGGAAGAAAAGGAGTTTTCTCTAGCTAAGCCGGGTGCTTCGATGGCCGGGGTGGAGCTCATCCTGCCACGCTCTAGAGCTAAAGGGAAACTCAACGTGAGTACTGGCCTCGAGGTAAGTCCCTGAGTAGCCGCGCAGAAATGGAGGCATGCAGCCCTTTCCACGAGGTCTTAGTCGCTGTTCTGCTTTATTGTATTTTATTTTTTTAATGTTTTATTGTTTTTTTAAGATTTATGTATTGATTGATTGATTGCTATGTTGGGTCTTCGTTTCTGTGCTAGGGCCCTCTCCAGTTGCGGTAAGTGGGGGCCACTCTTCATCGCGGTGCGTAGGCCTCTCACTATCGCGGCCTCTTTGTTGCGGAGCACAGGGTCCAGAGGCGCAGGCTCAGTGGTTGTGTCTCACGTGCCCAGTTGCTCCGCGGCATGTGGGAACCTCCTAGACCAGGGCTCGAACCCGTGTCCCCTGCATTGGCAGGCAGATTCTCAACCACTGCGCCACCGGGGAAGCCCCTGTTCTGCTTTATTTTAAAAGAAGTACCCTTTTCAGGCCTCCTAGGCCCCTCGGGTGTGCATCATTTTCCCTCCAAGATCAGTGAGTACCTCCAGACCCCTGTGGGCCTGCTGAGCAACATCGAGGCCCAAAGGTCGGTCTCCCGTAGGCCCTCTGTGTATGCCGAGTGATGGGCAACACACTGCTCGTTCCTTAAGGAGAGCTACATTTCCAGAGCACCGGAACAGCCTCAGGACCACATTTCTAGGCAGTGCGACGTGCCATGGAAGTGTTCGTCATGGCCCCCGTCTGAGCTGATATGAGAAAACACTGTGCTTAGAATTCTTCGAGGACCTCGTACCTGAAGTCACTCTGCTCGAGGAGAAAGCCAGCATCCTACCATGCTGTGGCGCTAACGGGACACTCAGCGTGAGCACTTGCCTCGAGGTAAGGCTCTGAATTGCCGTGCAGAAGCGGAGGCGTGCTGCAGTTTTCAGGAGGCCGTAGCCCCTGCTCAGCGTTAGTTTATTTATTTATTCATTTGTTTATCTATCTGTCTATCTAGTTCTTTATTTTCTTATGTAATTTATCATTTTTGTTTTACTGTGTTGGGTCTTCGTTGCTGCATGTGAGCTTTCTCTAGTTGTAGCGAGCGGGGGCTACTCTTCGTTGCGGTGCTCGGGCTTCTCATTGCGGTGGCTCCTCTTGTTGTGGAGCAGAAGCTCTAGGCACGTGGACTTCAGTAGTTGTTGCATGCGGGCTCAGTCGTTGTGGCTCCCAGACTCTAGAGCGCAGGCTCAGTCATTGTGGAGCACGGGCTTAGTTGCTCCGCAGCATGTGAGATCTTGGTGGACCAAGGCTCGAACCCACGTCCCCTGCATCGGCAGGTGGATTCGCAGCCACTGCACCACAAGCGAAGCCCCTGCTCTGCATTATTTTAACGTCAGTCCGCTTGGCAGGACATCTAGGAGCCTCGCGTGGGCACCCTATTCCCTGCAAGAACACTGAGTAACCCCAGGCCCCCATGGGCCCGCTATGCCACATCCAGGCCCGTAGCCCTTCGGAGCCACTCTGTGTATGCCGAGTGTAGGGCAACAGACTGCACTCTTTCTTGGGACAGCTTGATTTCCTCAACACTCCCACAGGTCGACGAACACCTTTCTAGCAGGTCCAACATTCCGTGCAAGTCTGCCTCATTACCCTAGTCTGAGCTGCACTGAGAATAACCCTCGGCTTCGCATTCCATCTGGGACCCCCTGCCTGAAGTCACCCTGCCTCCAGGAGAATGTCAGCCTGCGTTCCGACTGCAACTAAAGCCCAGGTCCTCGTGTAACACTGCAGGCTTTTGAAGAGCCATGGGCCCGGAGGCCTAGCTGGGGCGATCCTTGGTTGAGACAGTTCGCTATTTGCAGAACACCCTGCTTCGAGGAGTTGATTCAGGGAAGGAACCACTGGGTCACCTGTGTCTGTTTGGACTTGTTAGAAAGCACAGGGATGTATGCTGCGTGTGCCCGTGGAAATGGGGGCCTGATGGAACTAGCCTTGCTTTCCCATTTTGAAAGCTCCATTCATGCTGCCTTGAAGCTACTTGAAATTGACTGCTGTTGACAGGCCACTAGCCACTGTAGGCATGGCTCTGGGAAGAAAAGGAGTTTTCTCTAGCTAAGCCGGGTGCTTCGATGGCCGGGGTGGAGCTCATCCTGCCACGCTCTAGAGCTAAAGGGAAACTCAACGTGAGTACTGGCCTCGAGGTAAGTCCCTGAGTAGCCGCACAGAAATGGAGGCATGCAGCCCTTTCCACGAGGTCTTAGTCGCTGTTCTGCTTTATTGTATTTTATTTTTTTAATGTTTTATTGTTTTTTTAAGATTTATGTATTGATTGATTGATTGCTATGTTGGGTCTTCGTTTCTGTGCTAGGGCCCTCTCCAGTTGCGGTAAGTGGGGGCCACTCTTCATCGCGGTGCGTAGGCCTCTCACTATCGCGGCCTCTCTTGTTGCGGAGCACAGGGTCCAGAGGCGCAGGCTCAGTGGTTGTGTCTCACGTGCCCAGTTGCTCCGCGGCATGTGGGAACCTCCTAGACCAGGGCTCAAACCCGTGTCCCCTGCATTGGCAGGCAGATTCTCAACCACTGCGCCACCGGGGAAGCCCCTGTTCTGCTTTATTTTAAAAGAAGTACCCTTTTCAGGCCTCCTAGGCCCCTCGGGTGTGCATCATTTTCCCTCCAAGATCAGTGAGTACCTCCAGACCCCTGTGGGCCTGCTGAGCAACATCGAGGCCCAAAGGTCGGTCTCCCGTAGGCCCTCTGTGTATGCCGAGTGATGGGCAACACACTGCTCGTTCCTTAAGGAGAGCTACATTTCCAGAGCACCGGAACAGCCTCAGGACCACATTTCTAGGCAGTGCGACGTGCCATGGAAGTGTTCGTCATGGCCCCCGTCTGAGCTGCCATGAGAAAACACTGTGCTTAGAATTCTTCGAGGACCTCGTACCTGTAGTCACTATGCTCGAGGAGAAAGCCAGCATCCTACCATGCTGTGGCGCTAACGGGACACTCAGCGTGAGCACTTGCCTCGAGGTAATGCCCAGAATTGCCGTGCAGAAGCGGAGGCGTGCTGCAGTTTTCAGGAGGCCGTAGCCCCTGCTCAGCGTTAGTTTATTTATTTATTCATTTGTTTATCTATCTGTCTATCTAGTTCTTTATTTTCTTATGTAATTTATCATTTTTGTTTTACTGTGTTGGGTCTTAATTGCTGCATGTGAGCTTTCTCTATTGTAGCGAGCGGGGGCTACTCTTCGTTGCGGTGCGCGGGCTTCTCATTGCGGTGGCTCCTCTTGTTGTGGAGCAGAAGCTCTAGGCACGTGGACTTCAGTAGTTGTTGCATGCGGGCTCAGTCGTTGTGGCTCCCAGACTCTAGAGCGCAGGCTCAGTCGTTGTGGAGCACGGGCTTAGTTGCTCCGCAGCATGTGAGATCTTGGTGGACCAAGGCTCGAACCCACGTCCCCTGCATCGGCAGGTGGATTCGCAGCCACTGCACCACAAGCGAAGCCCCTGCTCTGCATTATTTTAACGTCAGTCCGCTTGGCAGGACATCTAGGAGCCTCGCGTGGGCACCCTATTCCCTGCAAGAACACTGAGTAACCCCAGGCCCCCATGGGCCCGCTATGCCACATCCAGGCCCGTAGCCCTTCGGAGCCACTCTGTGTATGCCGAGTGTAGGGCAACAGACTGCACTCTTTCTTGGGACAGCTTGATTTCCTCAACACTCCCACAGGTCGACGAACACCTTTCTAGCAGGTCCAACATTCCGTGCAAGTCTGCCTCATTACCCTAGTCTGAGCTGCACTGAGAATAACCCTCGGCTTCGCATTCCATCTGGGACCCCCTGCCTGAAGTCACCCTGCCTCCAGGAGAATGTCAGCCTGCGTTCCGACTGCAACTAAAGCCCAGGTCCTCGTGTAACACTGCAGGCTTTTGAAGAGCCATGGGCCCGGAGGCCTAGCTGGGGCGATCCTTGGTTGAGACAGTTCGCTATTTGCAGAACACCCTGCTTCGAGGAGTTGATTCAGGGAAGGAACCACTGGGTCACCTGTGTCTGTTTGGACTTGTTAGAAAGCACTGGGATGTATGCTGCGTGTGCCCGTGGAAATGGGGGCCTGATGGAACTAGCCTTGCTTTCCCATTTTGAAAGCTCCATTCATGCTGCCTTGAAGCTACTTGAAATTGACTGCTGTTGACAGGCCACTAGCCACTGTAGGCATGGCTCTGGGAAGAAAAGGAGTTTTCTCCAGCTAAGCCGGGTGCTTCGATGGCCGGGGTGGAGCTCATCCTGCCACGCTCTAGAGCTAAAGGGAAACTCAACGTGAGTACTGGCCTCGAGGTAAGTCCCTGAGTAGCCGCGCAGAAATGGAGGCATGCAGCCCTTTCCACGAGGTCTTAGTCGCTGTTCTGCTTTATTGTATTTTATTTTTTTAATGTTTTATTGTTTTTTTAAGATTTATGTATTGATTGATTGATTGCTATGTTGGGTCTTCGTTTCTGTGCTAGGGCCCTCTCCAGTTGCGGTAAGTGGGGGCCACTCTTCATCGCGGTGCGTAGGCCTCTCACTATCGCGGCCTCTCTTGTTGCGGAGCACAGGGTCCAGAGGCGCAGGCTCAGTGGTTGTGTCTCACGTGCCCAGTTGCTCCGCGGCATGTGGGAACCTCCTAGACCAGGGCTCGAACCCGTCTCCCCTGCATTGGCAGGCAGATTCTCAACCACTGCGCCACCGGGGAAGCCCCTGTTCTGCTTTATTTTAAAAGAAGTACCCTTTTCAGGCCTCCTAGGCCCCTCGGGTGTGCATCATTTTCCCTCCAAGATCAGTGAGTACCTCCAGACCCCTGTGGGCCTGCTGAGCAACATCGAGGCCCAAAGGTCGGTCTCCCGTAGGCCCTCTGTGTATGCCGAGTGATGGGCAACACACTGCTCGTTCCTTAAGGAGAGCTACATTTCCAGAGCACCGGAACAGCCTCAGGACCACATTTCTAGGCAGTGCGACGTGCCATGAAAGTGTTCGTCATGGCCCCCGTCTGAGCTGCCATGAGAAAACACTGTGCTTAGAATTCTTCGAGGACCTCGTACCTGAAGTCACTCTGCTCGAGGAGAAAGCCAGCATCCTACCATGCTGTGGCGCTAACGGGACACTCAGCGTGAGCACTTGCCTCGAGGTAAGGCCCTGAATTGCCGTGCAGAAGCGGAGGCGTGCTGCAGTTTTCAGGAGGCCGTAGCCCCTGCTCAGCGTTAGTTTATTTATTTATTCATTTGTTTATCTATCTGTCTATCTAGTTCTTTATTTTCTTATGTAATTTATCATTTTTGTTTTACTGTGTTGGGTCTTCGTTGCTGCATGTGAGCTTTCTCTAGTTGTAGCGAGCGGGGGCTACTCTTCGTTGCGGTGCTCGGGCTTCTCATTGCGGTGGCTCCTCTTGTTGTGGAGCAGAAGCTCTAGGCACGTGGACTTCAGTAGTTGTTGCATGCGGGCTCAGTCGTTGTGGCTCCCAGACTCTAGAGCGCAGGCTCAGTCGTTGTGGAGCACGGGCTTAGTTGCTCCGCAGCATGTGAGATCTTGGTGGACCAAGGCTCGAACCCACGTCCCCTGCATCGGCAGGTGGATTCCCAGCCACTGCACCACAAGCGAAGCCCCTGCTCTGCATTATTTTAACGTCAGTCCGCTTGGCAGGACATCTAGGAGCCTCGCGTGGGCACCCTATTCCCTGCAAGAACACTGAGTAACCCCAGGCCCCCATGGGCCCGCTATGCCACATCCAGGCCCGTAGCCCTTCGGAGCCACTCTGTGTATGCCGAGTGTAGGGCAACAGACTGCACTCTTTCTTGGGACAGCTTGATTTCCTCAACACTCCCACAGGTCGACGAACACCTTTCTAGCAGGTCCAACATTCCGTGCAAGTCTGCCTCATTACCCTAGTCTGAGCTGCACTGAGAATAACCCTCGGCTTCGCATTCCATCTGGGACCCCCTGCCTGAAGTCACCCTGCCTCCAGGAGAATGTCAGCCTGCGTTCCGACTGCAACTAAAGCCCAGGTCCTCGTGTAACACTGCAGGCTTTTGAAGAGCCATGGGCCCGGAGGCCTAGCTGGGGCGATCCTTGGTTGAGACAGTTCGCTATTTGCAGAACACCCTGCTTCGAGGAGTTGATTCAGGGAAGGAACCACTGGGTCACCTGTGTCTGTTTGGACTTGTTAGAAAGCACAGGGATGTATGCTGCGTGTGCCCGTGGAAATGGGGGCCTGATGGAACTAGCCTTGCTTTCCCATTTTGAAAGCTCCATTCATGCTGCCTTGAAGCTACTTGAAATTGACTGCTGTTGACAGGCCACTAGCCACTGTAGGCATGGCTCTGGGAAGAAAAGGAGTTTTCTCTAGCTAAGCCGGGTGCTTCGATGGCCGGGGTGGAGCTCATCCTGCCACGCTCTAGAGCTAAAGGGAAACTCAACGTGAGTACTGGCCTCGAGGTAAGTCCCTGAGTAGCCGCGCAGAAATGGAGGCATGCAGCCCTTTCCACGAGGTCTTAGTCGCTGTTCTGCTTTATTGTATTTTATTTTTTTAATGTTTTATTGTTTTTTTAAGATTTATGTATTGATTGATTGATTGCTATGTTGGGTCTTCGTTTCTGTGCTAGGGCCCTCTCCAGTTGCGGTAAGTGGGGGCCACTCTTCATCGCGGTGCGTAGGCCTCTCACTATCGCGGCCTCTCTTGTTGCGGAGCACAGGGTCCAGAGGCGCAGGCTCAGTGGTTGTGTCTCACGTGCCCAGTTGCTCCGCGGCATGTGGGAACCTCCTAGACCAGGGCTCGAACCCGTGTCCCCTGCATTGGCAGGCAGATTCTCAACCACTGCGCCACCGGGGAAGCCCCTGTTCTGCTTTATTTTAAAAGAAGTACCCTTTTCAGGCCTCCTAGGCCCCTCGGGTGTGCATCATTTTCCCTCCAAGATCAGTGAGTACCTCCAGACCCCTGTGGGCCTGCTGAGCAACATCGAGGCCCAAAGGTCGGTCTCCCGTAGGCCCTCTGTGTATGCCGAGTGATGGGCAACACACTGCTCGTTCCTTAAGGAGAGCTACATTTCCAGAGCACCGGAACAGCCTCAGGACCACATTTCTAGGCAGTGCGACGTGCCATGGAAGTGTTCGTCATGGCCCCCGTCTGAGCTGCCATGAGAAAACACTGTGCTTAGAATTCTTCGAGGACCTCGTACCTGAAGTCACTCTGCTCGAGGAGAAAGCCAGCATCCTACCATGCTGTGGCGCTAACGGGACACTCAGCGTGAGCACTTGCCTCGAGGTAAGGCCCTGAATTGCTGTGCAGAAGCGGAGGCGTGCTGCAGTTTTCAGGAGGCCGTAGCCCCTGCTCAGCGTTAGTTTATTTATTTATTCATTTGTTTATCTATCTGTCTATCTAGTTCTTTATTTTCTTATGTAATTTATCATTTTTGTTTTACTGTGTTGGGTCTTCGTTTCTGCATGTGAGCTTTCTCTAGTTGTAGCGAGCGGGGGCTACTCTTCGTTGCGGTGCTCGGGCTTCTCATTGCGGTGGCTCCTCTTGTTGTGGAGCAGAAGCTCTAGGCACGTGGACTTCAGTAGTTGTTGCATGCGGGCTCAGTCGTTGTGGCTCCCAGACTCTAGAGCGCAGGC
This sequence comes from Balaenoptera physalus, assembly GCF_965194825.1. Taxonomy (NCBI): domain Eukaryota; kingdom Metazoa; phylum Chordata; class Mammalia; order Artiodactyla; family Balaenopteridae; genus Balaenoptera; species Balaenoptera physalus. The sequence goes on from NC_138890.1 coordinate 178,801,324, forward strand.
TCAGTCGTTGTGGAGCACGGGCTTAGTTGCTCCGCAGCATGTGAGATCTTGGTGGACCAAGGCTCGAACCCACGTCCCCTGCATCAGCAGGTGGATTCGCAGCCACTGCACCACAAGCGAAGCCCCTGCTCTGCATTATTTTAACGTCAGTCCGCTTGGCAGGACATCTAGGAGCCTCGCGTGGGCACCCTATTCCCTGCAAGAACACTGAGTAACCCCAGGCCCCCATGGGCCCGCTATGCCACATCCAGGCCCGTAGCCCTTCGGAGCCACTCTGTGTATGCCGAGTGTAGGGCAACAGACTGCACTCTTTCTTGGGACAGCTTGATTTCCTCAACACTCCCACAGGTCGACGAACACCTTTCTAGCAGGTCCAACATTCCGTGCAAGTCTGCCTCATTACCCTAGTCTGAGCTGCACTGAGAATAACCCTCGGCTTCGCATTCCATCTGGGACCCCCTGCCTGAAGTCACCCTGCCTCCAGGAGAATGTCAGCCTGCGTTCCGACTGCAACTAAAGCCCAGGTCCTCGTGTAACACTGCAGGCTTTTGAAGAGCCACGGGCCCGGAGGCCTAGCTGGGGCGATCCTTGGTTGAGACAGTTCGCTATTTGCAGAACACCCTGCTTCGAGGAGTTGATTCAGGGAAGGAACCACTGGGTCACCTGTGTCTGTTTGGACTTGTTAGAAAGCACAGGGATGTATGCTGCGTGTGCCCGTGGAAATGGGGGCCTGATGGAACTAGCCTTGCTTTCCCATTTTGAAAGCTCCATTCATGCTGCCTTGAAGCTACTTGAAATTGACTGCTGTTGACAGGCCACTAGCCACTGTAGGCATGGCTCTGGGAAGAAAAGGAGTTTTCTCTAGCTAAGCCGGGTGCTTCGATGGCCGGGGTGGAGCTCATCCTGCCACGCTCTAGAGCTAAAGGGAAACTCAACGTGAGTACTGGCCTCGAGGTAAGTCCCTGAGTAGCCGCGCAGAAATGGAGGCATGCAGCCCTTTCCACGAGGTCTTAGTCGCTGTTCTGCTTTATTGTATTTTATTTTTTTAATGTTTTATTGTTTTTTTAAGATTTATGTATTGATTGATTGATTGCTATGTTGGGTCTTCGTTTCTGTGCTAGGGCCCTCTCCAGTTGCGGTAAGTGGGGGCCACTCTTCATCGCGGTGCGTAGGCCTCTCACTATCGCGGCCTCTCTTGTTGCGGAGCACAGGGTCCAGAGGCGCAGGCTCAGTGGTTGTGTCTCACGTGCCCAGTTGCTCCGCGGCATGTGGGAACCTCCTAGACCAGGGCTCGAACCCGTGTCCCCTGCATTGGCAGGCAGATTCTCAACCACTGCGCCACCGGGGAAGCCCCTGTTCTGCTTTATTTTAAAAGAAGTACCCTTTTCAGGCCTCCTAGGCCCCTCGGGTGTGCATCATTTTCCCTCCAAGATCAGTGAGTACCTCCAGACCCCTGTGGGCCTGCTGAGCAACATCGAGGCCCAAAGGTCGGTCTCCCGTAGGCCCTCTGTGTATGCCGAGTGATGGGCAACACACTGCTCGTTCCTTAAGGAGAGCTACATTTCCAGAGCACCGGAACAGCCTCAGGACCACATTTCTAGGCAGTGCGACGTGCCATGGAAGTGTTCGTCATGGCCCCCGTCTGAGCTGCCATGAGAAAACACTGTGCTTAGAATTCTTCGAGGACCTCGTACCTGTAGTCACTATGCTCGAGGAGAAAGCCAGCATCCTACCATGCTGTGGCGCTAACGGGACACTCAGCGTGAGCACTTGCCTCGAGGTAATGCCCAGAATTGCCGTGCAGAAGCGGAGGCGTGCTGCAGTTTTCAGGAGGCCGTAGCCCCTGCTCAGCGTTAGTTTATTTATTTAATCATTTGTTTATCTATCTGTCTATCTAGTTCTTTATTTTCTTATGTAATTTATCATTTTTGTTTTACTGTGTTGGGTCTTAATTGCTGCATGTGAGCTTTCTCTATTGTAGCGAGCGGGGGCTACTCTTCGTTGCGGTGCGCGGGCTTCTCATTGCGGTGGCTCCTCTTGTTGTGGAGCAGAAGCTCTAGGCACGTGGACTTCAGTAGTTGTTGCATGCGGGCTCAGTCGTTGTGGCTCCCAGACTCTAGAGCGCAGGCTCAGTCGTTGTGGAGCACGGGCTTAGTTGCTCCTCAGCATGTGAGATCTTGGTGGACCAAGGCTCGAACCCACGTCCCGTGCATCGGCAGGTGGATTCGCAGCCACTGCACCACAAGCGAAGCCCCTGCTCTGCATTATTTTAACGTCAGTCCGCTTGGCAGGACATCTAGGAGCCTCGCGTGGGCACCCTATTCCCTGCAAGAACACTGAGTAACCCCAGGCCCCCATGGGCCCGCTATGCCACATCCAGGCCCGTAGCCCTTCGGAGCCACTCTGTGTATGCCGAGTGTAGGGCAACAGACTGCACTCTTTCTTGGGACAGCTTGATTTCCTCAACACTCCCACAGGTCGACGAACACCTTTCTAGCAGGTCCAACATTCCGTGCAAGTCTGCCTCATTACCCTAGTCTGAGCTGCACTGAGAATAACCCTCGGCTTCGCATTCCATCTGGGACCCCCTGCCTGAAGTCACCCTGCCTCCAGGAGAATGTCAGCCTGCGTTCCGACTGCAACTAAAGCCCAGGTCCTCGTGTAACACTGCAGGCTTTTGAAGAGCCATGGGCCCGGAGGCCTAGCTGGGGCGATCCTTGGTTGAGACAGTTCGCTATTTGCAGAACACCCTGCTTCGAGGAGTTGATTCAGGGAAGGAACCACTGGGTCACCTGTGTCTGTTTGGACTTGTTAGAAAGCACAGGGATGTATGCTGCGTGTGCCCGTGGAAATGGGGGCCTGATGGAACTAGCCTTGCTTTCCCATTTTGAAAGCTCCATTCATGCTGCCTTGAAGCTACTTGAAATTGACTGCTGTTGACAGGCCACTAGCCACTGTAGGCATGGCTCTGGGAAGAAAAGGAGTTTTCTCTAGCTAAGCCGGGTGCTTCGATGGCCGGGGTGGAGCTCATCCTGCCACGCTCTAGAGCTAAAGGGAAACTCAACGTGAGTACTGGCCTCGAGGTAAGTCCCTGAGTAGCCGCGCAGAAATGGAGGCATGCAGCCCTTTCCACGAGGTCTTAGTCGCTGTTCTGCTTTATTGTATTTTATTTTTTTAATGTTTTATTGTTTTTTTAAGATTTATGTATTGATTGATTGATTGCTATGTTGGGTCTTCGTTTCTGTGCTAGGGCCCTCTCCAGTTGCGGTAAGTGGGGGCCACTCTTCATCGCGGTGCGTAGGCCTCTCACTATCGCGGCCTCTCTTGTTGCGGAGCACAGGGTCCAGAGGCGCAGGCTCAGTGGTTGTGTCTCACGTGCCCAGTTGCTCCGCGGCATGTGGGAACCTCCTAGACCAGGGCTCGAACCCGTCTCCCCTGCATTGGCAGGCAGATTCTCAACCACTGCGCCACCGGGGAAGCCCCTGTTCTGCTTTATTTTAAAAGAAGTACCCTTTTCAGGCCTCCTAGGCCCCTCGGGTGTGCATCATTTTCCCTCCAAGATCAGTGAGTACCTCCAGACCCCTATGGGCCTGCTGAGCAACATCGAGGCCCAAAGGTCGGTCTCCCGTAGGCCCTCTGTGTATGCCGAGTGATGGGCAACACACTGCTCGTTCCTTAAGGAGAGCTACATTTCCAGAGCACCGGAACAGCCTCAGGACCACATTTCTAGGCAGTGCGACGTGCCATGGAAGTGTTCGTCATGGCCCCCGTCTGAGCTGCCATGAGAAAACACTGTGCTTAGAATTCTTCGAGGACCTCGTACCTGAAGTCACTCTGCTCGAGGAGAAAGCCAGCATCCTACCATGCTGTGGCGCTAACGGGACACTCAGCGTGAGCACTTGCCTCGAGGTAAGGCCCTGAATTGCCGTGCAGAAGCGGAGGCGTGCTGCAGTTTTCAGGAGGCCGTAGCCCCTGCTCAGCGTTAGTTTATTTATTTATTCATTTGTTTATCTATCTGTCTATCTAGTTCTTTATTTTCTTATGTAATTTATCATTTTTGTTTTACTGTGTTGGGTCTTAATTGCTGCATGTGAGCTTTCTCTATTGTAGCGAGCGGGGGCTACTCTTCGTTGCGGTGCTCGGGCTTCTCATTGCGGTGGCTCCTCTTGTTGTGGAGCAGAAGCTCTAGGCACGTGGACTTCAGTAGTTGTTGCATGCGGGCTCAGTCGTTGTGGCTCCCAGACTCTAGAGCGCAGGCTCAGTCGTTGTGGAGCACGGGCTTAGTTGCTCCGCAGCATGTGAGATCTTGGTGGACCAAGGCTCGAACCCACGTCCCCTGCATCGGCAGGTGGATTCGCAGCCACTGCACCACAAGCGAAGCCCCTGCTCTGCATTATTTTAACGTCAGTCCGCTTGGCAGGACATCTAGGAGCCTCGCGTGGGCACCCTATTCCCTGCAAGAACACTGAGTAACCCCAGGCCCCCATGGGCCCGCTATGCCACATCCAGGCCCGTAGCCCTTCGGAGCCACTCTGTGTATGCCGAGTGTAGGGCAACAGACTGCACTCTTTCTTGGGACAGCTTGATTTCCTCAACACTCCCACAGGTCGACGAACACCTTTCTAGCAGGTCCAACATTCCGTGCAAGTCTGCCTCATTACCCTAGTCTGAGCTGCACTGAGAATAACCCTCGGCTTCGCATTCCATCTGGGACCCCCTGCCTGAAGTCACCCTGCCTCCAGGAGAATGTCAGCCTGCGTTCCGACTGCAACTAAAGCCCAGGTCCTCGTGTAACACTGCAGGCTTTTGAAGAGCCACGGGCCCGGAGGCCTAGCTGGGGCGATCCTTGGTTGAGACAGTTCGCTATTTGCAGAACACCCTGCTTCGAGGAGTTGATTCAGGGAAGGAACCACTGGGTCACCTGTGTCTGTTTGGACTTGTTAGAAAGCACAGGGATGTATGCTGCGTGTGCCCGTGGAAATGGGGGCCTGATGGAACTAGCCTTGCTTTCCCATTTTGAAAGCTCCATTCATGCTGCCTTGAAGCTACTTGAAATTGACTGCTGTTGACAGGCCACTAGCCACTGTAGGCATGGCTCTGGGAAGAAAAGGAGTTTTCTCTAGCTAAGCCGGGTGCTTCGATGGCCGGGGTGGAGCTCATCCTGCCACGCTCTAGAGCTAAAGGGAAACTCAACGTGAGTACTGGCCTCGAGGTAAGTCCCTGAGTAGCCGCGCAGAAATGGAGGCATGCAGCCCTTTCCACGAGGTCTTAGTCGCTGTTCTGCTTTATTGTATTTTATTTTTTTAATGTTTTATTGTTTTTTTAAGATTTATGTATTGATTGATTGATTGCTATGTTGGGTCTTCGTTTCTGTGCTAGGGCCCTCTCCAGTTGCGGTAAGTGGGGGCGACTCTTCATCGCGGTGCGTAGGCCTCTCACTATCGCGGCCTCTCTTGTTGCGGAGCACAGGGTCCAGAGGCGCAGGCTCAGTGGTTGTGTCTCACGTGCCCAGTTGCTCCGCGGCATGTGGGAACCTCCTAGACCAGGGCTCGAACCCGTGTCCCCTGCATTGGCAGGCAGATTCTCAACCACTGCGCCACCGGGGAAGCCCCTGTTCTGCTTTATTTTAAAAGAAGTACCCTTTTCAGGCCTCCTAGGCCCCTCGGGTGTGCATCATTTTCCCTCCAAGATCAGTGAGTACCTCCAGACCCCTGTGGGCCTGCTGAGCAACATCGAGGCCCAAAGGTCGGTCTCCCGTAGGCCCTCTGTGTATGCCGAGTGATGGGCAACACACTGCTCGTTCCTTAAGGAGAGCTACATTTCCAGAGCACCGGAACAGCCTCAGGACCACATTTCTAGGCAGTGCGACGTGCCATGGAAGTGTTCGTCATGGCCCCCGTCTGAGCTGCCATGAGAAAACACTGTGCTTAGAATTCTTCGAGGACCTCGTACCTGAAGTCACTCTGCTCGAGGAGAAAGCCAGCATCCTACCATGCTGTGGCGCTAACGGGACACTCAGCGTGAGCACTTGCCTCGAGGTAAGGCCCTGAATTGCCGTGCAGAAGCGGAGGCGTGCTGCAGTTTTCAGGAGGCCGTAGCCCCTGCTCAGCGTTAGTTTATTTATTTATTCATTTGTTTATCTATCTGTCTATCTAGTTCTTTATTTTCTTATGTAATTTATCATTTTTGTTTTACTGTGTTGGGTCTTAATTGCTGCATGTGAGCTTTCTCTACTTGTAGCGAGCGGGGGCTACTCTTCGTTGCGGTGCGCGGGCTTCTCATTGCGGTGGCTCCTCTTGTTGTGGAGCAGAAGCTCTAGGCACGTGGACTTCAGTAGTTGTTGCATGCGGGCTCAGTCGTTGTGGCTCCCGGACTCTAGAGCGCAGGCTCAGTCGTTGTGGAGCACGGGCTTAGTTGCTCCGCAGCATGTGAGATCTTGGTGGACCAAGGCTCGAACCCACGTCCCCTGCATCGGCAGGTGGATTCGCAGCCACTGCACCACAAGCGAAGCCCCTGCTCTGCATTATTTTAACGTCAGTCCGCTTGGCAGGACATCTAGGAGCCTCGCGTGGGCACCCTATTCCCTGCAAGAACACTGAGTAACCCCAGGCCCCCATGGGCCCGCTATGCCACATCCAGGCCCGTAGCCCTTCGGAGCCACTCTGTGTATGCCGAGTGTAGGGCAACAGACTGCACTCTTTCTTGGGACAGCTTGATTTCCTCAACACTCCCACAGGTCGACGAACACCTTTCTAGCAGGTCCAACATTCCGTGCAAGTCTGCCTCATTACCCTAGTCTGAGCTGCACTGAGAATAACCCTCGGCTTCGCATTCCATCTGGGACCCCCTGCCTGAAGTCACCCTGCCTCCAGGAGAATGTCAGCCTGCGTTCCGACTGCAACTAAAGCCCAGGTCCTCGTGTAACACTGCAGGCTTTTGAAGAGCCATGGGCCCGGAGGCCTAGCTGGGGCGATCCTTGGTTGAGACAGTTCGCTATTTGCAGAACACCCTGCTTCGAGGAGTTGATTCAGGGAAGGAACCACTGGGTCACCTGTGTCTGTTTGGACTTGTTAGAAAGCACAGGGATGTATGCTGCGTGTGCCCGTGGAAATGGGGGCCTGATGGAACTAGCCTTGCTTTCCCATTTTGAAAGCTCCATTCATGCTGCCTTGAAGCTACTTGAAATTGACTGCTGTTGACAGGCCACTAGCCACTGTAGGCATGTCTCTGGGAAGAAAAGGAGTTTTCTCTAGCTAAGCCGGGTGCTTCGATGGCCGGGGTGGAGCTCATCCTGCCACGCTCTAGAGCTAAAGGGAAACTCAACGTGAGTACTGGCCTCGAGGTAAGTCCCTGAGTAGCCGCGCAGAAATGGAGGCATGCAGCCCTTTCCACGAGGTCTTAGTCGCTGTTCTGCTTTATTGTATTTTATTTTTTTAATGTTTTATTGTTTTTTTAAGATTTATGTATTGATTGATTGATTGCTATGTTGGGTCTTCGTTTCTGTGCTAGGGCCCTCTCCAGTTGCGGTAAGTGGGGGCCACTCTTCATCGCGGTGCGTAGGCCTCTCACTATCGTGGCCTCTCTTGTTGCGGAGCACAGGGTCCAGAGGCGCAGGCTCAGTGGTTGTGTCTCACGTGCCCAGTTGCTCCGCGGCATGTGGGAACCTCCTAGACCAGGGCTCGAACCCGTGTCCCCTGCATTGGCAGGCAGATTCTCAACCACTGCGCCACCGGGGAAGCCCCTGTTCTGCTTTATTTTAAAAGAAGTACCCTTTTCAGGCCTCCTAGGCCCCTCGGGTGTGCATCATTTTCCCTCCAAGATCAGTGAGTACCTCCAGACCCCTGTGGGCCTGCTGAGCAACATCGAGGCCCAAAGGTCGGTCTCCCGTAGGCCCTCTGTGTATGCCGAGTGATGGGCAACACACTGCTCGTTCCTTAAGGAGAGCTACATTTCCAGAGCACCGGAACAGCCTCAGGACCACATTTCTAGGCAGTGCGACGTGCCATGGAAGTGTTCGTCATGGCCCCCGTCTGAGCTGCCATGAGAAAACACTGTGCTTAGAATTCTTCGAGGACCTCGTACCTGAAGTCACTCTGCTCGAGGAGAAAGCCAGCATCCTACCATGCTGTGGCGCTAACGGGACACTCAGCGTGAGCACTTGCCTCGAGGTAATGCCCAGAATTGCCGTGCAGAAGTGGAGGCGTGCTGCAGTTTTCAGGAGGCCGTAGCCCCTGCTCAGCGTTAGTTTATTTATTTATTCATTTGTTTATCTATCTGTCTATCTAGTTCTTTATTTTCTTATGTAATTTATCATTTTTGTTTTACTGTGTTGGGTCTTAATTGCTGCATGTGAGCTTTCTCTACTTGTAGCGAGCGGGGGCTACTCTTCGTTGCGGTGCGCGGGCTTCTCATTGCGGTGGCTCCTCTTGTTGTGGAGCAGAAGCTCTAGGCACGTGGACTTCAGTAGTTGTTGCATGCGGGCTCAGTCGTTGTGGCTCCCAGACTCTAGAGCGCAGGCTCAGTCGTTGTGGAGCACGGGCTTAGTTGCTCCGCAGCATGTGAGATCTTGGTGGACCAAGGCTCGAACCCACGTCCCCTGCATCGGCAGGTGGATTCGCAGCCACTGCACCACAAGCGAAGCCCCTGCTCTGCATTATTTTAACGTCAGTCCGCTTGGCAGGACATCTAGGAGCCTCGCGTGGGCACCCTATTCCCTGCAAGAACACTGAGTAACCCCAGGCCCCCATGGGCCCGCTATGCCACATCCAGGCCCGTAGCCCTTCGGAGCCACTCTGTGTATGCCGAGTGTAGGGCAACAGACTGCACTCTTTCTTGGGACAGCTTGATTTCCTCAACACTCCCACAGGTCGACGAACACCTTTCTAGCAGGTCCAACATTCCGTGCAAGTCTGCCTCATTACCCTAGTCTGAGCTGCACTGAGAATAACCCTCGGCTTCGCATTCCATCTGGGACCCCCTGCCTGAAGTCACCCTGCCTCCAGGAGAATGTCAGCCTGCGTTCCGACTGCAACTAAAGCCCAGGTCCTCGTGTAACACTGCAGGCTTTTGAAGAGCCATGGGCCCGGAGGCCTAGCTGGGGCGATCCTTGGTTGAGACAGTTCGCTATTTGCAGAACACTCTGCTTCGAGGAGTTGATTCAGGGAAGGAACCACTGGGTCACCTGTGTCTGTTTGGACTTGTTAGAAAGCACAGGGATGTATGCTGCGTGTGCCCGTGGAAATGGGGGCCTGATGGAACTAGCCTTGCTTTCCCATTTTGAAAGCTCCATTCATGCTGCCTTGAAGCTACTTGAAATTGACTGCTGTTGACAGGCCACTAGCCACTGTAGGCATGGCTCTGGGAAGAAAAGGAGTTTTCTCTAGCTAAGCCGGGTGCTTCGATGGCCGGGGTGGAGCTCATCCTGCCACGCTCTAGAGCTAAAGGGAAACTCAACGTGAGTACTGGCCTCGAGGTAAGTCCCTGAGTAGCCGCGCAGAAATGGAGGCATGCAGCCCTTTCCACGAGGTCTTAGTCGCTGTTCTGCTTTATTGTATTTTATTTTTTTAATGTTTTATTGTTTTTTTAAGATTTATGTATTGATTGATTGATTGCTATGTTGGGTCTTCGTTTCTGTGCTAGGGCCCTCTCCAGTTGCGGTAAGTGGGGGCCACTCTTCATCGCAGTGCGTAGGCCTCTCACTATCGCGGCCTCTCTTGTTGCGGAGCACAGGGTCCAGAGGCGCAGGCTCAGTGGTTGTGTCTCACGTGCCCAGTTGCTCCGCGGCATGTGGGAACCTCCTAGACCAGGGCTCGAACCCGTGTCCCCTGCATTGGCAGGCAGATTCTCAACCACTGCGCCACCGGGGAAGCCCCTGTTCTGCTTTATTTTAAAAGAAGTACCCTTTTCAGGCCTCCTAGGCCCCTCGGGTGTGCATCATTTTCCCTCCAAGATCAGTGAGTACCTCCAGACCCCTGTGGGCCTGCTGAGCAACATCGAGGCCCAAAGGTCGGTCTCCCGTAGGCCCTCTGTGTATGCCGAGTGATGGGCAACACACTGCTCGTTCCTTAAGGAGAGCTACATTTCCAGAGCACCGGAACAGCCTCAGGACCACATTTCTAGGCAGTGCGACGTGCCATGGAAGTGTTCGTCATGGCCCCCGTCTGAGCTGCCATGAGAAAACACTGTGCTTAGAATTCTTCGAGGACCTCGTACCTGAAGTCACTCTGCTCGAGGAGAAAGCCAGCATCCTACCATGCTGTGGCGCTAACGGGACACTCAGCGTGAGCACTTGCCTCGAGGTAAGGCCCAGAATTGCCGTGCAGAAGCGGAGGCGTGCTGCAGTTTTCAGGAGGCCGTAGCCCCTGCTCAGCGTTAGTTTATTTATTTATTCATTTGTTTATCTATCTGTCTATCTAGTTCTTTATTTTCTTATGTAATTTATCATTTTTGTTTTACTGTGTTGGGTCTTAATTGCTGCATGTGAGCTTTCTCTAGTTGCAGCGAGAGGGGGCTACTCTTCGTTGCGGTGCGCGGGCTTCTCATTGCGGTGGCTCCTCTTGTTGTGGAGCAGAAGCTCTAGGCACGTGGACTTCAGTAGTTGTTGCATGCGGGCTCAGTCGTTGTGGCTCCCAGACTCTAGAGCGCAGGCTCAGTCGTTGTGGAGCACGGGCTTAGTTGCTCCGCAGCATGTGAGATCTTGGTGGACCAAGGCTCGAACCCACGTCCCCTGCATCGGCAGGTGGATTCGCAGCCACTGCACCACAAGCGAAGCCCCTGCTCTGCATTATTTTAACGTCAGTCCGCTTGGCAGGACATCTAGGAGCCTCGCGTGGGCACCCTATTCCCTGCAAGAACACTGAGTAACCCCAGGCCCCCATGGGCCCACTATGCCACATCCAGGCCCGTAGCCCTTCGGAGCCACTCTGTGTATGCCGAGTGTAGGGCAACAGACTGCACTCTTTCTTGGGACAGCTTGATTTCCTCAACACTCCCACAGGTCGACGAACACCTTTCTAGCAGGTCCAACATTCCGTGCAAGTCTGCCTCATTACCCTAGTCTGAGCTGCACTGAGAATAACCCTCGGCTTCGCATTCCATCTGGGACCCCCTGCCTGAAGTCACCCTGCCTCCAGGAGAATGTCAGCCTGCGTTCCGACTGCAACTAAAGCCCAGGTCCTCGTGTAACACTGCAGGCTTTTGAAGAGCCACGGGCCCGGAGGCCTAGCTGGGGCGATCCTTGGTTGAGACAGTTCGCTATTTGCAGAACACCCTGCTTTGAGGAGTTGATTCAGGGAAGGAACCACTGGGTCACCTGTGTCTGTTTGGACTTGTTAGAAAGCACAGGGATGTATGCTGCGTGTGCCCGTGGAAATGGGGGCCTGATGGAACTAGCCTTGCTTTCCCATTTTGAAAGCTCCATTCATGCTGCCTTGAAGCTACTTGAAATTGACTGCTGTTGACAGGCCACTAGCCACTGTAGGCATGGCTCTGGGAAGAAAAGGAGTTTTCTCTAGCTAAGCCGGGTGCTTCGATGGCCGGGGTGGAGCTCATCCTGCCACGCTCTAGAGCTAAAGGGAAACTCAACGTGAGTACTGGCCTCGAGGTAAGTCCCTGAGTAACCGCGCAGAAATGGAGGCATGCAGCCCTTTCCACGAGGTCTTAGTCGCTGTTCTGCTTTATTGTATTTTATTTTTTTAATGTTTTATTGTTTTTTTAAGATTTATGTATTGATTGATTGATTGCTATGTTGGGTCTTCGTTTCTGTGCTAGGGCCCTCTCCAGTTGCGGTAAGTGGGGGCCACTCTTCATCGCGGTGCGTAGGCCTCTCACTATCGCGGCCTCTCTTGTTGCGGAGCACAGGGTCCAGAGGCGCAGGCTCAGTGGTTGTGTCTCACGTGCCCAGTTGCTCCGCGGCATGTGGGAACCTCCTAGACCAGGGCTCGAACCCGTGTCCCCTGCATTGGCAGGCAGATTCTCAACCACTGCGCCACCGGGGAAGCCCCTGTTCTGCTTTATTTTAAAAGAAGTACCCTTTTCAGGCCTCCTAGGCCCCTCGGGTGTGCATCATTTTCCCTCCAAGATCAGTGAGTACCTCCAGACCCCTGTGGGCCTGCTGAGCATCATCGAGGCCCAAAGGTCGGTCTCCCGTAGGCCCTCTGTGTATGCCGAGTGATGGGCAACACACTGCTCGTTCCTTAAGGAGAGCTACATTTCCAGAGCACCGGAACAGCCTCAGGACCACATTTCTAGGCAGTGCGACGTGCCATGGAAGTGTTCGTCATGGCCCCCGTCTGAGCTGCCATGAGAAAACACTGTGCTTAGAATTCTTCGAGGACCTCGTACCTGAAGTCACTCTGCTCGAGGAGAAAGCCAGCATCCTACCATGCTGTGGCGCTAACGGGACACTCAGCGTGAGCACTTGCCTCGAGGTAAGGCCCAGAATTGCCGTGCAGAAGCGGAGGCGTGCTGCAGTTTACAGGAGGCCGTAGCCCCTGCTCAGCGTTAGTTTATTTATTTATTCATTTGTTTATCTATCTGTCTATCTAGTTCTTTATTTTCTTATGTAACTTATCATTTTTGTTTTACTGTGTTGGGTCTTAATTGGTGCATGTGAGCTTTCTCTACTTGTAGCGAGCGGGGGCTACTCTTCGTTGCGGTGCGCGGGCTTCTCATTGCGGTGGCTCCTCTTGTTGTGGAGCAGAAGCTCTAGGCACGTGGACTTCAGTAGTTGTTGCATGCGGGCTCAGTCGTTGTGGCTCCCGGACTCTAGAGCGCAGGCTCAGTCGTTGTGGAGCACGGGCTTAGTTGCTCCGCAGCATGTGAGATCTTGGTGGACCAAGGCTCGAACCCACGTCCCCTGCATCGGCAGGTGGATTCGCAGCCACTGCACCACAAGCGAAGCCCCTGCTCTGCATTATTTTAACGTCAGTCCGCTTGGCAGGACATCTAGGAGCCTCGCGTGGGCACCCTATTCCCTGCAAGAACACTGAGTAACCCCAGGCCCCCATGGGCCCGCTATGCCACATCCAGGCCCGTAGCCCTTCGGAGCCACTCTGTGTATGCCGAGTGTAGGGCAACAGACTGCACTCTTTCTTGGGACAGCTTGATTTCCTCAACACTCCCACAGGTCGACGAACACCTTTCTAGCAGGTCCAACATTCCGTGCAAGTCTGCCTCATTACCCTAGTCTGAGCTGCACTGAGAATAACCCTCGGCTTCGCATTCCATCTGGGACCCCCTGCCTGAAGTCACCCTGCCTCCAGGAGAATGTCAGCCTGCGTTCCGACTGCAACTAAAGCCCAGGTCCTCGTGTAACACTGCAGGCTTTTGAAGAGCCATGGGCCCGGAGGCCTAGCTGGGGCGATCCTTGGTTGAGACAGTTCGCTATTTGCAGAACACCCTGCTTCGAGGAGTTGATTCAGGGAAGGAACCACTGGGTCACCTGTGTCTGTTTGGACTTGTTAGAAAGCACAGGGATGTATGCTGCGTGTGCCCGTGGAAATGGGGGCCTGATGGAACTAGCCTTGCTTTCCCATTTTGAAAGCTCCATTCATGCTGCCTTGAAGCTACTTGAAATTGACTGCTGTTGACAGGCCACTAGCCACTGTAGGCATGGCTCTGGGAAGAAAAGGAGTTTTCTCTAGCTAAGCCGGGTGCTTCGATGGCCGGGGTGGAGCTCATCCTGCCACGCTCTAGAGCTAAAGGGAAACTCAACGTGAGTACTGGCCTCGAGGTAAGTCCCTGAGTAGCCGCGCAGAAATGGAGGCATGCAGCCCTTTCCACGAGGTCTTAGTCGCTGTTCTGCTTTATTGTATTTTATTTTTTTAATGTTTTATTGTTTTTTTAAGATTTATGTATTGATTGATTGATTGCTATGTTGGGTCTTCGTTTCTGTGCTAGGGCCCTCTCCAGTTGCGGTAAGTGGGGGCCACTCTTCATCGCGGTGCGTAGGCCTCTCACTATCGCGGCCTCTCTTGTTGCGGAGCACAGGGTCCAGAGGCGCAGGCTCAGTGGTTGTGTCTCACGTGCCCAGTTGCTCCGCGGCATGTGGGAACCTCCTAGACCAGGGCTCGAACCCGTGTCCCCTGCATTGGCAGGCAGATTCTCAACCACTGCGCCACCGGGGAAGCCCCTGTTCTGCTTTATTTTAAAAGAAGTACCCTTTTCAGGCCTCCTAGGCCCCTCGGGTGTGCATCATTTTCCCTCCAAGATCAGTGAGTACCTCCAGACCCCTGTGGGCCTGCTGAGCAACATCGAGGCCCAAAGGTCGGTCTCCCGTAGGCCCTCTGTGTATGCCGAGTGATGGGCAACACACTGCTCGTTCCTTAAGGAGAGCTACATTTCCAGAGCACCGGAACAGCCTCAGGACCACATTTCTAGGCAGTGCGACGTGCCATGGAAGTGTTCGTCATGGCCCCCGTCTGAGCTGCCATGAGAAAACACTGTGCTTAGAATTCTTCGAGGACCTCGTACCTGAAGTCACTCTGCTCGAGGAGAAAGCCAGCATCCTACCATGCTGTGGCGCTAACGGGACACTCAGCGTGAGCACTTGCCTCGAGGTAAGGCCCAGAATTGCCGTGCAGAAGCGGAGGCGTGCTGCAGTTTTCAGGAGGCCGTAGCCCCTGCTCAGCGTTAGTTTATTTATTTATTCATTTGTTTATCTATCTGTCTATCTAGTTCTTTATTTTCTTATGTAATTTATCATTTTTGTTTTACTGTGTTGGGTCTTCGTTGCTGCATGTGAGCTTTCTCTAGTTGCAGCGAGAGGGGGCTACTCTTCGTTGCGGTGCGCGGGCTTCTCATTGCGGTGGCTCCTCTTGTTGTGGAGCAGAAGCTCTAGGCACGTGGACTTCAGTAGTTGTTGCATGCGGGCTCAGTCGTTGTGGCTCCCGGACTCTAGAGCGCAGGCTCAGTCGTTGTGGAGCACGGGCTTAGTTGCTCCGCAGCATGTGAGATCTTGGTGGACCAAGGCTCGAACCCACGTCCCCTGCATCGGCAGGTGGATTCCCAGCCACTGCACCACAAGCGAAGCCCCTGCTCTGCATTATTTTAACGTCAGTCCGCTTGGCAGGACATCTAGGAGCCTCGCGTGGGCACCCTATTCCCTGCAAGAACACTGAGTAACCCCAGGCCCCCATGGGCCCACTATGCCACATCCAGGCCCGTAGCCCTTCGGAGCCACTCTGTGTATGCCGAGTGTAGGGCAACAGACTGCACTCTTTCTTGGGACAGCTTGATTTCCTCAACACTCCCACAGGTCGACGAACACCTTTCTAGCAGGTCCAACATTCCGTGCAAGTCTGCCTCATTACCCTAGTCTGAGCTGCACTGAGAATAACCCTCGGCTTCGCATTCCATCTGGGACCCCCTGCCTGAAGTCACCCTGCCTCCAGGAGAATGTCAGCCTGCGTTCCGACTGCAACTAAAGCCCAGGTCCTCGTGTAACACTGCAGGCTTTTGAAGAGCCACGGGCCCGGAGGCCTAGCTGGGGCGATCCTTGGTTGAGACAGTTCGCTATTTGCAGAACACCCTGCTTTGAGGAGTTGATTCAGGGAAGGAACCACTGGGTCACCTGTGTCTGTTTGGACTTGTTAGAAAGCACAGGGATGTATGCTGCGTGTGCCCGTGGAAATGGGGGCCTGATGGAACTAGCCTTGCTTTCCCATTTTGAAAGCTCCATTCATGCTGCCTTGAAGCTACTTGAAATTGACTGCTGTTGACAGGCCACTAGCCACTGTAGGCATGGCTCTGGGAAGAAAAGGAGTTTTCTCTAGCTAAGCCGGGTGCTTCGATGGCCGGGGTGGAGCTCATCCTGCCACGCTCTAGAGCTAAAGGGAAACTCAACGTGAGTACTGGCCTCGAGGTAAGTCCCTGAGTAACCGCGCAGAAATGGAGGCATGCAGCCCTTTCCACGAGGTCTTAGTCGCTGTTCTGCTTTATTGTATTTTATTTTTTTAATGTTTTATTGTTTTTTTAAGATTTATGTATTGATTGATTGATTGCTATGTTGGGTCTTCGTTTCTGTGCTAGGGCCCTCTCCAGTTGCGGTAAGTGGGGGCCACTCTTCATCGCGGTGCGTAGGCCTCTCACTATCGCGGCCTCTCTTGTTGCGGAGCACAGGGTCCAGAGGCGCAGGCTCAGTGGTTGTGTCTCACGTGCCCAGTTGCTCCGCGGCATGTGGGAACCTCCTAGACCAGGGCTCGAACCCGTGTCCCCTGCATTGGCAGGCAGATTCTCAACCACTGCGCCACCGGGGAAGCCCCTGTTCTGCTTTATTTTAAAAGAAGTACCCTTTTCAGGCCTCCTAGGCCCCTCGGGTGTGCATCATTTTCCCTCCAAGATCAGTGAGTACCTCCAGACCCCTGTGGGCCTGCTGAGCATCATCGAGGCCCAAAGGTCGGTCTCCCGTAGGCCCTCTGTGTATGCCGAGTGATGGGCAACACACTGCTCGTTCCTTAAGGAGAGCTACATTTCCAGAGCACCGGAACAGCCTCAGGACCACATTTCTAGGCAGTGCGACGTGCCATGGAAGTGTTCGTCATGGCCCCCGTCTGAGCTGCCATGAGAAAACACTGTGCTTAGAATTCTTCGAGGACCTCGTACCTGAAGTCACTCTGCTCGAGGAGAAAGCCAGCATCCTACCATGCTGTGGCGCTAACGGGACACTCAGCGTGAGCACTTGCCTCGAGGTAAGGCCCAGAATTGCCGTGCAGAAGCGGAGGCGTGCTGCAGTTTACAGGAGGCCGTAGCCCCTGCTCAGCGTTAGTTTATTTATTTATTCATTTGTTTATCTATCTGTCTATCTAGTTCTTTATTTTCTTATGTAACTTATCATTTTTGTTTTACTGTGTTGGGTCTTAATTGGTGCATGTGAGCTTTCTCTACTTGTAGCGAGCGGGGGCTACTCTTCGTTGCGGTGCGCGGGCTTCTCATTGCGGTGGCTCCTCTTGTTGTGGAGCAGAAGCTCTAGGCACGTGGACTTCAGTAGTTGTTGCATGCGGGCTCAGTCGTTGTGGCTCCCGGACTCTAGAGCGCAGGCTCAGTCGTTGTGGAGCACGGGCTTAGTTGCTCCGCAGCATGTGAGATCTTGGTGGACCAAGGCTCGAACCCACGTCCCCTGCATCGGCAGGTGGATTCGCAGCCACTGCACCACAAGCGAAGCCCCTGCTCTGCATTATTTTAACGTCAGTCCGCTTGGCAGGACATCTAGGAGCCTCGCGTGGGCACCCTATTCCCTGCAAGAACACTGAGTAACCCCAGGCCCCCATGGGCCCGCTATGCCACATCCAGGCCCGTAGCCCTTCGGAGCCACTCTGTGTATGCCGAGTGTAGGGCAACAGACTGCACTCTTTCTTGGGACAGCTTGATTTCCTCAACACTCCCACAGGTTGACGAACACCTTTCTAGCAGGTCCAACATTCCGTGCAAGTCTGCCTCATTACCCTAGTCTGAGCTGCACTGAGAATAACCCTCGGCTTCGCATTCCATCTGGGACCCCCTGCCTGAAGTCACCCTGCCTCCAGGAGAATGTCAGCCTGCGTTCCGACTGCAACTAAAGCCCAGGTCCTCGTGTAACACTGCAGGCTTTTGAAGAGCCACGGGCCCGGAGGCCTAGCTGGGGCGATCCTTGGTTGAGACAGTTCGCTATTTGCAGAACACCCTGCTTTGAGGAGTTGATTCAGGCAAGGAACCACTGGGTCACCTGTGTCTGTTTGGACTTGTTAGAAAGCACAGGGATGTATGCTGCGTGTGCCCGTGGAAATGGGGGCCTGATGGAACTAGCCTTGCTTTCCCATTTTGAAAGCTCCATTCATGCTGCCTTGAAGCTACTTGAAATTGACTGCTGTTGACAGGCCACTAGCCACTGTAGGCATGGCTCTGGGAAGAAAAGGAGTTTTCTCTAGCTAAGCCGGGTGCTTCGATGGCCGGGGTGGAGCTCATCCTGCCACGCTCTAGAGCTAAAGGGAAACTCAACGTGAGTACTGGCCTCGAGGTAAGTCCCTGAGTAGCCGCGCAGAAATGGAGGCATGCAGCCCTTTCCACGAGGTCTTAGTCGCTGTTCTGCTTTATTGTATTTTATTTTTTTAATGTTTTATTGTTTTTTTAAGATTTATGTATTGATTGATTGATTGCTATGTTGGGTCTTCGTTTCTGTGCTAGGGCCCTCTCCAGTTGCGGTAAGTGGGGGCCACTCTTCATCGCGGTGCGTAGGCCTCTCACTATCGCGGCCTCTCTTGTTGCGGAGCACAGGGTCCAGAGGCGCAGGCTCAGTGGTTGTGTCTCACGTGCCCAGTTGCTCCGCGGCATGTGGGAACCTCCTAGACCAGGGCTCGAACCCGTGTCCCCTGCATTGGCAGGCAGATTCTCAACCACTGCGCCACCGGGGAAGCCCCTGTTCTGCTTTATTTTAAAAGAAGTACCCTTTTCAGGCCTCCTAGGCCCCTCGGGTGTGCATCATTTTCCCTCCAAGATCAGTGAGTACCTCCAGACCCCTGTGGGCCTGCTGAGCAACATCGAGGCCCAAAGGTCGGTCTCCCGTAGGCCCTCTGTGTATGCCGAGTGATGGGCAACACACTGCTCGTTCCTTAAGGAGAGCTACATTTCCAGAGCACCGGAACAGCCTCAGGACCACATTTCTAGGCAGTGCGACGTGCCATGGAAGTGTTCGTCATGGCTCCCGTCTGAGCTGCCATGAGAAAACACTGTGCTTAGAATTCTTCGAGGACCTCGTACCTGAAGTCACTCTGCTCGAGGAGAAAGCCAGCATCCTACCATGCTGTGGCGCTAACGGGACACTCAGCGTGAGCACTTGCCTCGAGGTAAGGCCCTGAATTGCCGTGCAGAAGCGGAGGCGTGCTGCAGTTTTCAGGAGGCCGTAGCCCCTGCTCAGCGTTAGTTTATTTATTTATTCATTTGTTTATCTATCTGTCTATCTAGTTCTTTATTTTCTTATGTAATTTATCATTTTTGTTTTACTGTGTTGGGTCTTAATTGCTGCATGTGAGCTTTCTCTAGTTGCAGCGAGAGGGGGCTACTCTTCGTTGCGGTGCGCGGGCTTCTCATTGCGGTGGCTCCTCTTGTTGTGGAGCAGAAGCTCTAGGCACGTGGACTTCAGTAGTTGTTGCATGCGGGCTCAGTCGTTGTGGCTCCCGGACTCTAGAGCGCAGGCTCAGTCGTTGTGGAGCACGGGCTTAGTTGCTCCGCAGCATGTGAGATCTTGGTGGACCAAGGCTCGAACCCACGTCCCCTGCATCGGCAGGTGGATTCCCAGCCACTGCACCACAAGCGAAGCCCCTGCTCTGCATTATTTTAACGTCAGTCCGCTTGGCAGGACATCTAGGAGCCTCGCGTGGGCACCCTATTCCCTGCAAGAACACTGAGTAACCCCAGGCCCCCATGGGCCCACTATGCCACATCCAGGCCCGTAGCCCTTCGGAGCCACTCTGTGTATGCCGAGTGTAGGGCAACAGACTGCACTCTTTCTTGGGACAGCTTGATTTCCTCAACACTCCCACAGGTCGACGAACACCTTTCTAGCAGGTCCAACATTCCGTGCAAGTCTGCCTCATTACCCTAGTCTGAGCTGCACTGAGAATAACCCTCGGCTTCGCATTCCATCTGGGACCCCCTGCCTGAAGTCACCCTGCCTCCAGGAGAATGTCAGCCTGCGTTCCGACTGCAACTAAAGCCCAGGTCCTCGTGTAACACTGCAGGCTTTTGAAGAGCCACGGGCCCGGAGGCCTAGCTGGGGCGATCCTTGGTTGAGACAGTTCGCTATTTGCAGAACACCCTGCTTTGAGGAGTTGATTCAGGGAAGGAACCACTGGGTCACCTGTGTCTGTTTGGACTTGTTAGAAAGCACAGGGATGTATGCTGCGTGTGCCCGTGGAAATGGGGGCCTGATGGAACTAGCCTTGCTTTCCCATTTTGAAAGCTCCATTCATGCTGCCTTGAAGCTACTTGAAATTGACTGCTGTTGACAGGCCACTAGCCACTGTAGGCATGGCTCTGGGAAGAAAAGGAGTTTTCTCTAGCTAAGCCGGGTGCTTCGATGGCCGGGGTGGAGCTCATCCTGCCACGCTCTAGAGCTAAAGGGAAACTCAACGTGAGTACTGGCCTCGAGGTAAGTCCCTGAGTAACCGCGCAGAAATGGAGGCATGCAGCCCTTTCCACGAGGTCTTAGTCGCTGTTCTGCTTTATTGTATTTTATTTTTTTAATGTTTTATTGTTTTTTTAAGATTTATGTATTGATTGATTGATTGCTATGTTGGGTCTTCGTTTCTGTGCTAGGGCCCTCTCCAGTTGCGGTAAGTGGGGGCCACTCTTCATCGCGGTGCGTAGGCCTCTCACTATCGCGGCCTCTCTTGTTGCGGAGCACAGGGTCCAGAGGCGCAGGCTCAGTGGTTGTGTCTCACGTGCCCAGTTGCTCCGCGGCATGTGGGAACCTCCTAGACCAGGGCTCGAACCCGTGTCCCCTGCATTGGCAGGCAGATTCTCAACCACTGCGCCACCGGGGAAGCCCCTGTTCTGCTTTATTTTAAAAGAAGTACCCTTTTCAGGCCTCCTAGGCCCCTCGGGTGTGCATCATTTTCCCTCCAAGATCAGTGAGTACCTCCAGACCCCTGTGGGCCTGCTGAGCATCATCGAGGCCCAAAGGTCGGTCTCCCGTAGGCCCTCTGTGTATGCCGAGTGATGGGCAACACACTGCTCGTTCCTTAAGGAGAGCTACATTTCCAGAGCACCGGAACAGCCTCAGGACCACATTTCTAGGCAGTGCGACGTGCCATGGAAGTGTTCGTCATGGCCCCCGTCTGAGCTGCCATGAGAAAACACTGTGCTTAGAATTCTTCGAGGACCTCGTACCTGAAGTCACTCTGCTCGAGGAGAAAGCCAGCATCCTACCATGCTGTGGCGCTAACGGGACACTCAGCGTGAGCACTTGCCTCGAGGTAAGGCCCAGAATTGCCGTGCAGAAGCGGAGGCGTGCTGCAGTTTACAGGAGGCCGTAGCCCCTGCTCAGCGTTAGTTTATTTATTTATTCATTTGTTTATCTATCTGTCTATCTAGTTCTTTATTTTCTTATGTAACTTATCATTTTTGTTTTACTGTGTTGGGTCTTAATTGGTGCATGTGAGCTTTCTCTACTTGTAGCGAGCGGGGGCTACTCTTCGTTGCGGTGCTCGGGCTTCTCATTGCGGTGGCTCCTCTTGTTGTGGAGCAGAAGCTCTAGGCACGTGGACTTCAGTAGTTGTTGCATGCGGGCTCAGTCGTTGTGGCTCCCGGACTCTAGAGCGCAGGCTCAGTCGTTGTGGAGCACGGGCTTAGTTGCTCCGCAGCATGTGAGATCTTGGTGGACCAAGGCTCGAACCCACGTCCCCTGCATCGGCAGGTGGATTCGCAGCCACTGCACCACAAGCGAAGCCCCTGCTCTGCATTATTTTAACGTCAGTCCGCTTGGCAGGACATCTAGGAGCCTCGCGTGGGCACCCTATTCCCTGCAAGAACACTGAGTAACCCCAGGCCCCCATGGGCCCGCTATGCCACATCCAGGCCCGTAGCCCTTCGGAGCCACTCTGTGTATGCCGAGTGTAGGGCAACAGACTGCACTCTTTCTTGGGACAGCTTGATTTCCTCAACACTCCCACAGGTTGACGAACACCTTTCTAGCAGGTCCAACATTCCGTGCAAGTCTGCCTCATTACCCTAGTCTGAGCTGCACTGAGAATAACCCTCGGCTTCGCATTCCATCTGGGACCCCCTGCCTGAAGTCACCCTGCCTCCAGGAGAATGTCAGCCTGCGTTCCGACTGCAACTAAAGCCCAGGTCCTCGTGTAACACTGCAGGCTTTTGAAGAGCCACGGGCCCGGAGGCCTAGCTGGGGCGATCCTTGGTTGAGACAGTTCGCTATTTGCAGAACACCCTGCTTTGAGGAGTTGATTCAGGCAAGGAACCACTGGGTCACCTGTGTCTGTTTGGACTTGTTAGAAAGCACAGGGATGTATGCTGCGTGTGCCCGTGGAAATGGGGGCCTGATGGAACTAGCCTTGCTTTCCCATTTTGAAAGCTCCATTCATGCTGCCTTGAAGCTACTTGAAATTGACTGCTGTTGACAGGCCACTAGCCACTGTAGGCATGGCTCTGGGAAGAAAAGGAGTTTTCTCTAGCTAAGCCGGGTGCTTCGATGGCCGGGGTGGAGCTCATCCTGCCACGCTCTAGAGCTAAAGGGAAACTCAACGTGAGTACTGGCCTCGAGGTAAGTCCCTGAGTAGCCGCGCAGAAATGGAGGCATGCAGCCCTTTCCACGAGGTCTTAGTCGCTGTTCTGCTTTATTGTATTTTATTTTTTTAATGTTTTATTGTTTTTTTAAGATTTATGTATTGATTGATTGATTGCTATGTTGGGTCTTCGTTTCTGTGCTAGGGCCCTCTCCAGTTGCGGTAAGTGGGGGCCACTCTTCATCGCGGTGCGTAGGCCTCTCACTATCGCGGCCTCTCTTGTTGCGGAGCACAGGGTCCAGAGGCGCAGGCTCAGTGGTTGTGTCTCACGTGCCCAGTTGCTCCGCGGCCTGTGGGAACCTCCTAGACCAGGGCTCGAACCCGTGTCCCCTGCATTGGCAGGCAGATTCTCAACCACTGCGCCACCGGGGAAGCCCCTGTTCTGCTTTATTTTAAAAGAAGTACCCTTTTCAGGCCTCCTAGGCCCCTCGGGTGTGCATCATTTTCCCTCCAAGATCAGTGAGTACCTCCAGACCCCTGTGGGCCTGCTGAGCAACATCGAGGCCCAAAGGTCGGTCTCCCGTAGGCCCTCTGTGTATGCCGAGTGATGGGCAACACACTGCTCGTTCCTTAAGGAGAGCTACATTTCCAGAGCACCGGAACAGCCTCAGGACCACATTTCTAGGCAGTGCGACGTGCCATGGAAGTGTTCGTCATGGCTCCCGTCTGAGCTGCCATGAGAAAACACTGTGCTTAGAATTCTTCGAGGACCTCGTACCTGAAGTCACTCTGCTCGAGGAGAAAGCCAGCATCCTACCATGCTGTGGCGCTAACGGGACACTCAGCGTGAGCACTTGCCTCGAGGTAAGGCCCTGAATTGCCGTGCAGAAGCGGAGGCGTGCTGCAGTTTTCAGGAGGCCGTAGCCCCTGCTCAGCGTTAGTTTATTTATTTATTCATTTGTTTATCTATCTGTCTATCTAGTTCTTTATTTTCTTATGTAATTTATCATTTTTGTTTTACTGTGTTGGGTCTTAATTTCTGCATGTGAGCTTTCTCTAGTTGCAGCGAGAGGGGGCTACTCTTCGTTGCGGTGCGCGGGCTTCTCATTGCGGTGGCTCCTCTTGTTGTGGAGCAGAAGCTCTAGGCACGTGGACTTCAGTAGTTGTTGCATGCGGGCTCAGTCGTTGTGGCTCCCGGACTCTAGAGCGCAGGCTCAGTCGTTGTGGAGCACGGGCTTAGTTGCTCCGCAGCATGTGAGATCTTGGTGGACCAAGGCTCGAACCCACGTCCCCTGCATCGGCAGGTGGATTCCCAGCCACTGCACCACAAGCGAAGCCCCTGCTCTGCATTATTTTAACGTCAGTCCGCTTGGCAGGACATCTAGGAGCCTCGCGTGGGCACCCTATTCCCTGCAAGAACACTGAGTAACCCCAGGCCCCCATGGGCCCGCTATGCCACATCCAGGCCCGTAGCCCTTCGGAGCCACTCTGTGTATGCCGAGTGTAGGGCAACAGACTGCACTCTTTCTTGGGACAGCTTGATTTCCTCAACACTCCCACAGGTCGACGAACACCTTTCTAGCAGGTCCAACATTCCGTGCAAGTCTGCCTCATTACCCTAGTCTGAGCTGCACTGAGAATAACCCTCGGCTTCGCATTCCATCTGGGACCCCCTGCCTGAAGTCACCCTGCCTCCAGGAGAATGTCAGCCTGCGTTCCGACTGCAACTAAAGCCCAGGTCCTCGTGTAACACTGCAGGCTTTTGAAGAGCCACGGGCCCGGAGGCCTAGCTGGGGCGATCCTTGGTTGAGACAGTTCGCTATTTGCAGAACACCCTGCTTTGAGGAGTTGATTCAGGGAAGGAACCACTGGGTCACCTGTGTCTGTTTGGACTTGTTAGAAAGCACAGGGATGTATGCTGCGTGTGCCCGTGGAAATGGGGGCCTGATGGAACTAGCCTTGCTTTCCCATTTTGAAAGCTCCATTCATGCTGCCTTGAAGCTACTTGAAATTGACTGCTGTTGACAGGCCACTAGCCACTGTAGGCATGGCTCTGGGAAGAAAAGGAGTTTTCTCTAGCTAAGCCGGGTGCTTCGATGGCCGGGGTGGAGCTCATCCTGCCACGCTCTAGAGCTAAAGGGAAACTCAACGTGAGTACTGGCCTCGAGGTAAGTCCCTGAGTAACCGCGCAGAAATGGAGGCATGCAGCCCTTTCCACGAGGTCTTAGTCGCTGTTCTGCTTTATTGTATTTTATTTTTTTAATGTTTTATTGTTTTTTTAAGATTTATGTATTGATTGATTGATTGCTATGTTGGGTCTTCGTTTCTGTGCTAGGGCCCTCTCCAGTTGCGGTAAGTGGGGGCCACTCTTCATCGCGGTGCGTAGGCCTCTCACTATCGCGGCCTCTCTTGTTGCGGAGCACAGGGTCCAGAGGCGCAGGCTCAGTGGTTGTGTCTCACGTGCCCAGTTGCTCCGCGGCATGTGGGAACCTCCTAGACCAGGGCTCGAACCCGTGTCCCCTGCATTGGCAGGCAGATTCTCAACCACTGCGCCACCGGGGAAGCCCCTGTTCTGCTTTATTTTAAAAGAAGTACCCTTTTCAGGCCTCCTAGGCCCCTCGGGTGTGCATCATTTTCCCTCCAAGATCAGTGAGTACCTCCAGACCCCTGTGGGCCTGCTGAGCAACATCGAGGCCCAAAGGTCGGTCTCCCGTAGGCCCTCTGTGTATGCCGAGTGATGGGCAACACACTGCTCGTTCCTTAAGGAGAGCTACATTTCCAGAGCACCGGAACAGCCTCAGGACCACATTTCTAGGCAGTGCGACGTGCCATGGAAGTGTTCGTCATGGCCCCCGTCTGAGCTGCCATGAGAAAACACTGTGCTTAGAATTCTTCGAGGACCTCGTACCTGAAGTCACTCTGCTCGAGGAGAAAGCCAGCATCCTACCATGCTGTGGCGCTAACGGGACACTCAGCGTGAGCACTTGCCTCGAGGTAAGGCCCAGAATTGCCGTGCAGAAGCGGAGGCGTGCTGCAGTTTTCAGGAGGCCGTAGCCCCTGCTCAGCGTTAGTTTATTTATTTATTCATTTGTTTATCTATCTGTCTATCTAGTTCTTTATTTTCTTATGTAATTTATCATTTTTGTTTTACTGTGTTGGGTCTTAATTGCTGCATGTGAGCTTTCTCTAGTTGCAGCGAGAGGGGGCTACTCTTCGTTGCGGTGCGCGGGCTTCTCATTGCGGTGGCTCCTCTTGTTGTGGAGCAGAAGCTCTAGGCACGTGGACTTCAGTAGTTGTTGCATGCGGGCTCAGTCGTTGTGGCTCCCGGACTCTAGAGCGCAGGCTCAGTCGTTGTGGAGCACGGGCTTAGTTGCTCCGCAGCATGTGAGATCTTGGTGGACCAAGGCTCGAACCCACGTCCCCTGCTTCGGCAGGTGGATTCCCAGCCACTGCACCACAAGCGAAGCCCCTGCTCTGCATTATTTTAACGTCAGTCCGCTTGGCAGGACATCTAGGAGCCTCGCGTGGGCACCCTATTCCCTGCAAGAACACTGAGTAACCCCAGGCCCCCATGGGCCCACTATGCCACATCCAGGCCCGTAGCCCTTCGGAGCCACTCTGTGTATGCCGAGTGTAGGGCAACAGACTGCACTCTTTCTTGGGACAGCTTGATTTCCTCAACACTCCCACAGGTCGACGAACACCTTTCTAGCAGGTCCAACATTCCGTGCAAGTCTGCCTCATTACCCTAGTCTGAGCTGCACTGAGAATAACCCTCGGCTTCGCATTCCATCTGGGACCCCCTGCCTGAAGTCACCCTGCCTCCAGGAGAATGTCAGCCTGCGTTCCGACTGCAACTAAAGCCCAGGTCCTCGTGTAACACTGCAGGCTTTTGAAGAGCCACGGGCCCGGAGGCCTAGCTGGGGCGATCCTTGGTTGAGACAGTTCGCTATTTGCAGAACACCCTGCTTTGAGGAGTTGATTCAGGGAAGGAACCACTGGGTCACCTGTGTCTGTTTGGACTTGTTAGAAAGCACAGGGATGTATGCTGCGTGTGCCCGTGGAAATGGGGGCCTGATGGAACTAGCCTTGCTTTCCCATTTTGAAAGCTCCATTCATGCTGCCTTGAAGCTACTTGAAATTGACTGCTGTTGACAGGCCACTAGCCACTGTAGGCATGGCTCTGGGAAGAAAAGGAGTTTTCTCTAGCTAAGCCAGGTGCTTCGATGGCCGGGGTGGAGCTCATCCTGCCACGCTCTAGAGGTAAAGGGAAACTCAACGTGAGTATTGGCCTCGAGGTAAGTCCCTGAGTAGCCGCGCAGAAATGGAGGCATGCAGCCCTTTTCACGAGGTCTTAGTCGCTGTTCTGCTTTATTGTATTTTATTTTTTTAATGTTTTATTGTTTTTTTAAGATTTATGTATTGATTGATTGATTGCTATGTTGGGTCTTCGTTTCTGTGCCAGGGCCCTCTCCAGTTGCGGTAAGTGGGGGCCACTCTTCATCGCGGTGCGTAGGCCTCTCACTATCGCGGCCTCTCTTGTTGCGGAGCACACGGTCCAGAGGCGCAGGCTCAGTGGTTGTGTCTCACGTGACCAGTTGCTCCGCGGCATGTGGGAACCTCCTAGACCAGGGCTCGAACCCGTGTCCCCTGCATTGGCAGGCAGATTCTCAACCACTGCGCCACCGGGGAAGCCCCTGTTCTGCTTTATTTTAAAAGAAGTACCCTTTTCAGGCCTCCTAGGCCCCTCGGGTGTGCATCATTTTCCCTCCAAGATCAGTGAGTACCTCCAGACCCCTGTGGGCCTGCTGAGCAACATCGAGGCCCAAAGGTCGGTCTCCCGTAGGCCCTCTGTGTATGCCGAGTGATGGGCAACACACTGCTCGTTCCTTAAGGAGAGCTACATTTCCAGAGCACCGGAACAGCCTCAGGACCACATTTCTAGGCAGTGCGACGTGCCATGGAAGTGTTCGTCATGGCCCCCGTCTGAGCTGCCATGAGAAAACACTGTGCTTAGAATTCTTCGAGGACCTCGTACCTGAAGTCACTCTGCTCGAGGAGAAAGCCAGCATCCTACCATGCTGTGGCGCTAACGGGACACTCAGCGTGAGCACTTGCCTCGAGGTAATGCCCAGAATTGCCGTGCAGAAGCGGAGGCATGCTGCAGTTTTCAGGAGGCCGTAGCCCCTGCTCAGCGTTAGTTTATTTATTTATTCATTTGTTTATCTATCTGTCTATCTAGTTCTTTATTTTCTTATGTAACTTATCATTTTTGTTTTACTGTGTTGGGTCTTAATTGGTGCATGTGAGCTTTCTCTACTTGTAGCGAGCGGGGGCTACTCTTCGTTGCGGTGCTCGGGCTTCTCATTGCGGTGGCTCCTCTTGTTGTGGAGCAGAAGCTCTAGGCACGTGGACTTCAGTAGTTGTTGCATGCGGGCTCAGTCGTTGTGGCTCCCGGACTCTAGAGCGCAGGCTCAGTCGTTGTGGAGCACGGGCTTAGTTGCTCCGCAGCATGTGAGATCTTGGTGGACCAAGGCTCGAACCCACGTCCCCTGCATCGGCAGGTGGATTCGCAGCCACTGCACCACAAGCGAAGCCCCTGCTCTGCATTATTTTAACGTCAGTCCGCTTGGCAGGACATCTAGGAGCCTCGCGTGGGCACCCTATTCCCTGCAAGAACACTGAGTAACCCCAGGCCCCCATGGGCCCGCTATGCCACATCCAGGCCCGTAGCCCTTCGGAGCCACTCTGTGTATGCCGAGTGTAGGGCAACAGACTGCACTCTTTCTTGGGACAGCTTGATTTCCTCAACACTCCCACAGGTTGACGAACACCTTTCTAGCAGGTCCAACATTCCGTGCAAGTCTGCCTCATTACCCTAGTCTGAGCTGCACTGAGAATAACCCTCGGCTTCGCATTCCATCTGGGACCCCCTGCCTGAAGTCACCCTGCCTCCAGGAGAATGTCAGCCTGCGTTCCGACTGCAACTAAAGCCCAGGTCCTCGTGTAACACTGCAGGCTTTTGAAGAGCCACGGGCCCGGAGGCCTAGCTGGGGCGATCCTTGGTTGAGACAGTTCGCTATTTGCAGAACACCCTGCTTTGAGGAGTTGATTCAGGCAAGGAACCACTGGGTCACCTGTGTCTGTTTGGACTTGTTAGAAAGCACAGGGATGTATGCTGCGTGTGCCCGTGGAAATGGGGGCCTGATGGAACTAGCCTTGCTTTCCCATTTTGAAAGCTCCATTCATGCTGCCTTGAAGCTACTTGAAATTGACTGCTGTTGACAGGCCACTAGCCACTGTAGGCATGGCTCTGGGAAGAAAAGGAGTTTTCTCTAGCTAAGCCGGGTGCTTCGATGGCCGGGGTGGAGCTCATCCTGCCACGCTCTAGAGCTAAAGGGAAACTCAACGTGAGTACTGGCCTCGAGGTAAGTCCCTGAGTAGCCGCGCAGAAATGGAGGCATGCAGCCCTTTCCACGAGGTCTTAGTCGCTGTTCTGCTTTATTGTATTTTATTTTTTTAATGTTTTATTGTTTTTTTAAGATTTATGTATTGATTGATTGATTGCTATGTTGGGTCTTCGTTTCTGTGCTAGGGCCCTCTCCAGTTGCGGTAAGTGGGGGCCACTCTTCATCGCGGTGCGTAGGCCTCTCACTATCGCGGCCTCTCTTGTTGCGGAGCACAGGGTCCAGAGGCGCAGGCTCAGTGGTTGTGTCTCACGTGCCCAGTTGCTCCGCGGCATGTGGGAACCTCCTAGACCAGGGCTCGAACCCGTGTCCCCTGCATTGGCAGGCAGATTCTCAACCACTGCGCCACCGGGGAAGCCCCTGTTCTGCTTTATTTTAAAAGAAGTACCCTTTTCAGGCCTCCTAGGCCCCTCGGGTGTGCATCATTTTCCCTCCAAGATCAGTGAGTACCTCCAGACCCCTGTGGGCCTGCTGAGCAACATCGAGGCCCAAAGGTCGGTCTCCCGTAGGCCCTCTGTGTATGCCGAGTGATGGGCAACACACTGCTCGTTCCTTAAGGAGAGCTACATTTCCAGAGCACCGGAACAGCCTCAGGACCACATTTCTAGGCAGTGCGACGTGCCATGGAAGTGTTCGTCATGGCTCCCGTCTGAGCTGCCATGAGAAAACACTGTGCTTAGAATTCTTCGAGGACCTCGTACCTGAAGTCACTCTGCTCGAGGAGAAAGCCAGCATCCTACCATGCTGTGGCGCTAACGGGACACTCAGCGTGAGCACTTGCCTCGAGGTAAGGCCCTGAATTGCCGTGCAGAAGCGGAGGCGTGCTGCAGTTTTCAGGAGGCCGTAGCCCCTGCTCAGCGTTAGTTTATTTATTTATTCATTTGTTTATCTATCTGTCTATCTAGTTCTTTATTTTCTTATGTAATTTATCATTTTTGTTTTACTGTGTTGGGTCTTAATTTCTGCATGTGAGCTTTCTCTAGTTGCAGCGAGAGGGGGCTACTCTTCGTTGCGGTGCGCGGGCTTCTCATTGCGGTGGCTCCTCTTGTTGTGGAGCAGAAGCTCTAGGCACGTGGACTTCAGTAGTTGTTGCATGCGGGCTCAGTCGTTGTGGCTCCCGGACTCTAGAGCGCAGGCTCAGTCGTTGTGGAGCACGGGCTTAGTTGCTCCGCAGCATGTGAGATCTTGGTGGACCAAGGCTCGAACCCACGTCCCCTGCATCGGCAGGTGGATTCCCAGCCACTGCACCACAAGCGAAGCCCCTGCTCTGCATTATTTTAACGTCAGTCCGCTTGGCAGGACATCTAGGAGCCTCGCGTGGGCACCCTATTCCCTGCAAGAACACTGAGTAACCCCAGGCCCCCATGGGCCCGCTATGCCACATCCAGGCCCGTAGCCCTTCGGAGCCACTCTGTGTATGCCGAGTGTAGGGCAACAGACTGCACTCTTTCTTGGGACAGCTTGATTTCCTCAACACTCCCACAGGTCGACGAACACCTTTCTAGCAGGTCCAACATTCCGTGCAAGTCTGCCTCATTACCCTAGTCTGAGCTGCACTGAGAATAACCCTCGGCTTCGCATTCCATCTGGGACCCCCTGCCTGAAGTCACCCTGCCTCCAGGAGAATGTCAGCCTGCGTTCCGACTGCAACTAAAGCCCAGGTCCTCGTGTAACACTGCAGGCTTTTGAAGAGCCACGGGCCCGGAGGCCTAGCTGGGGCGATCCTTGGTTGAGACAGTTCGCTATTTGCAGAACACCCTGCTTTGAGGAGTTGATTCAGGGAAGGAACCACTGGGTCACCTGTGTCTGTTTGGACTTGTTAGAAAGCACAGGGATGTATGCTGCGTGTGCCCGTGGAAATGGGGGCCTGATGGAACTAGCCTTGCTTTCCCATTTTGAAAGCTCCATTCATGCTGCCTTGAAGCTACTTGAAATTGACTGCTGTTGACAGGCCACTAGCCACTGTAGGCATGGCTCTGGGAAGAAAAGGAGTTTTCTCTAGCTAAGCCGGGTGCTTCGATGGCCGGGGTGGAGCTCATCCTGCCACGCTCTAGAGCTAAAGGGAAACTCAACGTGAGTACTGGCCTCGAGGTAAGTCCCTGAGTAACCGCGCAGAAATGGAGGCATGCAGCCCTTTCCACGAGGTCTTAGTCGCTGTTCTGCTTTATTGTATTTTATTTTTTTAATGTTTTATTGTTTTTTTAAGATTTATGTATTGATTGATTGATTGCTATGTTGGGTCTTCGTTTCTGTGCTAGGGCCCTCTCCAGTTGCGGTAAGTGGGGGCCACTCTTCATCGCGGTGCGTAGGCCTCTCACTATCGCGGCCTCTCTTGTTGCGGAGCACAGGGTCCAGAGGCGCAGGCTCAGTGGTTGTGTCTCACGTGCCCAGTTGCTCCGCGGCATGTGGGAACCTCCTAGACCAGGGCTCGAACCCGTGTCCCCTGCATTGGCAGGCAGATTCTCAACCACTGCGCCACCGGGGAAGCCCCTGTTCTGCTTTATTTTAAAAGAAGTACCCTTTTCAGGCCTCCTAGGCCCCTCGGGTGTGCATCATTTTCCCTCCAAGATCAGTGAGTACCTCCAGACCCCTGTGGGCCTGCTGAGCAACATCGAGGCCCAAAGGTCGGTCTCCCGTAGGCCCTCTGTGTATGCCGAGTGATGGGCAACACACTGCTCGTTCCTTAAGGAGAGCTACATTTCCAGAGCACCGGAACAGCCTCAGGACCACATTTCTAGGCAGTGCGACGTGCCATGGAAGTGTTCGTCATGGCCCCCGTCTGAGCTGCCATGAGAAAACACTGTGCTTAGAATTCTTCGAGGACCTCGTACCTGAAGTCACTCTGCTCGAGGAGAAAGCCAGCATCCTACCATGCTGTGGCGCTAACGGGACACTCAGCGTGAGCACTTGCCTCGAGGTAAGGCCCAGAATTGCCGTGCAGAAGCGGAGGCGTGCTGCAGTTTTCAGGAGGCCGTAGCCCCTGCTCAGCGTTAGTTTATTTATTTATTCATTTGTTTATCTATCTGTCTATCTAGTTCTTTATTTTCTTATGTAATTTATCATTTTTGTTTTACTGTGTTGGGTCTTAATTGCTGCATGTGAGCTTTCTCTAGTTGCAGCGAGAGGGGGCTACTCTTCGTTGCGGTGCGCGGGCTTCTCATTGCGGTGGCTCCTCTTGTTGTGGAGCAGAAGCTCTAGGCACGTGGACTTCAGTAGTTGTTGCATGCGGGCTCAGTCGTTGTGGCTCCCGGACTCTAGAGCGCAGGCTCAGTCGTTGTGGAGCACGGGCTTAGTTGCTCCGCAGCATGTGAGATCTTGGTGGACCAAGGCTCGAACCCACGTCCCCTGCTTCGGCAGGTGGATTCCCAGCCACTGCACCACAAGCGAAGCCCCTGCTCTGCATTATTTTAACGTCAGTCCGCTTGGCAGGACATCTAGGAGCCTCGCGTGGGCACCCTATTCCCTGCAAGAACACTGAGTAACCCCAGGCCCCCATGGGCCCACTATGCCACATCCAGGCCCGTAGCCCTTCGGAGCCACTCTGTGTATGCCGAGTGTAGGGCAACAGACTGCACTCTTTCTTGGGACAGCTTGATTTCCTCAACACTCCCACAGGTCGACGAACACCTTTCTAGCAGGTCCAACATTCCGTGCAAGTCTGCCTCATTACCCTAGTCTGAGCTGCACTGAGAATAACCCTCGGCTTCGCATTCCATCTGGGACCCCCTGCCTGAAGTCACCCTGCCTCCAGGAGAATGTCAGCCTGCGTTCCGACTGCAACTAAAGCCCAGGTCCTCGTGTAACACTGCAGGCTTTTGAAGAGCCACGGGCCCGGAGGCCTAGCTGGGGCGATCCTTGGTTGAGACAGTTCGCTATTTGCAGAACACCCTGCTTTGAGGAGTTGATTCAGGGAAGGAACCACTGGGTCACCTGTGTCTGTTTGGACTTGTTAGAAAGCACAGGGATGTATGCTGCGTGTGCCCGTGGAAATGGGGGCCTGATGGAACTAGCCTTGCTTTCCCATTTTGAAAGCTCCATTCATGCTGCCTTGAAGCTACTTGAAATTGACTGCTGTTGACAGGCCACTAGCCACTGTAGGCATGGCTCTGGGAAGAAAAGGAGTTTTCTCTAGCTAAGCCAGGTGCTTCGATGGCCGGGGTGGAGCTCATCCTGCCACGCTCTAGAGGTAAAGGGAAACTCAACGTGAGTATTGGCCTCGAGGTAAGTCCCTGAGTAGCCGCGCAGAAATGGAGGCATGCAGCCCTTTTCACGAGGTCTTAGTCGCTGTTCTGCTTTATTGTATTTTATTTTTTTAATGTTTTATTGTTTTTTTAAGATTTATGTATTGATTGATTGATTGCTATGTTGGGTCTTCGTTTCTGTGCCAGGGCCCTCTCCAGTTGCGGTAAGTGGGGGCCACTCTTCATCGCGGTGCGTAGGCCTCTCACTATCGCGGCCTCTCTTGTTGCGGAGCACACGGTCCAGAGGCGCAGGCTCAGTGGTTGTGTCTCACGTGACCAGTTGCTCCGCGGCATGTGGGAACCTCCTAGACCAGGGCTCGAACCCGTGTCCCCTGCATTGGCAGGCAGATTCTCAACCACTGCGCCACCGGGGAAGCCCCTGTTCTGCTTTATTTTAAAAGAAGTACCCTTTTCAGGCCTCCTAGGCCCCTCGGGTGTGCATCATTTTCCCTCCAAGATCAGTGAGTACCTCCAGACCCCTGTGGGCCTGCTGAGCAACATCGAGGCCCAAAGGTCGGTCTCCCGTAGGCCCTCTGTGTATGCCGAGTGATGGGCAACACACTGCTCGTTCCTTAAGGAGAGCTACATTTCCAGAGCACCGGAACAGCCTCAGGACCACATTTCTAGGCAGTGCGACGTGCCATGGAAGTGTTCGTCATGGCCCCCGTCTGAGCTGCCATGAGAAAACACTGTGCTTAGAATTCTTCGAGGACCTCGTACCTGAAGTCACTCTGCTCGAGGAGAAAGCCAGCATCCTACCATGCTGTGGCGCTAACGGGACACTCAGCGTGAGCACTTGCCTCGAGGTAATGCCCAGAATTGCCGTGCAGAAGCGGAGGCATGCTGCAGTTTTCAGGAGGCCGTAGCCCCTGCTCAGCGTTAGTTTATTTATTTATTCATTTGTTTATCTATCTGTCTATCTAGTTCTTTATTTTCTTATGTAATTTATCATTTTTGTTTTACTGTGTTGGGTCTT
Organism: Balaenoptera physalus; assembly: GCF_965194825.1. Classification (NCBI taxonomy): domain Eukaryota; kingdom Metazoa; phylum Chordata; class Mammalia; order Artiodactyla; family Balaenopteridae; genus Balaenoptera; species Balaenoptera physalus. The sequence goes on from NC_138890.1 coordinate 178,835,222, forward strand.
AATTGCTGCATGTGAGCTTTCTCTACTTGTAGCGAGCGGGGGCTACTCTTCGTTGCGGTGCTCGGGCTTCTCATTGCGGTGGCTCCTCTTGTTGTGGAGCAGAAGCTCTAGGCACGTGGACTTCAGTAGTTGTTGCATGCGGGCTCAGTCGTTGTGGCTCCCAGACTCTAGAGCGCAGGCTCAGTCGTTGTGGAGCACGGGCTTAGTTGCTCCGCAGCATGTGAGATCTTGGTGGACCAAGGCTCGAACCCACGTCCCCTGCATCGGCAGGTGGATTCCCAGCCACTGCACCACAAGCGAAGCCCCTGCTCTGCATTATTTTAACGTCAGTCCGCTTGGCAGGACATCTAGGAGCCTCGCGTGGGCACCCTATTCCCTGCAAGAACACTGAGTAACCCCAGGCCCCCATGGGCCCGCTCTGCCACATCCAGGCCCGTAGCCCTTCGGAGCCACTCTGTGTATGCCGAGTGTAGGGCAACAGACTGCACTCTTTCTTGGGACAGCTTGATTTCCTCAACACTCCCACAGGTCGACGAACACCTTTCTAGCAGGTCCAACATTCCGTGCAAGTCTGCCTCATTACCCTAGTCTGAGCTGCACTGAGAATAACCCTCGGCTTCGCATTCCATCTGGGACCCCCTGCCTGAAGTCACCCTGCCTCCAGGAGAATGTCAGCCTGCGTTCCGACTGCAACTAAAGCCCAGGTCCTCGTGTAACACTGCAGGCTTTTGAAGAGCCATGGGCCCGGAGGCCTAGCTGGGGCGATCCTTGGTTGAGACAGTTCGCTATTTGCAGAACACCCTGCTTCGAGGAGTTGATTCAGGGAAGGAACCACTGGGTCACCTGTGTCTGTTTGGACTTGTTAGAAAGCACAGGGATGTATGCTGCGTGTGCCCGTGGAAATGGGGGCCTGATGGAACTAGCCTTGCTTTCCCATTTTGAAAGCTCCATTCATGCTGCCTTGAAGCTACTTGAAATTGACTGCTGTTGATAGGCCACTAGCCACTGTAGGCATGGCTCTGGGAAGAAAAGGAGTTTTCTCTAGCTAAGCCGGGTGCTTCGATGGCCGGGGTGGAGCTCATCCTGCCACGCTCTAGAGCTAAAGGGAAACTCAACGTGAGTACTGGCCTCGAGGTAAGTCCCTGAGTAGCCGCGCAGAAATGGAGGCATGCAGCCCTTTCCACGAGGTCTTAGTCGCTGTTCTGCTTTATTGTATTTTATTTTTTTAATGTTTTATTGTTTTTTTAAGATTTATGTATTGATTGATTGATTGCTATGTTGGGTCTTCGTTTCTGTGCTAGGGCCCTCTCCAGTTGCGGTAAGTGGGGGCCACTCTTCATCGCGGTGCGTAGGCCTCTCACTATCGCGGCCTCTCTTGTTGCGGAGCACAGGGTCCAGAGGCGCAGGCTCAGTGGTTGTGTCTCACGTGCCCAGTTGCTCCGCGGCCTGTGGGAACCTCCTAGACCAGGGCTCGAACCCGTGTCCCCTGCATTGGCAGGCAGATTCTCAACCACTGCGCCACCGGGGAAGCCCCTGTTCTGCTTTATTTTAAAAGAAGTACCCTTTTCAGGCCTCCTAGGCCCCTCGGGTGTGCATCATTTTCCCTCCAAGATCAGTGAGTACCTCCAGACCCCTATGGGCCTGCTGAGCAACATCGAGGCCCAAAGGTCAGTCTCCCGTAGGCCCTCTGTGTATGCCGAGTGATGGGCAACACACTGCTCGTTCCTTAAGGAGAGCTACATTTCCAGAGCACCGGAACAGCCTCAGGACCACATTTCTAGGCAGTGCGACGTGCCATGGAAGTGTTCGTCATGGCCCCCGTCTGAGCTGCCATGAGAAAACACTGTGCTTAGAATTCTTCGAGGACCTCGTACCTGAAGTCACTCTGCTCGAGGAGAAAGCCAGCATCCTACCATGCTGTGGCGCTAACGGGACACTCAGCGTGAGCACTTGCCTCGAGGTAAGGCCCAGAATTGCCGTGCAGAAGCGGAGGCGTGCTGCAGTTTTCAGGAGGCCGTAGCCCCTGCTCAGCGTTAGTTTATTTATTTATTCATTTGTTTATCTATCTGTCTATCTAGTTCTTTATTTTCTTATGTAATTTATCATTTTTGTTTTACTGTGATGGGTCTTAATTGCTGCATGTGAGCTTTCTCTAGTTGCAGCGAGAGGGGGCTACTCTTCGTTGCGGTGCGCGGGCTTCTCATTGCGGTGGCTCCTCTTGTTGTGGAGCAGAAGCTCTAGGCACGTGGACTTCAGTAGTTGTTGCATGCGGGCTCAGTCGTTGTGGCTCCCGGACTCTAGAGCGCAGGCTCAGTCGTTGTGGAGCACGGGCTTAGTTGCTCCGCAGCATGTGAGATCTTGGTGGACCAAGGCTCGAACCCACGTCCCCTGCATCGGCAGGTGGATTCCCAGCCACTGCACCACAAGCGAAGCCCCTGCTCTGCATTATTTTAACGTCAGTCCGCTTGGCAGGACATCTAGGAGCCTCGCGTGGGCACCCTATTCCCTGCAAGAACACTGAGTAACCCCAGGCCCCCATGGGCCCACTATGCCACATCCAGGCCCGTAGCCCTTCGGAGCCACTCTGTGTATGCCGAGTGTAGGGCAACAGACTGCACTCTTTCTTGGGACAGCTTGATTTCCTCAACACTCCCACAGGTCGACGAACACCTTTCTAGCAGGTCCAACATTCCGTGCAAGTCTGCCTCATTACCCTAGTCTGAGCTGCACTGAGAATAACCCTCGGCTTCGCATTCCATCTGGGACCCCCTGCCTGAAGTCACCCTGCCTCCAGGAGAATGTCAGCCTGCGTTCCGACTGCAACTAAAGCCCAGGTCCTCGTGTAACACTGCAGGCTTTTGAAGAGCCACGGGCCCGGAGGCCTAGCTGGGGCGATCCTTGGTTGAGACAGTTCACTATTTGCAGAACACCCTGCTTTGAGGAGTTGATTCAGGGAAGGAACCACTGGGTCACCTGTGTCTGTTTGGACTTGTTAGAAAGCACAGGGATGTATGCTGCGTGTGCCCGTGGAAATGGGGGCCTGATGGAACTAGCCTTGCTTTCCCATTTTGAAAGCTCCATTCATGCTGCCTTGAAGCTACTTGAAATTGACTGCTGTTGACAGGCCACTAGCCACTGTAGGCATGGCTCTGGGAAGAAAAGGAGTTTTCTCTAGCTAAGCCGGGTGCTTCGATGGCCGGGGTGGAGCTCATCCTGCCACGCTCTAGAGCTAAAGGGAAACTCAACGTGAGTACTGGCCTCGAGGTAAGTCCCTGAGTAGCCGCGCAGAAATGGAGGCATGCAGCCCTTTCCACGAGGTCTTAGTCGCTGTTCTGCTTTATTGTATTTTATTTTTTTAATGTTTTATTGTTTTTTTAAGATTTATGTATTGATTGATTGATTGCTATGTTGGGTCTTCGTTTCTGTGCCAGGGCCCTCTCCAGTTGCGGTAAGTGGGGGCCACTCTTCATCGCGGTGCGTAGGCCTCTCACTATCGCGGCCTCTCTTGTTGCGGAGCACAGGGTCCAGAGGCGCAGGCTCAGTGGTTGTGTCTCACGTGCCCAGTTGCTCCGCGGCATGTGGGAACCTCCTAGACCAGGGCTCGAACCCGTGTCCCCTGCATTGGCAGGCAGATTCTCAACCACTGCGCCACCGGGGAAGCCCCTGTTCTGCTTTATTTTAAAAGAAGTACCCTTTTCAGGCCTCCTAGGCCCCTCGGGTGTGCATCATTTTCCCTCCAAGATCAGTGAGTACCTCCAGACCCCTGTGGGCCTGCTGAGCATCATCGAGGCCCAAAGGTCGGTCTCCCGTAGGCCCTCTGTGTATGCCGAGTGATGGGCAACACACTGCTCGTTCCTTAAGGAGAGCTACATTTCCAGAGCACCGGAACAGCCTCAGGACCACATTTCTAGGCAGTGCGACGTGCCATGGAAGTGTTCGTCATGGCCCCCGTCTGAGCTGCCATGAGAAAACACTGTGCTTAGAATTCTTCGAGGACCTCGTACCTGAAGTCACTCTGCTCGAGGAGAAAGCCAGCATCCTACCATGCTGTGGCGCTAACGGGACACTCAGCGTGAGCACTTGCCTCGAGGTAAGGCCCAGAATTGCCGTGCAGAAGCGGAGGCGTGCTGCAGTTTACAGGAGGCCGTAGCCCCTGCTCAGCGTTAGTTTATTTATTTATTCATTTGTTTATCTATCTGTCTATCTAGTTCTTTATTTTCTTATGTAACTTATCATTTTTGTTTTACTGTGTTGGGTCTTAATTGGTGCATGTGAGCTTTCTCTACTTGTAGCGAGCGGGGGCTACTCTTCGTTGCGGTGCGCGGGCTTCTCATTGCGGTGGCTCCTCTTGTTGTGGAGCAGAAGCTCTAGGCACGTGGACTTCAGTAGTTGTTGCATGCGGGCTCAGTCGTTGTGGCTCCCGGACTCTAGAGCGCAGGCTCAGTCGTTGTGGAGCACGGGCTTAGTTGCTCCGCAGCATGTGAGATCTTGGTGGACCAAGGCTCGAACCCACGTCCCCTGCATCGGCAGGTGGATTCCCAGCCACTGCACCACAAGCGAAGCCCCTGCTCTGCATTATTTTAACGTCAGTCCGCTTGGCAGGACATCTAGGAGCCTCGCGTGGGCACCCTATTCCCTGCAAGAACACTGAGTAACCCCAGGCCCCCATGGGCCCGCTATGCCACATCCAGGCCCGTAGCCCTTCGGAGCCACTCTGTGTATGCCGAGTGTAGGGCAACAGACTGCACTCTTTCTTGGGACAGCTTGATTTCCTCAACACTCCCACAGGTTGACGAACACCTTTCTAGCACGTCCAACATTCCGTGCAAGTCTGCCTCATTACCCTAGTCTGAGCTGCACTGAGAATAACCCTCGGCTTCGCATTCCATCTGGGACCCCCTGCCTGAAGTCACCCTGCCTCCAGGAGAATGTCAGCCTGCGTTCCGACTGCAACTAAAGCCCAGGTCCTCGTGTAACACTGCAGGCTTTTGAAGAGCCACGGGCCCGGAGGCCTAGCTGGGGCGATCCTTGGTTGAGACAGTTCGCTATTTGCAGAACACCCTGCTTTGAGGAGTTGATTCAGGCAAGGAACCACTGGGTCACCTGTGTCTGTTTGGACTTGTTAGAAAGCACAGGGATGTATGCTGCGTGTGCCCGTGGAAATGGGGGCCTGATGGAACTAGCCTTGCTTTCCCATTTTGAAAGCTCCATTCATGCTGCCTTGAAGCTACTTGAAATTGACTGCTGTTGACAGGCCACTAGCCACTGTAGGCATGGCTCTGGGAAGAAAAGGAGTTTTCTCTAGCTAAGCCAGGTGCTTCGATGGCCGGGGTGGAGCTCATCCTGCCACGCTCTAGAGGTAAAGGGAAACTCAACGTGAGTACTGGCCTCGAGGTATGTCCCTGAGTAGCCGCGCAGAAATGGAGGCATGCAGCCCTTTCCACGAGGTCTTAGTCGCTGTTCTGCTTTATTGTATTTTATTTTTTTAATGTTTTATTGTTTTTTTAAGATTTATGTATTGATTGATTGATTGCTATGTTGGGTCTTCGTTTCTGTGCTAGGGCCCTCTCCAGTTGCGGTAAGTGGGGGCCACTCTTCATCGCGGTGCGTAGGCCTCTCACTATCGCGGCCTCTCTTGTTGCGGAGCACAGGGTCCAGAGGCGCAGGCTCAGTGGTTGTGTCTCACGTGCCCAGTTGCTCCGCGGCATGTGGGAACCTCCTAGACCAGGGCTCGAACCCGTGTCCCCTGCATTGGCAGGCAGATTCTCAACCACTGCGCCACCGGGGAAGCCCCTGTTCTGCTTTATTTTAAAAGAAGTACCCTTTTCAGGCCTCCTAGGCCCCTCGGGTGTGCATCATTTTCCCTCCAAGATCAGTGAGTACCTCCAGACCCCTGTGGGCCTGCTGAGCAACATCGAGGCCCAAAGGTCGGTCTCCCGTAGGCCCTCTGTGTATGCCGAGTGATGGGCAACACACTGCTCGTTCCTTAAGGAGAGCTACATTTCCAGAGCACCGGAACAGCCTCAGGACCACATTTCTAGGCAGTGCGACGTGCCATGGAAGTGTTCGTCATGGCCCCCGTCTGAGCTGCCATGAGAAAACACTGTGCTTAGAATTCTTCGAGGACCTCGTACCTGAAGTCACTCTGCTCGAGGAGAAAGCCAGCATCCTACCATGCTGTGGCGCTAACGGGACACTCAGCGTGAGCACTTGCCTCGAGGTAAGGCCCAGAATTGCCGTGCAGAAGCGGAGGCGTGCTGCAGTTTTCAGGAGGCCGTAGCCCCTGCTCAGCGTTAGTTTATTTATTTATTCATTTGTTTATCTATCTGTCTATCTAGTTCTTTATTTTCTTATGTAATTTATCATTTTTGTTTTACTGTGTTGGGTCTTAATTGCTGCATGTGAGCTTTCTCTAGTTGCAGCGAGAGGGGGCTACTCTTCGTTGCGGTGCGCGGGCTTCTCATTGCGGTGGCTCCTCTTGTTGTGGAGCAGAAGCTCTAGGCACGTGGACTTCAGTAGTTGTTGCATGCGGGCTCAGTCGTTGTGGCTCCCGGACTCTAGAGCGCAGGCTCAGTCGTTGTGGAGCACGGGCTTAGTTGCTCCGCAGCATGTGAGATCTTGGTGGACCAAGGCTCGAACCCACGTCCCCTGCATCGGCAGGTGGATTCCCAGCCACTGCACCACAAGCGAAGCCCCTGCTCTGCATTATTTTAACGTCAGTCCGCTTGGCAGGACATCTAGGAGCCTCGCGTGGGCACCCTATTCCCTGCAAGAACACTGAGTAACCCCAGGCCCCCATGGGCCCACTATGCCACATCCAGGCCCGTAGCCCTTCGGAGCCACTCTGTGTATGCCGAGTGTAGGGCAACAGACTGCACTCTTTCTTGGGACAGCTTGATTTCCTCAACACTCCCACAGGTCGACGAACACCTTTCTAGCAGGTCCAACATTCCGTGCAAGTCTGCCTCATTACCCTAGTCTGAGCTGCACTGAGAATAACCCTCGGCTTCGCATTCCATCTGGGACCCCCTGCCTGAAGTCACCCTGCCTCCAGGAGAATGTCAGCCTGCGTTCCGACTGCAACTAAAGCCCAGGTCCTCGTGTAACACTGCAGGCTTTTGAAGAGCCACGGGCCCGGAGGCCTAGCTGGGGCGATCCTTGGTTGAGACAGTTCGCTATTTGCAGAACACCCTGCTTTGAGGAGTTGATTCAGGGAAGGAACCACTGGGTCACCTGTGTCTGTTTGGACTTGTTAGAAAGCACAGGGATGTATGCTGCGTGTGCCCGTGGAAATGGGGGCCTGATGGAACTAGCCTTGCTTTCCCATTTTGAAAGCTCCATTCATGCTGCCTTGAAGCTACTTGAAATTGACTGCTGTTGACAGGCCACTAGCCACTGTAGGCATGGCTCTGGGAAGAAAAGGAGTTTTCTCTAGCTAAGCCAGGTGCTTCGATGGCCGGGGTGGAGCTCATCCTGCCACGCTCTAGAGGTAAAGGGAAACTCAACGTGAGTACTGGCCTCGAGGTAAGTCCCTGAGTAGCCGCGCAGAAATGGAGGCATGCAGCCCTTTTCACGAGGTCTTAGTCGCTGTTCTGCTTTATTGTATTTTATTTTTTTAATGTTTTATTGTTTTTTTAAGATTTATGTATTGATTGATTGATTGCTATGTTGGGTCTTCGTTTCTGTGCCAGGGCCCTCTCCAGTTGCGGTAAGTGGGGGCCACTCTTCATCGCGGTGCGTAGGCCTCTCACTATCGCGGCCTCTCTTGTTGCGGAGCACACGGTCCAGAGGCGCAGGCTCAGTGGTTGTGTCTCACGTGACCAGTTGCTCCGCGGCATGTGGGAACCTCCTAGACCAGGGCTCGAACCCGTGTCCCCTGCATTGGCAGGCAGATTCTCAACCACTGCGCCACCGGGGAAGCCCCTGTTCTGCTTTATTTTAAAAGAAGTACCCTTTTCAGGCCTCCTAGGCCCCTCGGGTGTGCATCATTTTCCCTCCAAGATCAGTGAGTACCTCCAGACCCCTGTGGGCCTGCTGAGCAACATCGAGGCCCAAAGGTCGGTCTCCCGTAGGCCCTCTGTGTATGCCGAGTGATGGGCAACACACTGCTCGTTCCTTAAGGAGAGCTACATTTCCAGAGCACCGGAACAGCCTCAGGACCACATTTCTAGGCAGTGCGACGTGCCATGGAAGTGTTCGTCATGGCCCCCGTCTGAGCTGCCATGAGAAAACACTGTGCTTAGAATTCTTCGAGGACCTCGTACCTGAAGTCACTCTGCTCGAGGAGAAAGCCAGCATCCTACCATGCTGTGGCGCTAACGGGACACTCAGCGTGAGCACTTGCCTCGAGGTAATGCCCAGAATTGCCGTGCAGAAGCGGAGGCATGCTGCAGTTTTCAGGAGGCCGTAGCCCCTGCTCAGCGTTAGTTTATTTATTTATTCATTTGTTTATCTATCTGTCTATCTAGTTCTTTATTTTCTTATGTAATTTATCATTTTTGTTTTACTGTGTTGGGTCTTAATTGCTGCATGTGAGCTTTCTCTACTTGTAGCGAGCGGGGGCTACTCTTCGTTGCGGTGCTCGGGCTTCTCATTGCGGTGGCTCCTCTTGTTGTGGAGCAGAAGCTCTAGGCACGTGGACTTCAGTAGTTGTTGCATGCGGGCTCAGTCGTTGTGGCTCCCAGACTCTAGAGCGCAGGCTCAGTCGTTGTGGAGCACGGGCTTAGTTGCTCCGCAGCATGTGAGATCTTGGTGGACCAAGGCTCGAACCCACGTCCCCTGCATCGGCAGGTGGATTCCCAGCCACTGCACCACAAGCGAAGCCCCTGCTCTGCATTATTTTAACGTCAGTCCGCTTGGCAGGACATCTAGGAGCCTCGCGTGGGCACCCTATTCCCTGCAAGAACACTGAGTAACCCCAGGCCCCCATGGGCCCGCTCTGCCACATCCAGGCCCGTAGCCCTTCGGAGCCACTCTGTGTATGCCGAGTGTAGGGCAACAGACTGCACTCTTTCTTGGGACAGCTTGATTTCCTCAACACTCCCACAGGTCGACGAACACCTTTCTAGCAGGTCCAACATTCCGTGCAAGTCTGCCTCATTACCCTAGTCTGAGCTGCACTGAGAATAACCCTCGGCTTCGCATTCCATCTGGGACCCCCTGCCTGAAGTCACCCTGCCTCCAGGAGAATGTCAGCCTGCGTTCCGACTGCAACTAAAGCCCAGGTCCTCGTGTAACACTGCAGGCTTTTGAAGAGCCATGGGCCCGGAGGCCTAGCTGGGGCGATCCTTGGTTGAGACAGTTCGCTATTTGCAGAACACCCTGCTTCGAGGAGTTGATTCAGGGAAGGAACCACTGGGTCACCTGTGTCTGTTTGGACTTGTTAGAAAGCACAGGGATGTATGCTGCGTGTGCCCGTGGAAATGGGGGCCTGATGGAACTAGCCTTGCTTTCCCATTTTGAAAGCTCCATTCATGCTGCCTTGAAGCTACTTGAAATTGACTGCTGTTGATAGGCCACTAGCCACTGTAGGCATGGCTCTGGGAAGAAAAGGAGTTTTCTCTAGCTAAGCCGGGTGCTTCGATGGCCGGGGTGGAGCTCATCCTGCCACGCTCTAGAGCTAAAGGGAAACTCAACGTGAGTACTGGCCTCGAGGTAAGTCCCTGAGTAGCCGCGCAGAAATGGAGGCATGCAGCCCTTTCCACGAGGTCTTAGTCGCTGTTCTGCTTTATTGTATTTTATTTTTTTAATGTTTTATTGTTTTTTTAAGATTTATGTATTGATTGATTGATTGCTATGTTGGGTCTTCGTTTCTGTGCTAGGGCCCTCTCCAGTTGCGGTAAGTGGGGGCCACTCTTCATCGCGGTGCGTAGGCCTCTCACTATCGCGGCCTCTCTTGTTGCGGAGCACAGGGTCCAGAGGCGCAGGCTCAGTGGTTGTGTCTCACGTGCCCAGTTGCTCCGCGGCCTGTGGGAACCTCCTAGACCAGGGCTCGAACCCGTGTCCCCTGCATTGGCAGGCAGATTCTCAACCACTGCGCCACCGGGGAAGCCCCTGTTCTGCTTTATTTTAAAAGAAGTACCCTTTTCAGGCCTCCTAGGCCCCTCGGGTGTGCATCATTTTCCCTCCAAGATCAGTGAGTACCTCCAGACCCCTATGGGCCTGCTGAGCAACATCGAGGCCCAAAGGTCAGTCTCCCGTAGGCCCTCTGTGTATGCCGAGTGATGGGCAACACACTGCTCGTTCCTTAAGGAGAGCTACATTTCCAGAGCACCGGAACAGCCTCAGGACCACATTTCTAGGCAGTGCGACGTGCCATGGAAGTGTTCGTCATGGCCCCCGTCTGAGCTGCCATGAGAAAACACTGTGCTTAGAATTCTTCGAGGACCTCGTACCTGAAGTCACTCTGCTCGAGGAGAAAGCCAGCATCCTACCATGCTGTGGCGCTAACGGGACACTCAGCGTGAGCACTTGCCTCGAGGTAAGGCCCAGAATTGCCGTGCAGAAGCGGAGGCGTGCTGCAGTTTTCAGGAGGCCGTAGCCCCTGCTCAGCGTTAGTTTATTTATTTATTCATTTGTTTATCTATCTGTCTATCTAGTTCTTTATTTTCTTATGTAATTTATCATTTTTGTTTTACTGTGTTGGGTCTTAATTGCTGCATGTGAGCTTTCTCTAGTTGCAGCGAGAGGGGGCTACTCTTCGTTGCGGTGCGCGGGCTTCTCATTGCGGTGGCTCCTCTTGTTGTGGAGCAGAAGCTCTAGGCACGTGGACTTCAGTAGTTGTTGCATGCGGGCTCAGTCGTTGTGGCTCCCGGACTCTAGAGCGCAGGCTCAGTCGTTGTGGAGCACGGGCTTAGTTGCTCCGCAGCATGTGAGATCTTGGTGGACCAAGGCTCGAACCCACGTCCCCTGCATCGGCAGGTGGATTCCCAGCCACTGCACCACAAGCGAAGCCCCTGCTCTGCATTATTTTAACGTCAGTCCGCTTGGCAGGACATCTAGGAGCCTCGCGTGGGCACCCTATTCCCTGCAAGAACACTGAGTAACCCCAGGCCCCCATGGGCCCACTATGCCACATCCAGGCCCGTAGCCCTTCGGAGCCACTCTGTGTATGCCGAGTGTAGGGCAACAGACTGCACTCTTTCTTGGGACAGCTTGATTTCCTCAACACTCCCACAGGTCGACGAACACCTTTCTAGCAGGTCCAACATTCCGTGCAAGTCTGCCTCATTACCCTAGTCTGAGCTGCACTGAGAATAACCCTCGGCTTCGCATTCCATCTGGGACCCCCTGCCTGAAGTCACCCTGCCTCCAGGAGAATGTCAGCCTGCGTTCCGACTGCAACTAAAGCCCAGGTCCTCGTGTAACACTGCAGGCTTTTGAAGAGCCACGGGCCCGGAGGCCTAGCTGGGGCGATCCTTGGTTGAGACAGTTCGCTATTTGCAGAACACCCTGCTTCGAGGAGTTGATTCAGGGAAGGAACCACTGGGTCACCTGTGTCTGTTTGGACTTGTTAGAAAGCACAGGGATGTATGCTGCGTGTGCCCGTGGAAATGGGGGCCTGATGGAACTAGCCTTGCTTTCCCATTTTGAAAGCTCCATTCATGCTGCCTTGAAGCTACTTGAAATTGACTGCTGTTGACAGGCCACTAGCCACTGTAGGCATGGCTCTGGGAAGAAAAGGAGTTTTCTCTAGCTAAGCCGGGTGCTTCGATGGCCGGGGTGGAGCTCATCCTGCCACGCTCTAGAGCTAAAGGGAAACTCAACGTGAGTACTGGCCTCGAGGTAAGTCCCTGAGTAGCCGCGCAGAAATGGAGGCATGCAGCCCTTTCCACGAGGTCTTAGTCGCTGTTCTGCTTTATTGTATTTTATTTTTTTAATGTTTTATTGTTTTTTTAAGATTTATGTATTGATTGATTGATTGCTATGTTGGGTCTTCGTTTCTGTGCCAGGGCCCTCTCCAGTTGCGGTAAGTGGGGGCCACTCTTCATCGCGGTGCGTAGGCCTCTCACTATCGCGGCCTCTCTTGTTGCGGAGCACAGGGTCCAGAGGCGCAGGCTCAGTGGTTGTGTCTCACGTGCCCAGTTGCTCCGCGGCATGTGGGAACCTCCTAGACCAGGGCTCGAACCCGTGTCCCCTGCATTGGCAGGCAGATTCTCAACCACTGCGCCACCGGGGAAGCCCCTGTTCTGCTTTATTTTAAAAGAAGTACCCTTTTCAGGCCTCCTAGGCCCCTCGGGTGTGCATCATTTTCCCTCCAAGATCAGTGAGTACCTCCAGACCCCTGTGGGCCTGCTGAGCATCATCGAGGCCCAAAGGTCGGTCTCCCGTAGGCCCTCTGTGTATGCCGAGTGATGGGCAACACACTGCTCGTTCCTTAAGGAGAGCTACATTTCCAGAGCACCGGAACAGCCTCAGGACCACATTTCTAGGCAGTGCGACGTGCCATGGAAGTGTTCGTCATGGCCCCCGTCTGAGCTGCCATGAGAAAACACTGTGCTTAGAATTCTTCGAGGACCTCGTACCTGAAGTCACTCTGCTCGAGGAGAAAGCCAGCATCCTACCATGCTGTGGCGCTAACGGGACACTCAGCGTGAGCACTTGCCTCGAGGTAAGGCCCAGAATTGCCGTGCAGAAGCGGAGGCGTGCTGCAGTTTACAGGAGGCCGTAGCCCCTGCTCAGCGTTAGTTTATTTATTTATTCATTTGTTTATCTATCTGTCTATCTAGTTCTTTATTTTCTTATGTAACTTATCATTTTTGTTTTACTGTGTTGGGTCTTAATTGGTGCATGTGAGCTTTCTCTACTTGTAGCGAGCGGGGGCTACTCTTCGTTGCGGTGCGCGGGCTTCTCATTGCGGTGGCTCCTCTTGTTGTGGAGCAGAAGCTCTAGGCACGTGGACTTCAGTAGTTGTTGCATGCGGGCTCAGTCGTTGTGGCTCCCGGACTCTAGAGCGCAGGCTCAGTCGTTGTGGAGCACGGGCTTAGTTGCTCCGCAGCATGTGAGATCTTGGTGGACCAAGGCTCGAACCCACGTCCCCTGCATCGGCAGGTGGATTCGCAGCCACTGCACCACAAGCGAAGCCCCTGCTCTGCATTATTTTAACGTCAGTCCGCTTGGCAGGACATCTAGGAGCCTCGCGTGGGCACCCTATTCCCTGCAAGAACACTGAGTAACCCCAGGCCCCCATGGGCCCGCTATGCCACATCCAGGCCCGTAGCCCTTCGGAGCCACTCTGTGTATGCCGAGTGTAGGGCAACAGACTGCACTCTTTCTTGGGACAGCTTGATTTCCTCAACACTCCCACAGGTTGACGAACACCTTTCTAGCACGTCCAACATTCCGTGCAAGTCTGCCTCATTACCCTAGTCTGAGCTGCACTGAGAATAACCCTCGGCTTCGCATTCCATCTGGGACCCCCTGCCTGAAGTCACCCTGCCTCCAGGAGAATGTCAGCCTGCGTTCCGACTGCAACTAAAGCCCAGGTCCTCGTGTAACACTGCAGGCTTTTGAAGAGCCACGGGCCCGGAGGCCTAGCTGGGGCGATCCTTGGTTGAGACAGTTCGCTATTTGCAGAACACCCTGCTTTGAGGAGTTGATTCAGGCAAGGAACCACTGGGTCACCTGTGTCTGTTTGGACTTGTTAGAAAGCACAGGGATGTATGCTGCGTGTGCCCGTGGAAATGGGGGCCTGATGGAACTAGCCTTGCTTTCCCATTTTGAAAGCTCCATTCATGCTGCCTTGAAGCTACTTGAAATTGACTGCTGTTGACAGGCCACTAGCCACTGTAGGCATGGCTCTGGGAAGAAAAGGAGTTTTCTCTAGCTAAGCCAGGTGCTTCGATGGCCGGGGTGGAGCTCATCCTGCCACGCTCTAGAGGTAAAGGGAAACTCAACGTGAGTACTGGCCTCGAGGTATGTCCCTGAGTAGCCGCGCAGAAATGGAGGCATGCAGCCCTTTTCACGAGGTCTTAGTCGCTGTTCTGCTTTATTGTATTTTATTTTTTTAATGTTTTATTGTTTTTTTAAGATTTATGTATTGATTGATTGATTGCTATGTTGGGTCTTCGTTTCTGTGCCAGGGCCCTCTCCAGTTGCGGTAAGTGGGGGCCACTCTTCATCGCGGTGCGTAGGCCTCTCACTATCGCGGCCTCTCTTGTTGCGGAGCACACGGTCCAGAGGCGCAGGCTCAGTGGTTGTGTCTCACGTGACCAGTTGCTCCGCGGCATGTGGGAACCTCCTAGACCAGGGCTCGAACCCGTGTCCCCTGCATTGGCAGGCAGATTCTCAACCACTGCGCCACCGGGGAAGCCCCTGTTCTGCTTTATTTTAAAAGAAGTACCCTTTTCAGGCCTCCTAGGCCCCTCGGGTGTGCATCATTTTCCCTCCAAGATCAGTGAGTACCTCCAGACCCCTGTGGGCCTGCTGAGCAACATCGAGGCCCAAAGGTCGGTCTCCCGTAGGCCCTCTGTGTATGCCGAGTGATGGGCAACACACTGCTCGTTCCTTAAGGAGAGCTACATTTCCAGAGCACCGGAACAGCCTCAGGACCACATTTCTAGGCAGTGCGACGTGCCATGGAAGTGTTCGTCATGGCCCCCGTCTGAGCTGCCATGAGAAAACACTGTGCTTAGAATTCTTCGAGGACCTCGTACCTGAAGTCACTCTGCTCGAGGAGAAAGCCAGCATCCTACCATGCTGTGGCGCTAACGGGACACTCAGCGTGAGCACTTGCCTCGAGGTAATGCCCAGAATTGCCGTGCAGAAGCGGAGGCGTGCTGCAGTTTTCAGGAGGCCGTAGCCCCTGCTCAGCGTTAGTTTATTTATTTATTCATTTGTTTATCTATCTGTCTATCTAGTTCTTTATTTTCTTATGTAATTTATCATTTTTGTTTTACTGTGTTGGGTCTTAATTGCTGCATGTGAGCTTTCTCTACTTGTAGCGAGCGGGGGCTACTCTTCGTTGCGGTGCTCGGGCTTCTCATTGCGGTGGCTCCTCTTGTTGTGGAGCAGAAGCTCTAGGCACGTGGACTTCAGTAGTTGTTGCATGCGGGCTCAGTCGTTGTGGCTCCCAGACTCTAGAGCGCAGGCTCAGTCGTTGTGGAGCACGGGCTTAGTTGCTCCGCAGCATGTGAGATCTTGGTGGACCAAGGCTCGAACCCACGTCCCCTGCATCGGCAGGTGGATTCCCAGCCACTGCACCACAAGCGAAGCCCCTGCTCTGCATTATTTTAACGTCAGTCCGCTTGGCAGGACATCTAGGAGCCTCGCGTGGGCACCCTATTCCCTGCAAGAACACTGAGTAACCCCAGGCCCCCATGGGCCCGCTCTGCCACATCCAGGCCCGTAGCCCTTCGGAGCCACTCTGTGTATGCCGAGTGTAGGGCAACAGACTGCACTCTTTCTTGGGACAGCTTGATTTCCTCAACACTCCCACAGGTCGACGAACACCTTTCTAGCAGGTCCAACATTCCGTGCAAGTCTGCCTCATTACCCTAGTCTGAGCTGCACTGAGAATAACCCTCGGCTTCGCATTCCATCTGGGACCCCCTGCCTGAAGTCACCCTGCCTCCAGGAGAATGTCAGCCTGCGTTCCGACTGCAACTAAAGCCCAGGTCCTCGTGTAACACTGCAGGCTTTTGAAGAGCCATGGGCCCGGAGGCCTAGCTGGGGCGATCCTTGGTTGAGACAGTTCGCTATTTGCAGAACACCCTGCTTCGAGGAGTTGATTCAGGGAAGGAACCACTGGGTCACCTGTGTCTGTTTGGACTTGTTAGAAAGCACAGGGATGTATGCTGCGTGTGCCCGTGGAAATGGGGGCCTGATGGAACTAGCCTTGCTTTCCCATTTTGAAAGCTCCATTCATGCTGCCTTGAAGCTACTTGAAATTGACTGCTGTTGATAGGCCACTAGCCACTGTAGGCATGGCTCTGGGAAGAAAAGGAGTTTTCTCTAGCTAAGCCGGGTGCTTCGATGGCCGGGGTGGAGCTCATCCTGCCACGCTCTAGAGCTAAAGGGAAACTCAACGTGAGTACTGGCCTCGAGGTAAGTCCCTGAGTAGCCGCGCAGAAATGGAGGCATGCAGCCCTTTCCACGAGGTCTTAGTCGCTGTTCTGCTTTATTGTATTTTATTTTTTTAATGTTTTATTGTTTTTTTAAGATTTATGTATTGATTGATTGATTGCTATGTTGGGTCTTCGTTTCTGTGCTAGGGCCCTCTCCAGTTGCGGTAAGTGGGGGCCACTCTTCATCGCGGTGCGTAGGCCTCTCACTATCGCGGCCTCTCTTGTTGCGGAGCACAGGGTCCAGAGGCGCAGGCTCAGTGGTTGTGTCTCACGTGCCCAGTTGCTCCGCGGCCTGTGGGAACCTCCTAGACCAGGGCTCGAACCCGTGTCCCCTGCATTGGCAGGCAGATTCTCAACCACTGCGCCACCGGGGAAGCCCCTGTTCTGCTTTATTTTAAAAGAAGTACCCTTTTCAGGCCTCCTAGGCCCCTCGGGTGTGCATCATTTTCCCTCCAAGATCAGTGAGTACCTCCAGACCCCTGTGGGCCTGCTGAGCAACATCGAGGCCCAAAGGTCGGTCTCCCGTAGGCCCTCTGTGTATGCCGAGTGATGGGCAACACACTGCTCGTTCCTTAAGGAGAGCTACATTTCCAGAGCACCGGAACAGCCTCAGGACCACATTTCTAGGCAGTGCGACGTGCCATGGAAGTGTTCGTCATGGCCCCCGTCTGAGCTGCCATGAGAAAACACTGTGCTTAGAATTCTTCGAGGACCTCGTACCTGAAGTCACTCTGCTCGAGGAGAAAGCCAGCATCCTACCATGCTGTGGCGCTAACGGGACACTCAGCGTGAGCACTTGCCTCGAGGTAAGGCCCAGAATTGCCGTGCAGAAGCGGAGGCGTGCTGCAGTTTTCAGGAGGCCGTAGCCCCTGCTCAGCGTTAGTTTATTTATTTATTCATTTGTTTATCTATCTGTCTATCTAGTTCTTTATTTTCTTATGTAATTTATCATTTTTGTTTTACTGTGATGGGTCTTAATTGCTGCATGTGAGCTTTCTCTAGTTGCAGCGAGAGGGGGCTACTCTTCGTTGCGGTGCGCGGGCTTCTCATTGCGGTGGCTCCTCTTGTTGTGGAGCAGAAGCTCTAGGCACGTGGACTTCAGTAGTTGTTGCATGCGGGCTCAGTCGTTGTGGCTCCCGGACTCTAGAGCGCAGGCTCAGTCGTTGTGGAGCACGGGCTTAGTTGCTCCGCAGCATGTGAGATCTTGGTGGACCAAGGCTCGAACCCACGTCCCCTGCATCGGCAGGTGGATTCCCAGCCACTGCACCACAAGCGAAGCCCCTGCTCTGCATTATTTTAACGTCAGTCCGCTTGGCAGGACATCTAGGAGCCTCGCGTGGGCACCCTATTCCCTGCAAGAACACTGAGTAACCCCAGGCCCCCATGGGCCCGCTATGCCACATCCAGGCCCGTAGCCCTTCGGAGCCACTCTGTGTATGCCGAGTGTAGGGCAACAGACTGCACTCTTTCTTGGGACAGCTTGATTTCCTCAACACTCCCACAGGTCGACGAACACCTTTCTAGCAGGTCCAACATTCCGTGCAAGTCTGCCTCATTACCCTAGTCTGAGCTGCACTGAGAATAACCCTCGGCTTCGCATTCCATCTGGGACCCCCTGCCTGAAGTCACCCTGCCTCCAGGAGAATGTCAGCCTGCGTTCCGACTGCAACTAAAGCCCAGGTCCTCGTGTAACACTGCAGGCTTTTGAAGAGCCACGGGCCCGGAGGCCTAGCTGGGGCGATCCTTGGTTGAGACAGTTCGCTATTTGCAGAACACCCTGCTTTGAGGAGTTGATTCAGGGAAGGAACCACTGGGTCACCTGTGTCTGTTTGGACTTGTTAGAAAGCACAGGGATGTATGCTGCGTGTGCCCGTGGAAATGGGGGCCTGATGGAACTAGCCTTGCTTTCCCATTTTGAAAGCTCCATTCATGCTGCCTTGAAGCTACTTGAAATTGACTGCTGTTGACAGGCCACTAGCCACTGTAGGCATGGCTCTGGGAAGAAAAGGAGTTTTCTCTAGCTAAGCCGGGTGCTTCGATGGCCGGGGTGGAGCTCATCCTGCCACGCTCTAGAGCTAAAGGGAAACTCAACGTGAGTACTGGCCTCGAGGTAAGTCCCTGAGTAGCCGCGCAGAAATGGAGGCATGCAGCCCTTTCCACGAGGTCTTAGTCGCTGTTCTGCTTTATTGTATTTTATTTTTTTAATGTTTTATTGTTTTTTTAAGATTTATGTATTGATTGATTGATTGCTATGTTGGGTCTTCGTTTCTGTGCCAGGGCCCTCTCCAGTTGCGGTAAGTGGGGGCCACTCTTCATCGCGGTGCGTAGGCCTCTCACTATCGCGGCCTCTCTTGTTGCGGAGCACAGGGTCCAGAGGCGCAGGCTCAGTGGTTGTGTCTCACGTGCCCAGTTGCTCCGCGGCATGTGGGAACCTCCTAGACCAGGGCTCGAACCCGTGTCCCCTGCATTGGCAGGCAGATTCTCAACCACTGCGCCACCGGGGAAGCCCCTGTTCTGCTTTATTTTAAAAGAAGTACCCTTTTCAGGCCTCCTAGGCCCCTCGGGTGTGCATCATTTTCCCTCCAAGATCAGTGAGTACCTCCAGACCCCTGTGGGCCTGCTGAGCAACATCGAGGCCCAAAGGTCGGTCTCCCGTAGGCCCTCTGTGTATGCCGAGTGATGGGCAACACACTGCTCGTTCCTTAAGGAGAGCTACATTTCCAGAGCACCGGAACAGCCTCAGGACCACATTTCTAGGCAGTGCGACGTGCCATGGAAGTGTTCGTCATGGCCCCCGTCTGAGCTGCCATGAGAAAACACTGTGCTTAGAATTCTTCGAGGACCTCGTACCTGAAGTCACTCTGCTCGAGGAGAAAGCCAGCATCCTACCATGCTGTGGCGCTAACGGGACACTCAGCGTGAGCACTTGCCTCGAGGTAATGCCCAGAATTGCCGTGCAGAAGCGGAGGCATGCTGCAGTTTTCAGGAGGCCGTAGCCCCTGCTCAGCGTTAGTTTATTTATTTATTCATTTGTTTATCTATCTGTCTATCTAGTTCTTTATTTTCTTATGTAATTTATCATTTTTGTTTTACTGTGTTGGGTCTTAATTGCTGCATGTGAGCTTTCTCTACTTGTAGCGAGCGGGGGCTACTCTTCGTTGCGGTGCTCGGGCTTCTCATTGCGGTGGCTCCTCTTGTTGTGGAGCAGAAGCTCTAGGCACGTGGACTTCAGTAGTTGTTGCATGTGGGCTCAGTCGTTGTGGCTCCCAGACTCTAGAGCGCAGGCTCAGTCGTTGTGGAGCACGGGCTTAGTTGCTCCGCAGCATGTGAGATCTTGGTGGACCAAGGCTCGAACCCACGTCCCCTGCATCGGCAGGTGGATTCGCAGCCACTGCACCACAAGCGAAGTCCCTGCTCTGCATTATTTTAACGTCAGTCCGCTTGGCAGGACATCTAGGAGCCTCGCGTGGGCACCCTATTCCCTGCAAGAACACTGAGTAACCCCAGGCCCCCATGGGCCCGCTATGCCACATCCAGGCCCGTAGCCCTTCGGAGCCACTCTGTGTATGCCGAGTGTAGGGCAACAGACTGCACTCTTTCTTGGGACAGCTTGATTTCCTCAACACTCCCACAGGTCGACGAACACCTTTCTAGCAGGTCCAACATTCCGTGCAAGTCTGCCTCATTACCCTAGTCTGAGCTGCACTGAGAATAACCCTCGGCTTCGCATTCCATCTGGGACCCCCTGCCTGAAGTCACCCTGCCTCCAGGAGAATGTCAGCCTGCGTTCCGACTGCAACTAAAGCCCAGGTCCTCGTGTAACACTGCAGGCTTTTGAAGAGCCACGGGCCCGGAGGCCTAGCTGGGGCGATCCTTGGTTGAGACAGTTCGCTATTTGCAGAACACCCTGCTTCGAGGAGTTGATTCAGGGAAGGAACCACTGGGTCACCTGTGTCTGTTTGGACTTGTTAGAAAGCACAGGGATGTATGCTGCGTGTGCCCGTGGAAATGGGGGCCTGATGGAACTAGCCTTGCTTTCCCATTTTGAAAGCTCCATTCATGCTGCCTTGAAGCTACTTGAAATTGACTGCTGTTGACAGGCCACTAGCCACTGTAGGCATGGCTCTGGGAAGAAAAGGAGTTTTCTCTAGCTAAGCCGGGTGCTTCGATGGCCGGGGTGGAGCTCATCCTGCCACGCTCTAGAGCTAAAGGGAAACTCAACGTGAGTACTGGCCTCGAGGTAAGTCCCTGAGTAGCCGCGCAGAAATGGAGGCATGCAGCCCTTTCCACGAGGTCTTAGTCGCTGTTCTGCTTTATTGTATTTTATTTTTTTAATGTTTTATTGTTTTTTTAAGATTTATGTATTGATTGATTGATTGCTATGTTGGGTCTTCGTTTCTGTGCTAGGGCCCTCTCCAGTTGCGGTAAGTGGGGGCCACTCTTCATCGCGGTGCGTAGGCCTCTCACTATCGCGGCCTCTCTTGTTGCGGAGCACAGGGTCCAGAGGCGCAGGCTCAGTGGTTGTGTCTCACGTGCCCAGTTGCTCCGCGGCCTGTGGGAACCTCCTAGACCAGGGCTCGAACCCGTGTCCCCTGCATTGGCAGGCAGATTCTCAACCACTGCGCCACCGGGGAAGCCCCTGTTCTGCTTTATTTTAAAAGAAGTACCCTTTTCAGGCCTCCTAGGCCCCTCGGGTGTGCATCATTTTCCCTCCAAGATCAGTGAGTACCTCCAGACCCCTGTGGGCCTGCTGAGCAACATCGAGGCCCAAAGGTCGGTCTCCCGTAGGCCCTCTGTGTATGCCGAGTGATGGGCAACACACTGCTCGTTCCTTAAGGAGAGCTACATTTCCAGAGCACCGGAACAGCCTCAGGACCACATTTCTAGGCAGTGCGACGTGCCATGGAAGTGTTCGTCATGGCCCCCGTCTGAGCTGCCATGAGAAAACACTGTGCTTAGAATTCTTCGAGGACCTCGTACCTGAAGTCACTCTGCTCGAGGAGAAAGCCAGCATCCTACCATGCTGTGGCGCTAACGGGACACTCAGCGTGAGCACTTGCCTCGAGGTAAGGCCCAGAATTGCCGTGCAGAAGCGGAGGCGTGCTGCAGTTTTCAGGAGGCCGTAGCCCCTGCTCAGCGTTAGTTTATTTATTTATTCATTTGTTTATCTATCTGTCTATCTAGTTCTTTATTTTCTTATGTAATTTATCATTTTTGTTTTACTGTGATGGGTCTTAATTGCTGCATGTGAGCTTTCTCTAGTTGCAGCGAGAGGGGGCTACTCTTCGTTGCGGTGCGCGGGCTTCTCATTGCGGTGGCTCCTCTTGTTGTGGAGCAGAAGCTCTAGGCACGTGGACTTCAGTAGTTGTTGCATGCGGGCTCAGTCGTTGTGGCTCCCGGACTCTAGAGCGCAGGCTCAGTCGTTGTGGAGCACGGGCTTAGTTGCTCCGCAGCATGTGAGATCTTGGTGGACCAAGGCTCGAACCCACGTCCCCTGCATCGGCAGGTGGATTCCCAGCCACTGCACCACAAGCGAAGCCCCTGCTCTGCATTATTTTAACGTCAGTCCGCTTGGCAGGACATCTAGGAGCCTCGCGTGGGCACCCTATTCCCTGCAAGAACACTGAGTAACCCTAGGCCCCCATGGGCCCGCTATGCCACATCCAGGCCCGTAGCCCTTCGGAGCCACTCTGTGTATGCCGAGTGTAGGGCAACAGACTGCACTCTTTCTTGGGACAGCTTGATTTCCTCAACACTCCCACAGGTCGACGAACACCTTTCTAGCAGGTCCAACATTCCGTGCAAGTCTGCCTCATTACCCTAGTCTGAGCTGCACTGAGAATAACCCTCGGCTTCGCATTCCATCTGGGACCCCCTGCCTGAAGTCACCCTGCCTCCAGGAGAATGTCAGCCTGCGTTCCGACTGCAACTAAAGCCCAGGTCCTCGTGTAACACTGCAGGCTTTTGAAGAGCCACGGGCCCGGAGGCCTAGCTGGGGCGATCCTTGGTTGAGACAGTTCGCTATTTGCAGAACACCCTGCTTTGAGGAGTTGATTCAGGGAAGGAACCACTGGGTCACCTGTGTCTGTTTGGACTTGTTAGAAAGCACAGGGATGTATGCTGCGTGTGCCCGTGGAAATGGGGGCCTGATGGAACTAGCCTTGCTTTCCCATTTTGAAAGCTCCATTCATGCTGCCTTGAAGCTACTTGAAATTGACTGCTGTTGACAGGCCACTAGCCACTGTAGGCATGGCTCTGGGAAGAAAAGGAGTTTTCTCTAGCTAAGCCGGGTGCTTCGATGGCCGGGGTGGAGCTCATCCTGCCACGCTCTAGAGCTAAAGGGAAACTCAACGTGAGTACTGGCCTCGAGGTAAGTCCCTGAGTAGCCGCGCAGAAATGGAGGCATGCAGCCCTTTCCACGAGGTCTTAGTCGCTGTTCTGCTTTATTGTATTTTATTTTTTTAATGTTTTATTGTTTTTTTAAGATTTATGTATTGATTGATTGATTGCTATGTTGGGTCTTCGTTTCTGTGCCAGGGCCCTCTCCAGTTGCGGTAAGTGGGGGCCACTCTTCATCGCGGTGCGTAGGCCTCTCACTATCGCGGCCTCTCTTGTTGCGGAGCACAGGGTCCAGAGGCGCAGGCTCAGTGGTTGTGTCTCACGTGCCCAGTTGCTCCGCGGCATGTGGGAACCTCCTAGACCAGGGCTCGAACCCGTGTCCCCTGCATTGGCAGGCAGATTCTCAACCACTGCGCCACCGGGGAAGCCCCTGTTCTGCTTTATTTTAAAAGAAGTACCCTTTTCAGGCCTCCTAGGCCCCTCGGGTGTGCATCATTTTCCCTCCAAGATCAGTGAGTACCTCCAGACCCCTGTGGGCCTGCTGAGCAACATCGAGGCCCAAAGGTCGGTCTCCCGTAGGCCCTCTGTGTATGCCGAGTGATGGGCAACACACTGCTCGTTCCTTAAGGAGAGCTACATTTCCAGAGCACCGGAACAGCCTCAGGACCACATTTCTAGGCAGTGCGACGTGCCATGGAAGTGTTCGTCATGGCCCCCGTCTGAGCTGCCATGAGAAAACACTGTGCTTAGAATTCTTCGAGGACCTCGTACCTGAAGTCACTCTGCTCGAGGAGAAAGCCAGCATCCTACCATGCTGTGGCGCTAACGGGACACTCAGCGTGAGCACTTGCCTCGAGGTAATGCCCAGAATTGCCGTGCAGAAGCGGAGGCATGCTGCAGTTTTCAGGAGGCCGTAGCCCCTGCTCAGCGTTAGTTTATTTATTTATTCATTTGTTTATCTATCTGTCTATCTAGTTCTTTATTTTCTTATGTAATTTATCATTTTTGTTTTACTGTGTTGGGTCTTAATTGCTGCATGTGAGCTTTCTCTACTTGTAGCGAGCGGGGGCTACTCTTCGTTGCGGTGCTCGGGCTTCTCATTGCGGTGGCTCCTCTTGTTGTGGAGCAGAAGCTCTAGGCACGTGGACTTCAGTAGTTGTTGCATGTGGGCTCAGTCGTTGTGGCTCCCAGACTCTAGAGCGCAGGCTCAGTCGTTGTGGAGCACGGGCTTAGTTGCTCCGCAGCATGTGAGATCTTGGTGGACCAAGGCTCGAACCCACGTCCCCTGCATCGGCAGGTGGATTCGCAGCCACTGCACCACAAGCGAAGTCCCTGCTCTGCATTATTTTAACGTCAGTCCGCTTGGCAGGACATCTAGGAGCCTCGCGTGGGCACCCTATTCCCTGCAAGAACACTGAGTAACCCCAGGCCCCCATGGGCCCGCTATGCCACATCCAGGCCCGTAGCCCTTCGGAGCCACTCTGTGTATGCCGAGTGTAGGGCAACAGACTGCACTCTTTCTTGGGACAGCTTGATTTCCTCAACACTCCCACAGGTCGACGAACACCTTTCTAGCAGGTCCAACATTCCGTGCAAGTCTGCCTCATTACCCTAGTCTGAGCTGCACTGAGAATAACCCTCGGCTTCGCATTCCATCTGGGACCCCCTGCCTGAAGTCACCCTGCCTCCAGGAGAATGTCAGCCTGCGTTCCGACTGCAACTAAAGCCCAGGTCCTCGTGTAACACTGCAGGCTTTTGAAGAGCCACGGGCCCGGAGGCCTAGCTGGGGCGATCCTTGGTTGAGACAGTTCGCTATTTGCAGAACACCCTGCTTCGAGGAGTTGATTCAGGGAAGGAACCACTGGGTCACCTGTGTCTGTTTGGACTTGTTAGAAAGCACAGGGATGTATGCTGCGTGTGCCCGTGGAAATGGGGGCCTGATGGAACTAGCCTTGCTTTCCCATTTTGAAAGCTCCATTCATGCTGCCTTGAAGCTACTTGAAATTGACTGCTGTTGACAGGCCACTAGCCACTGTAGGCATGGCTCTGGGAAGAAAAGGAGTTTTCTCTAGCTAAGCCGGGTGCTTCGATGGCCGGGGTGGAGCTCATCCTGCCACGCTCTAGAGCTAAAGGGAAACTCAACGTGAGTACTGGCCTCGAGGTAAGTCCCTGAGTAGCCGCGCAGAAATGGAGGCATGCAGCCCTTTCCACGAGGTCTTAGTCGCTGTTCTGCTTTATTGTATTTTATTTTTTTAATGTTTTATTGTTTTTTTAAGATTTATGTATTGATTGATTGATTGCTATGTTGGGTCTTCGTTTCTGTGCCAGGGCCCTCTCCAGTTGCGGTAAGTGGGGGCCACTCTTCATCGCGGTGCGTAGGCCTCTCACTATCGCGGCCTCTCTTGTTGCGGAGCACAGGGTCCAGAGGCGCAGGCTCAGTGGTTGTGTCTCACGTGCCCAGTTGCTCAGCGGCATGTGGGAACCTCCTAGACCAGGGCTCGAACCCGTGTCCCCTGCATTGGCAGGCAGATTCTCAACCACTGCGCCACCGGGGAAGCCCCTGTTCTGCTTTATTTTAAAAGAAGTACCCTTTTCAGGCCTCCTAGGCCCCTCGGGTGTGCATCATTTTCCCTCCAAGATCAGTGAGTACCTCCAGACCCCTGTGGGCCTGCTGAGCAACATCGAGGCCCAAAGGTCGGTCTCCCGTAGGCCCTCTGTGTATGCCGAGTGATGGGCAACACACTGCTCGTTCCTTAAGGAGAGCTACATTTCCAGAGCACCGGAACAGCCTCAGGACCACATTTCTAGGCAGTGCGACGTGCCATGGAAGTGTTCGTCATGGCCCCCGTCTGAGCTGCCATGAGAAAACACTGTGCTTAGAATTCTTCGAGGACCTCGTACCTGAAGTCACTCTGCTCGAGGAGAAAGCCAGCATCCTACCATGCTGTGGCGCTAACGGGACACTCAGCGTGAGCACTTGCCTCGAGGTAAGGCCCTGAATTGCCGTGCAGAAGCGGAGGCGTGCTGCAGTTTTCAGGAGGCCGTAGCCCCTGCTCAGCGTTAGTTTATTTATTTATTCATTTGTTTATCTATCTGTCTATCTAGTTCTTTATTTTCTTATGTAATTTATCATTTTTGTTTTACTGTGTTGGGTCTTAATTGCTGCATGTGAGCTTTCTCTACTTGTAGCGAGCGGGGGCTACTCTTCGTTGCGGTGCTCGGGCTTCTCATTGCGGTGGCTCCTCTTGTTGTGGAGCAGAAGCTCTAGGCACGTGGACTTCAGTAGTTGTTGCATGTGGGCTCAGTCGTTGTGGCTCCCAGACTCTAGAGCGCAGGCTCAGTCGTTGTGGAGCACGGGCTTAGTTGCTCCGCAGCATGTGAGATCTTGGTGGACCAAGGCTCGAACCCACGTCCCCTGCATCGGCAGGTGGATTCGCAGCCACTGCACCACAAGCGAAGTCCCTGCTCTGCATTATTTTAACGTCAGTCCGCTTGGCAGGACATCTAGGAGCCTCGCGTGGGCACCCTATTCCCTGCAAGAACACTGAGTAACCCCAGGCCCCCATGGGCCCGCTATGCCACATCCAGGCCCGTAGCCCTTCGGAGCCACTCTGTGTATGCCGAGTGTAGGGCAACAGACTGCACTCTTTCTTGGGACAGCTTGATTTCCTCAACACTCCCACAGGTCGACGAACACCTTTCTAGCAGGTCCAACATTCCGTGCAAGTCTGCCTCATTACCCTAGTCTGAGCTGCACTGAGAATAACCCTCGGCTTCGCATTCCATCTGGGACCCCCTGCCTGAAGTCACCCTGCCTCCAGGAGAATGTCAGCCTGCGTTCCGACTGCAACTAAAGCCCAGGTCCTCGTGTAACACTGCAGGCTTTTGAAGAGCCACGGGCCCGGAGGCCTAGCTGGGGCGATCCTTGGTTGAGACAGTTCGCTATTTGCAGAACACCCTGCTTCGAGGAGTTGATTCAGGGAAGGAACCACTGGGTCACCTGTGTCTGTTTGGACTTGTTAGAAAGCACAGGGATGTATGCTGCGTGTGCCCGTGGAAATGGGGGCCTGATGGAACTAGCCTTGCTTTCCCATTTTGAAAGCTCCATTCATGCTGCCTTGAAGCTACTTGAAATTGACTGCTGTTGACAGGCCACTAGCCACTGTAGGCATGGCTCTGGGAAGAAAAGGAGTTTTCTCTAGCTAAGCCGGGTGCTTCGATGGCCGGGGTGGAGCTCATCCTGCCACGCTCTAGAGCTAAAGGGAAACTCAACGTGAGTACTGGCCTCGAGGTAAGTCCCTGAGTAGCCGCGCAGAAATGGAGGCATGCAGCCCTTTCCACGAGGTCTTAGTCGCTGTTCTGCTTTATTGTATTTTATTTTTTTAATGTTTTATTGTTTTTTTAAGATTTATGTATTGATTGATTGATTGCTATGTTGGGTCTTCGTTTCTGTGCCAGGGCCCTCTCCAGTTGCGGTAAGTGGGGGCCACTCTTCATCGCGGTGCGTAGGCCTCTCACTATCGCGGCCTCTCTTGTTGCGGAGCACAGGGTCCAGAGGCGCAGGCTCAGTGGTTGTGTCTCACGTGCCCAGTTGCTCAGCGGCATGTGGGAACCTCCTAGACCAGGGCTCGAACCCGTGTCCCCTGCATTGGCAGGCAGATTCTCAACCACTGCGCCACCGGGGAAGCCCCTGTTCTGCTTTATTTTAAAAGAAGTACCCTTTTCAGGCCTCCTAGGCCCCTCGGGTGTGCATCATTTTCCCTCCAAGATCAGTGAGTACCTCCAGACCCCTGTGGGCCTGCTGAGCAACATCGAGGCCCAAAGGTCGGTCTCCCGTAGGCCCTCTGTGTATGCCGAGTGATGGGCAACACACTGCTCGTTCCTTAAGGAGAGCTACATTTCCAGAGCACCGGAACAGCCTCAGGACCACATTTCTAGGCAGTGCGACGTGCCATGGAAGTGTTCGTCATGGCCCCCGTCTGAGCTGCCATGAGAAAACACTGTGCTTAGAATTCTTCGAGGACCTCGTACCTGAAGTCACTCTGCTCGAGGAGAAAGCCAGCATCCTACCATGCTGTGGCGCTAACGGGACACTCAGCGTGAGCACTTGCCTCGAGGTAAGGCCCTGAATTGCCGTGCAGAAGCGGAGGCGTGCTGCAGTTTTCAGGAGGCCGTAGCCCCTGCTCAGCGTTAGTTTATTTATTTATTCATTTGTTTATCTATCTGTCTATCTAGTTCTTTATTTTCTTATGTAATTTATCATTTTTGTTTTACTGTGTTGGGTCTTAATTGCTGCATGTGAGCTTTCTCTACTTGTAGCGAGCGGGGGCTACTCTTCGTTGCGGTGCTCGGGCTTCTCATTGCGGTGGCTCCTCTTGTTGTGGAGCAGAAGCTCTAGGCACGTGGACTTCAGTAGTTGTTGCATGTGGGCTCAGTCGTTGTGGCTCCCAGACTCTAGAGCGCAGGCTCAGTCGTTGTGGAGCACGGGCTTAGTTGCTCCGCAGCATGTGAGATCTTGGTGGACCAAGGCTCGAACCCACGTCCCCTGCATCGGCAGGTGGATTCGCAGCCACTGCACCACAAGCGAAGTCCCTGCTCTGCATTATTTTAACGTCAGTCCGCTTGGCAGGACATCTAGGAGCCTCGCGTGGGCACCCTATTCCCTGCAAGAACACTGAGTAACCCCAGGCCCCCATGGGCCCGCTATGCCACATCCAGGCCCGTAGCCCTTCGGAGCCACTCTGTGTATGCCGAGTGTAGGGCAACAGACTGCACTCTTTCTTGGGACAGCTTGATTTCCTCAACACTCCCACAGGTCGACGAACACCTTTCTAGCAGGTCCAACATTCCGTGCAAGTCTGCCTCATTACCCTAGTCTGAGCTGCACTGAGAATAACCCTCGGCTTCGCATTCCATCTGGGACCCCCTGCCTGAAGTCACCCTGCCTCCAGGAGAATGTCAGCCTGCGTTCCGACTGCAACTAAAGCCCAGGTCCTCGTGTAACACTGCAGGCTTTTGAAGAGCCACGGGCCCGGAGGCCTAGCTGGGGCGATCCTTGGTTGAGACAGTTCGCTATTTGCAGAACACCCTGCTTCGAGGAGTTGATTCAGGGAAGGAACCACTGGGTCACCTGTGTCTGTTTGGACTTGTTAGAAAGCACAGGGATGTATGCTGCGTGTGCCCGTGGAAATGGGGGCCTGATGGAACTAGCCTTGCTTTCCCATTTTGAAAGCTCCATTCATGCTGCCTTGAAGCTACTTGAAATTGACTGCTGTTGACAGGCCACTAGCCACTGTAGGCATGGCTCTGGGAAGAAAAGGAGTTTTCTCTAGCTAAGCCGGGTGCTTCGATGGCCGGGGTGGAGCTCATCCTGCCACGCTCTAGAGCTAAAGGGAAACTCAACGTGAGTACTGGCCTCGAGGTAAGTCCCTGAGTAGCCGCGCAGAAATGGAGGCATGCAGCCCTTTCCACGAGGTCTTAGTCGCTGTTCTGCTTTATTGTATTTTATTTTTTTAATGTTTTATTGTTTTTTTAAGATTTATGTATTGATTGATTGATTGCTATGTTGGGTCTTCGTTTCTGTGCCAGGGCCCTCTCCAGTTGCGGTAAGTGGGGGCCACTCTTCATCGCGGTGCGTAGGCCTCTCACTATCGCGGCCTCTCTTGTTGCGGAGCACAGGGTCCAGAGGCGCAGGCTCAGTGGTTGTGTCTCACGTGCCCAGTTGCTCCGCGGCATGTGGGAACCTCCTAGACCAGGGCTCGAACCCGTGTCCCCTGCATTGGCAGGCAGATTCTCAACCACTGCGCCACCGGGGAAGCCCCTGTTCTGCTTTATTTTAAAAGAAGTACCCTTTTCAGGCCTCCTAGGCCCCTCGGGTGTGCATCATTTTCCCTCCAAGATCAGTGAGTACCTCCAGACCCCTGTGGGCCTGCTGAGCAACATCGAGGCCCAAAGGTCGGTCTCCCGTAGGCCCTCTGTGTATGCCGAGTGATGGGCAACACACTGCTCGTTCCTTAAGGAGAGCTACATTTCCAGAGCACCGGAACAGCCTCAGGACCACATTTCTAGGCAGTGCGACGTGCCATGGAAGTGTTCGTCATGGCCCCCGTCTGAGCTGCCATGAGAAAACACTGTGCTTAGAATTCTTCGAGGACCTCGTACCTGAAGTCACTCTGCTCGAGGAGAAAGCCAGCATCCTACCATGCTGTGGCGCTAACGGGACACTCAGCGTGAGCACTTGCCTCGAGGTAATGCCCAGAATTGCCGTGCAGAAGCGGAGGCATGCTGCAGTTTTCAGGAGGCCGTAGCCCCTGCTCAGCGTTAGTTTATTTATTTATTCATTTGTTTATCTATCTCTCTATCTAGTTCTTTATTTTCTTATGTAATTTATCATTTTTGTTTTACTGTGTTGGGTCTTAATTGCTGCATGTGAGCTTTCTCTACTTGTAGCGAGCGGGGGCTACTCTTCGTTGCGGTGCTCGGGCTTCTCATTGCGGTGGCTCCTCTTGTTGTGGAGCAGAAGCTCTAGGCACGTGGACTTCAGTAGTTGTTGCATGTGGGCTCAGTCGTTGTGGCTCCCAGACTCTAGAGCGCAGGCTCAGTCGTTGTGGAGCACGGGCTTAGTTGCTCCGCAGCATGTGAGATCTTGGTGGACCAAGGCTCGAACCCACGTCCCCTGCATCGGCAGGTGGATTCGCAGCCACTGCACCACAAGCGAAGTCCCTGCTCTGCATTATTTTAACGTCAGTCCGCTTGGCAGGACATCTAGGAGCCTCGCGTGGGCACCCTATTCCCTGCAAGAACACTGAGTAACCCCAGGCCCCCATGGGCCCGCTATGCCACATCCAGGCCCGTAGCCCTTCGGAGCCACTCTGTGTATGCCGAGTGTAGGGCAACAGACTGCACTCTTTCTTGGGACAGCTTGATTTCCTCAACACTCCCACAGGTCGACGAACACCTTTCTAGCAGGTCCAACATTCCGTGCAAGTCTGCCTCATTACCCTAGTCTGAGCTGCACTGAGAATAACCCTCGGCTTCGCATTCCATCTGGGACCCCCTGCCTGAAGTCACCCTGCCTCCAGGAGAATGTCAGCCTGCGTTCCGACTGCAACTAAAGCCCAGGTCCTCGTGTAACACTGCAGGCTTTTGAAGAGCCATGGGCCCGGAGGCCTAGCTGGGGCGATCCTTGGTTGAGACAGTTCGCTATTTGCAGAACACCCTGCTTCGAGGAGTTGATTCAGGGAAGGAACCACTGGGTCACCTGTGTCTGTTTGGACTTGTTAGAAAGCACAGGGATGTATGCTGCGTGTGCCCGTGGAAATGGGGGCCTGATGGAACTAGCCTTGCTTTCCCATTTTGAAAGCTCCATTCATGCTGCCTTGAAGCTACTTGAAATTGACTGCTGTTGACAGGCCACTAGCCACTGTAGGCATGGCTCTGGGAAGAAAAGGAGTTTTCTCTAGCTAAGCCGGGTGCTTCGATGGCCGGGGTGGAGCTCATCCTGCCACGCTCTAGAGCTAAAGGGAAACTCAACGTGAGTACTGGCCTCGAGGTAAGTCCCTGAGTAGCCGCGCAGAAATGGAGGCATGCAGCCCTTTCCACGAGGTCTTAGTCGCTGTTCTGCTTTATTGTATTTTATTTTTTTAATGTTTTATTGTTTTTTTAAGATTTATGTATTGATTGATTGATTGCTATGTTGGGTCTTCGTTTCTGTGCCAGGGCCCTCTCCAGTTGCGGTAAGTGGGGGCCACTCTTCATCACGGTGCGTAGGCCTCTCACTATCGCGGCCTCTCTTGTTGCGGAGCACAGGGTCCAGAGGCGCAGGCTCAGTGGTTGTGTCTCACGTGCCCAGTTGCTCCGCGGCATGTGGGAACCTCCTAGACCAGGGCTCGAACCCGTGTCCCCTGCATTGGCAGGCAGATTCTCAACCACTGCGCCACCGGGGAAGCCCCTGTTCTGCTTTATTTTAAAAGAAGTACCCTTTTCAGGCCTCCTAGGCCCCTCGGGTGTGCATCATTTTCCCTCCAAGATCAGTGAGTACCTCCAGACCCCTGTGGGCCTGCTGAGCAACATCGAGGCCCAAAGGTCGGTCTCCCGTAGGCCCTCTGTGTATGCCGAGTGATGGGCAACACACTGCTCGTTCCTTAAGGAGAGCTACATTTCCAGAGCACCGGAACAGCCTCAGGACCACATTTCTAGGCAGTGCGACGTGCCATGGAAGTGTTCGTCATGGCCCCCGTCTGAGCTGCCATGAGAAAACACTGTGCTTAGAATTCTTCGAGGACCTCGTACCTGAAGTCACTCTGCTCGAGGAGAAAGCCAGCATCCTACCATGCTGTGGCGCTAACGGGACACTCAGCGTGAGCACTTGCCTCGAGGTAATGCCCAGAATTGCCGTGCAGAAGCGGAGGCATGCTGCAGTTTTCAGGAGGCCGTAGCCCCTGCTCAGCGTTAGTTTATTTATTTATTCATTTGTTTATCTATCTCTCTATCTAGTTCTTTATTTTCTTATGTAATTTATCATTTTTGTTTTACTGTGTTGGGTCTTAATTGCTGCATGTGAGCTTTCTCTACTTGTAGCGAGCGGGGGCTACTCTTCGTTGCGGTGCTCGGGCTTCTCATTGCGGTGGCTCCTCTTGTTGTGGAGCAGAAGCTCTAGGCACGTGGACTTCAGTAGTTGTTGCATGTGGGCTCAGTCGTTGTGGCTCCCAGACTCTAGAGCGCAGGCTCAGTCGTTGTGGAGCACGGGCTTAGTTGCTCCGCAGCATGTGAGATCTTGGTGGACCAAGGCTCGAACCCACGTCCCCTGCATCGGCAGGTGGATTCGCAGCCACTGCACCACAAGCGAAGTCCCTGCTCTGCATTATTTTAACGTCAGTCCGCTTGGCAGGACATCTAGGAGCCTCGCGTGGGCACCCTATTCCCTGCAAGAACACTGAGTAACCCCAGGCCCCCATGGGCCCGCTATGCCACATCCAGGCCCGTAGCCCTTCGGAGCCACTCTGTGTATGCCGAGTGTAGGGCAACAGACTGCACTCTTTCTTGGGACAGCTTGATTTCCTCAACACTCCCACAGGTCGACGAACACCTTTCTAGCAGGTCCAACATTCCGTGCAAGTCTGCCTCATTACCCTAGTCTGAGCTGCACTGAGAATAACCCTCGGCTTCGCATTCCATCTGGGACCCCCTGCCTGAAGTCACCCTGCCTCCAGGAGAATGTCAGCCTGCGTTCCGACTGCAACTAAAGCCCAGGTCCTCGTGTAACACTGCAGGCTTTTGAAGAGCCATGGGCCCGGAGGCCTAGCTGGGGCGATCCTTGGTTGAGACAGTTCGCTATTTGCAGAACACCCTGCTTCGAGGAGTTGATTCAGGGAAGGAACCACTGGGTCACCTGTGTCTGTTTGGACTTGTTAGAAAGCACAGGGATGTATGCTGCGTGTGCCCGTGGAAATGGGGGCCTGATGGAACTAGCCTTGCTTTCCCATTTTGAAAGCTCCATTCATGCTGCCTTGAAGCTACTTGAAATTGACTGCTGTTGACAGGCCACTAGCCACTGTAGGCATGGCTCTGGGAAGAAAAGGAGTTTTCTCTAGCTAAGCCGGGTGCTTCGATGGCCGGGGTGGAGCTCATCCTGCCACGCTCTAGAGCTAAAGGGAAACTCAACGTGAGTACTGGCCTCGAGGTAAGTCCCTGAGTAGCCGCGCAGAAATGGAGGCATGCAGCCCTTTCCACGAGGTCTTAGTCGCTGTTCTGCTTTATTGTATTTTATTTTTTTAATGTTTTATTGTTTTTTTAAGATTTATGTATTGATTGATTGATTGCTATGTTGGGTCTTCGTTTCTGTGCTAGGGCCCTCTCCAGTTGCGGTAAGTGGGGGCCACTCTTCATCGCGGTGCGTAGGCCTCTCACTATCGCGGCCTCTCTTGTTGCGGAGCACAGGGTCCAGAGGCGCAGGCTCAGTGGTTGTGTCTCACGTGCCCAGTTGCTCCGCGGCATGTGGGAACCTCCTAGACCAGGGCTCGAACCCGTGTCCCCTGCATTGGCAGGCAGATTCTCAACCACTGCGCCACCGGGGAAGCCCCTGTTCTGCTTTATTTTAAAAGAAGTACCCTTTTCAGGCCTCCTAGGCCCCTCGGGTGTGCATCATTTTCCCTCCAAGATCAGTGAGTACCTCCAGACCCCTGTGGGCCTGCTGAGCAACATCGAGGCCCAAAGGTCGGTCTCCCGTAGGCCCTCTGTGTATGCCGAGTGATGGGCAACACACTGCTCGTTCCTTAAGGAGAGCTACATTTCCAGAGCACCGGAACAGCCTCAGGACCACATTTCTAGGCAGTGCGACGTGCCATGGAAGTGTTCGTCATGGCCCCCGTCTGAGCTGCCATGAGAAAACACTGTGCTTAGAATTCTTCAAGGACCTCGTACCTGAAGTCACTCTGCTCGAGGAGAAAGCCAGCATCCTACCATGCTGTGGCGCTAACGGGACACTCAGCGTGAGCACTTGCCTCGAGGTAAGGCCCTGAATTGCCGTGCAGAAGCGGAGGCGTGCTGCAGTTTTCAGGAGGCCGTAGCCCCTGCTCAGCGTTAGTTTATTTATTTATTCATTTGTTTATCTATCTGTCTATCTAGTTCTTTATTTTCTTATGTAATTTATCATTTTTGTTTTACTGTGTTGGGTCTTCGTTGCTGCATGTGAGCTTTCTCTAGTTGTAGCGAGCGGGGGCTACTCTTCGTTGCGGTGCTCGGGCTTCTCATTGCGGTGGCTCCTCTTGTTGTGGAGCAGAAGCTCTAGGCACGTGGACTTCAGTAGTTGTTGCATGCGGGCTCAGTCGTTGTGGCTCCCAGACTCTAGAGCGCAGGCTCAGTCGTTGTGGAGCACGGGCTTAGTTGCTCCGCAGCATGTGAGATCTTGGTGGACCAAGGCTCGAACCCACGTCCCCTGCATCGGCAGGTGGATTCGCAGCCACTGCACCACAAGCGAAGCCCCTGCTCTGCATTATTTTAACGTCAGTCCGCTTGGCAGGACATCTAGGAGCCTCGCGTGGGCACCCTATTCCCTGCAAGAACACTGAGTAACCCCAGGCCCCCATGGGCCCGCTATGCCACATCCAGGCCCGTAGCCCTTCGGAGCCACTCTGTGTATGCCGAGTGTAGGGCAACAGACTGCACTCTTTCTTGGGACAGCTTGATTTCCTCAACACTCCCACAGGTCGACGAACACCTTTCTAGCAGGTCCAACATTCCGTGCAAGTCTGCCTCATTACCCTAGTCTGAGCTGCACTGAGAATAACCCTCG
Organism: Balaenoptera physalus; assembly: GCF_965194825.1. Classification (NCBI taxonomy): domain Eukaryota; kingdom Metazoa; phylum Chordata; class Mammalia; order Artiodactyla; family Balaenopteridae; genus Balaenoptera; species Balaenoptera physalus. Next base: position 178,869,917 of record NC_138890.1, read on the forward strand.
GCTTCGCATTCCATCTGGGACCCCCTGCCTGAAGTCACCCTGCCTCCAGGAGAATGTCAGCCTGCGTTCCGACTGCAACTAAAGCCCAGGTCCTCGTGTAACACTGCAGGCTTTTGAAGAGCCATGGGCCCGGAGGCCTAGCTGGGGCGATCCTTGGTTGAGACAGTTCGCTATTTGCAGAACACCCTGCTTCGAGGAGTTGATTCAGGGAAGGAACCACTGGGTCACCTGTGTCTGTTTGGACTTGTTAGAAAGCACAGGGATGTATGCTGCGTGTGCCCGTGGAAATGGGGGCCTGATGGAACTAGCCTTGCTTTCCCATTTTGAAAGCTCCATTCATGCTGCCTTGAAGCTACTTGAAATTGACTGCTGTTGACAGGCCACTAGCCACTGTAGGCATGGCTCTGGGAAGAAAAGGAGTTTTCTCTAGCTAAGCCGGGTGCTTCGATGGCCGGGGTGGAGCTCATCCTGCCACGCTCTAGAGCTAAAGGGAAACTCAACGTGAGTACTGGCCTCGAGGTAAGTCCCTGAGTAGCCGCGCAGAAATGGAGGCATGCAGCCCTTTCCACGAGGTCTTAGTCGCTGTTCTGCTTTATTGTATTTTATTTTTTTAATGTTTTATTGTTTTTTTAAGATTTATGTATTGATTGATTGATTGCTATGTTGGGTCTTCGTTTCTGTGCTAGGGCCCTCTCCAGTTGCGGTAAGTGGGGGCCACTCTTCATCGCGGTGCGTAGGCCTCTCACTATCGCGGCCTCTCTTGTTGCGGAGCACAGGGTCCAGAGGCGCAGGCTCAGTGGTTGTGTCTCACGTGCCCAGTTGCTCCGCGGCATGTGGGAACCTCCTAGACCAGGGCTCGAACCCGTGTCCCCTGCATTGGCAGGCAGATTCTCAACCACTGCGCCACCGGGGAAGCCCCTGTTCTGCTTTATTTTAAAAGAAGTACCCTTTTCAGGCCTCCTAGGCCCCTCGGGTGTGCATCATTTTCCCTCCAAGATCAGTGAGTACCTCCAGACCCCTGTGGGCCTGCTGAGCAACATCGAGGCCCAAAGGTCGGTCTCCCGTAGGCCCTCTGTGTATGCCGAGTGATGGGCAACACACTGCTCGTTCCTTAAGGAGAGCTACATTTCCAGAGCACCGGAACAGCCTCAGGACCACATTTCTAGGCAGTGCGACGTGCCATGGAAGTGTTCGTCATGGCCCCCGTCTGAGCTGCCATGAGAAAACACTGTGCTTAGAATTCTTCGAGGACCTCGTACCTGAAGTCACTCTGCTCGAGGAGAAAGCCAGCATCCTACCATGCTGTGGCGCTAACGGGACACTCAGCGTGAGCACTTGCCTCGAGGTAAGGCCCTGAATTGCCGTGCAGAAGCGGAGGCGTGCTGCAGTTTTCAGGAGGCCGTAGCCCCTGCTCAGCGTTAGTTTATTTATTTATTCATTTGTTTATCTATCTGTCTATCTAGTTCTTTATTTTCTTATGTAATTTATCATTTTTGTTTTACTGTGTTGGGTCTTCGTTGCTGCATGTGAGCTTTCTCTAGTTGTAGCGAGCGGGGGCTACTCTTCGTTGCGGTGCTCGGGCTTCTCATTGCGGTGGCTCCTCTTGTTGTGGAGCAGAAGCTCTAGGCACGTGGACTTCAGTAGTTGTTGCATGCGGGCTCAGTCGTTGTGGCTCCCAGACTCTAGAGCGCAGGCTCAGTCGTTGTGGAGCACGGGCTTAGTTGCTCCGCAGCATGTGAGATCTTGGTGGACCAAGGCTCGAACCCACGTCCCCTGCATCGGCAGGTGGATTCGCAGCCACTGCACCACAAGCGAAGCCCCTGCTCTGCATTATTTTAACGTCAGTCCGCTTGGCAGGACATCTAGGAGCCTCGCGTGGGCACCCTATTCCCTGCAAGAACACTGAGTAACCCCAGGCCCCCATGGGCCCGCTATGCCACATCCAGGCCCGTAGCCCTTCGGAGCCACTCTGTGTATGCCGAGTGTAGGGCAACAGACTGCACTCTTTCTTGGGACAGCTTGATTTCCTCAACACTCCCACAGGTCGACGAACACCTTTCTAGCAGGTCCAACATTCCGTGCAAGTCTGCCTCATTACCCTAGTCTGAGCTGCACTGAGAATAACCCTCGGCTTCGCATTCCATCTGGGACCCCCTGCCTGAAGTCACCCTGCCTCCAGGAGAATGTCAGCCTGCGTTCCGACTGCAACTAAAGCCCAGGTCCTCGTGTAACACTGCAGGCTTTTGAAGAGCCATGGGCCCGGAGGCCTAGCTGGGGCGATCCTTGGTTGAGACAGTTCGCTATTTGCAGAACACCCTGCTTCGAGGAGTTGATTCAGGGAAGGAACCACTGGGTCACCTGTGTCTGTTTGGACTTGTTAGAAAGCACAGGGATGTATGCTGCGTGTGCCCGTGGAAATGGGGGCCTGATGGAACTAGCCTTGCTTTCCCATTTTGAAAGCTCCATTCATGCTGCCTTGAAGCTACTTGAAATTGACTGCTGTTGACAGGCCACTAGCCACTGTAGGCATGGCTCTGGGAAGAAAAGGAGTTTTCTCTAGCTAAGCCGGGTGCTTCGATGGCCGGGGTGGAGCTCATCCTGCCACGCTCTAGAGCTAAAGGGAAACTCAACGTGAGTACTGGCCTCGAGGTAAGTCCCTGAGTAGCCGCGCAGAAATGGAGGCATGCAGCCCTTTCCACGAGGTCTTAGTCGCTGTTCTGCTTTATTGTATTTTATTTTTTTAATGTTTTATTGTTTTTTTAAGATTTATGTATTGATTGATTGATTGCTATGTTGGGTCTTCGTTTCTGTGCTAGGGCCCTCTCCAGTTGCGGTAAGTGGGGGCCACTCTTCATCGCGGTGCGTAGGCCTCTCACTATCGCGGCCTCTCTTGTTGCGGAGCACAGGGTCCAGAGGCGCAGGCTCAGTGGTTGTGTCTCACGTGCCCAGTTGCTCCGCGGCATGTGGGAACCTCCTAGACCAGGGCTCGAACCCGTCTCCCCTGCATTGGCAGGCAGATTCTCAACCACTGCGCCACCGGGGAAGCCCCTGTTCTGCTTTATTTTAAAAGAAGTACCCTTTTCAGGCCTCCTAGGCCCCTCGGGTGTGCATCATTTTCCCTCCAAGATCAGTGAGTACCTCCAGACCCCTGTGGGCCTGCTGAGCAACATCGAGGCCCAAAGGTCGGTCTCCCGTAGGCCCTCTGTGTATGCCGAGTGATGGGCAACACACTGCTCGTTCCTTAAGGAGAGCTACATTTCCAGAGCACCGGAACAGCCTCAGGACCACATTTCTAGGCAGTGCGACGTGCCATGGAAGTGTTCGTCATGGCCCCCGTCTGAGCTGCCATGAGAAAACACTGTGCTTAGAATTCTTCGAGGACCTCGTACCTGTAGTCACTCTGCTCGAGGAGAAAGCCAGCATCCTACCATGCTGTGGCGCTAACGGGACACTCAGCGTGAGCACTTGCCTCGAGGTAAGGCCCAGAATTGCCGTGCAGAAGCGGAGGCGTGCTGCAGTTTTCAGGAGGCCGTAGCCCCTGCTCAGCGTTAGTTTATTTATTTATTCATTTGTTTATCTATCTGTCTATCTAGTTCTTTATTTTCTTATGTAATTTATCATTTTTGTTTTACTGTGTTGGGTCTTAATTGCTGCATGTGAGCTTTCTCTATTGTAGCGAGCGGGGGCTACTCTTCGTTGCGGTGCGCGGGCTTCTCATTGCGGTGGCTCCTCTTGTTGTGGAGCAGAAGCTCTAGGCACGTGGACTTCAGTAGTTGTTGCATGCGGGCTCAGTCGTTGTGGCTCCCAGACTCTAGAGCGCAGGCTCAGTCGTTGTGGAGCACGGGCTTAGTTGCTCCGCAGCATGTGAGATCTTGGTGGACCAAGGCTCGAACCCACGTCCCCTGCATCGGCAGGTGGATTCGCAGCCACTGCACCACAAGCGAAGCCCCTGCTCTGCATTATTTTAACGTCAGTCCGCTTGGCAGGACATCTAGGAGCCTCGCGTGGGCACCCTATTCCCTGCAAGAACACTGAGTAACCCCAGGCCCCCATGGGCCCGCTATGCCACATCCAGGCCCGTAGCCCTTCGGAGCCACTCTGTGTATGCCGAGTGTAGGGCAACAGACTGCACTCTTTCTTGGGACAGCTTGATTTCCTCAACACTCCCACAGGTCGACGAACACCTTTCTAGCAGGTCCAACATTCCGTGCAAGTCTGCCTCATTACCCTAGTCTGAGCTGCACTGAGAATAACCCTCGGCTTCGCATTCCATCTGGGACCCCCTGCCTGAAGTCACCCTGCCTCCAGGAGAATGTCAGCCTGCGTTCCGACTGCAACTAAAGCCCAGGTCCTCGTGTAACACTGCAGGCTTTTGAAGAGCCATGGGCCCGGAGGCCTAGCTGGGGCGATCCTTGGTTGAGACAGTTCGCTATTTGCAGAACACCCTGCTTCGAGGAGTTGATTCAGGGAAGGAACCACTGGGTCACCTGTGTCTGTTTGGACTTGTTAGAAAGCACAGGGATGTATGCTGCGTGTGCCCGTGGAAATGGGGGCCTGATGGAACTAGCCTTGCTTTCCCATTTTGAAAGCTCCATTCATGCTGCCTTGAAGCTACTTGAAATTGACTGCTGTTGACAGGCCACTAGCCACTGTAGGCATGGCTCTGGGAAGAAAAGGAGTTTTCTCTAGCTAAGCCGGGTGCTTCGATGGCCGGGGTGGAGCTCATCCTGCCACGCTCTAGAGCTAAAGGGAAACTCAACGTGAGTACTGGCCTCGAGGTAAGTCCCTGAGTAGCCGCGCAGAAATGGAGGCATGCAGCCCTTTCCACGAGGTCTTAGTCGCTGTTCTGCTTTATTGTATTTTATTTTTTTAATGTTTTATTGTTTTTTTAAGATTTATGTATTGATTGATTGATTGCTATGTTGGGTCTTCGTTTCTGTGCTAGGGCCCTCTCCAGTTGCGGTAAGTGGGGGCCACTCTTCATCGCGGTGCGTAGGCCTCTCACTATCGCGGCCTCTCTTGTTGCGGAGCACAGGGTCCAGAGGCGCAGGCTCAGTGGTTGTGTCTCACGTGCCCAGTTGCTCCGCGGCATGTGGGAACCTCCTAGACCAGGGCTCGAACCCGTGTCCCCTGCATTGGCAGGCAGATTCTCAACCACTGCGCCACCGGGGAAGCCCCTGTTCTGCTTTATTTTAAAAGAAGTACCCTTTTCAGGCCTCCTAGGCCCCTCGGGTGTGCATCATTTTCCCTCCAAGATCAGTGAGTACCTCCAGACCCCTGTGGGCCTGCTGAGCAACATCGAGGCCCAAAGGTCGGTCTCCCGTAGGCCCTCTGTGTATGCCGAGTGATGGGCAACACACTGCTCGTTCCTTAAGGAGAGCTACATTTCCAGAGCACCGGAACAGCCTCAGGACCACATTTCTAGGCAGTGCGACGTGCCATGGAAGTGTTCGTCATGGCCCCCGTCTGAGCTGCCATGAGAAAACACTGTGCTTAGAATTCTTCGAGGACCTCGTACCTGTAGTCACTCTGCTCGAGGAGAAAGCCAGCATCCTACCATGCTGTGGCGCTAACGGGACACTCAGCGTGAGCACTTGCCTCGAGGTAATGCCCAGAATTGCCGTGCAGAAGCGGAGGCGTGCTGCAGTTTTCAGGAGGCCGTAGCCCCTGCTCAGCGTTAGTTTATTTATTTATTCATTTGTTTATCTATCTGTCTATCTAGTTCTTTATTTTCTTATGTAATTTATCATTTTTGTTTTACTGTGTTGGGTCTTAATTGCTGCATGTGAGCTTTCTCTACTTGTAGCGAGCGGGGGCTACTCTTCGTTGCGGTGCGCGGGCTTCTCATTGCGGTGGCTCCTCTTGTTGTGGAGCAGAAGCTCTAGGCACGTGGACTTCAGTAGTTGTTGCATGCGGGCTCAGTCGTTGTGGCTCCCAGACTCTAGAGCGCAGGCTCAGTCGTTGTGGAGCACGGGCTTAGTTGCTCCGCAGCATGTGAGATCTTGGTGGACCAAGGCTCGAACCCACGTCCCCTGCATCGGCAGGTGGATTCGCAGCCACTGCACCACAAGCGAAGCCCCTGCTCTGCATTATTTTAACGTCAGTCCGCTTGGCAGGACATCTAGGAGCCTCGCGTGGGCACCCTATTCCCTGCAAGAACACTGAGTAACCCCAGGCCCCCATGGGCCCGCTATGCCACATCCAGGCCCGTAGCCCTTCGGAGCCACTCTGTGTATGCCGAGTGTAGGGCAACAGACTGCACTCTTTCTTGGGACAGCTTGATTTCCTCAACACTCCCACAGGTCGACGAACACCTTTCTAGCAGGTCCAACATTCCGTGCAAGTCTGCCTCATTACCCTAGTCTGAGCTGCACTGAGAATAACCCTCGGCTTCGCATTCCATCTGGGACCCCCTGCCTGAAGTCACCCTGCCTCCAGGAGAATGTCAGACTGCGTTCCGACTGCAATTAAAGCCCAGGTCCTCGTGTAACACTGCAGGCTTTTGAAGAGCCACGGGCCCGGAGGCCTAGCTGGGGCGATCCTTGGTTGAGACAGTTCACTATTTGCAGAACACCCTGCTTTGAGGAGTTGATTCAGGGAAGGAACCACTGGGTCACCTGTGTCTGTTTGGACTTGTTAGAAAGCACAGGGATGTATGCTGCGTGTGCCCGTGGAAATGGGGGCCTGATGGAACTAGCCTTGCTTTCCCATTTTGAAAGCTCCATTCATGCTGCCTTGAAGCTACTTGAAATTGACTGCTGTTGACAGGCCACTAGCCACTGTAGGCATGGCTCTGGGAAGAAAAGGAGTTTTCTCTAGCTAAGCCGGGTGCTTCGATGGCCGGGGTGGAGCTCATCCTGCCACGCTCTAGAGCTAAAGGGAAACTCAACGTGAGTACTGGCCTCGAGGTAAGTCCCTGAGTAGCCGCGCAGAAATGGAGGCATGCAGCCCTTTCCACGAGGTCTTAGTCGCTGTTCTGCTTTATTGTATTTTATTTTTTTAATGTTTTATTGTTTTTTTAAGATTTATGTATTGATTGATTGATTGCTATGTTGGGTCTTCGTTTCTGTGCCAGGGCCCTCTCCAGTTGCGGTAAGTGGGGGCCACTCTTCATCGCGGTGCGTAGGCCTCTCACTATCGCGGCCTCTCTTGTTGCGGAGCACAGGGTCCAGAGGCGCAGGCTCAGTGGTTGTGTCTCACGTGCCCAGTTGCTCCGCGGCATGTGGGAACCTCCTAGACCAGGGCTCGAACCCGTGTCCCCTGCATTGGCAGGCAGATTCTCAACCACTGCGCCACCGGGGAAGCCCCTGTTCTGCTTTATTTTAAAAGAAGTACCCTTTTCAGGCCTCCTAGGCCCCTCGGGTGTGCATCATTTTCCCTCCAAGATCAGTGAGTACCTCCAGACCCCTGTGGGCCTGCTGAGCAACATCGAGGCCCAAAGGTCGGTCTCCCGTAGGCCCTCTGTGTATGCCGAGTGATGGGCAACACACTGCTCGTTCCTTAAGGAGAGCTACATTTCCAGAGCACCGGAACAGCCTCAGGACCACATTTCTAGGCAGTGCGACGTGCCATGGAAGTGTTCGTCATGGCCCCCGTCTGAGCTGCCATGAGAAAACACTGTGCTTAGAATTCTTCGAGGACCTCGTACCTGAAGTCACTCTGCTCGAGGAGAAAGCCAGCATCCTACCATGCTGTGGCGCTAACGGGACACTCAGCGTGAGCACTTGCCTCGAGGTAATGCCCAGAATTGCCGTGCAGAAGCGGAGGCATGCTGCAGTTTTCAGGAGGCCGTAGCCCCTGCTCAGCGTTAGTTTATTTATTTATTCATTTGTTTATCTATCTGTCTATCTAGTTCTTTATTTTCTTATGTAATTTATCATTTTTGTTTTACTGTGTTGGGTCTTAATTGCTGCATGTGAGCTTTCTCTACTTGTAGCGAGCGGGGGCTACTCTTCGTTGCGGTGCTCGGGCTTCTCATTGCGGTGGCTCCTCTTGTTGTGGAGCAGAAGCTCTAGGCACGTGGACTTCAGTAGTTGTTGCATGTGGGCTCAGTCGTTGTGGCTCCCAGACTCTAGAGCGCAGGCTCAGTCGTTGTGGAGCACGGGCTTAGTTGCTCCGCAGCATGTGAGATCTTGGTGGACCAAGGCTCGAACCCACGTCCCCTGCATCGGCAGGTGGATTCGCAGCCACTGCACCACAAGCGAAGTCCCTGCTCTGCATTATTTTAACGTCAGTCCGCTTGGCAGGACATCTAGGAGCCTCGCGTGGGCACCCTATTCCCTGCAAGAACACTGAGTAACCCCAGGCCCCCATGGGCCCGCTATGCCACATCCAGGCCCGTAGCCCTTCGGAGCCACTCTGTGTATGCCGAGTGTAGGGCAACAGACTGCACTCTTTCTTGGGACAGCTTGATTTCCTCAACACTCCCACAGGTCGACGAACACCTTTCTAGCAGGTCCAACATTCCGTGCAAGTCTGCCTCATTACCCTAGTCTGAGCTGCACTGAGAATAACCCTCGGCTTCGCATTCCATCTGGGACCCCCTGCCTGAAGTCACCCTGCCTCCAGGAGAATGTCAGCCTGCGTTCCGACTGCAACTAAAGCCCAGGTCCTCGTGTAACACTGCAGGCTTTTGAAGAGCCACGGGCCCGGAGGCCTAGCTGGGGCGATCCTTGGTTGAGACAGTTCGCTATTTGCAGAACACCCTGCTTCGAGGAGTTGATTCAGGGAAGGAACCACTGGGTCACCTGTGTCTGTTTGGACTTGTTAGAAAGCACAGGGATGTATGCTGCGTGTGCCCGTGGAAATGGGGGCCTGATGGAACTAGCCTTGCTTTCCCATTTTGAAAGCTCCATTCATGCTGCCTTGAAGCTACTTGAAATTGACTGCTGTTGACAGGCCACTAGCCACTGTAGGCATGGCTCTGGGAAGAAAAGGAGTTTTCTCTAGCTAAGCCGGGTGCTTCGATGGCCGGGGTGGAGCTCATCCTGCCACGCTCTAGAGCTAAAGGGAAACTCAACGTGAGTACTGGCCTCGAGGTAAGTCCCTGAGTAGCCGCGCAGAAATGGAGGCATGCAGCCCTTTCCACGAGGTCTTAGTCGCTGTTCTGCTTTATTGTATTTTATTTTTTTAATGTTTTATTGTTTTTTTAAGATTTATGTATTGATTGATTGATTGCTATGTTGGGTCTTCGTTTCTGTGCCAGGGCCCTCTCCAGTTGCGGTAAGTGGGGGCCACTCTTCATCGCGGTGCGTAGGCCTCTCACTATCGCGGCCTCTCTTGTTGCGGAGCACAGGGTCCAGAGGCGCAGGCTCAGTGGTTGTGTCTCACGTGCCCAGTTGCTCCGCGGCATGTGGGAACCTCCTAGACCAGGGCTCGAACCCGTGTCCCCTGCATTGGCAGGCAGATTCTCAACCACTGCGCCACCGGGGAAGCCCCTGTTCTGCTTTATTTTAAAAGAAGTACCCTTTTCAGGCCTCCTAGGCCCCTCGGGTGTGCATCATTTTCCCTCCAAGATCAGTGAGTACCTCCAGACCCCTGTGGGCCTGCTGAGCAACATCGAGGCCCAAAGGTCGGTCTCCCGTAGGCCCTCTGTGTATGCCGAGTGATGGGCAACACACTGCTCGTTCCTTAAGGAGAGCTACATTTCCAGAGCACCGGAACAGCCTCAGGACCACATTTCTAGGCAGTGCGACGTGCCATGGAAGTGTTCGTCATGGCCCCCGTCTGAGCTGCCATGAGAAAACACTGTGCTTAGAATTCTTCGAGGACCTCGTACCTGAAGTCACTCTGCTCGAGGAGAAAGCCAGCATCCTACCATGCTGTGGCGCTAACGGGACACTCAGCGTGAGCACTTGCCTCGAGGTAATGCCCAGAATTGCCGTGCAGAAGCGGAGGCATGCTGCAGTTTTCAGGAGGCCGTAGCCCCTGCTCAGCGTTAGTTTATTTATTTATTCATTTGTTTATCTATCTGTCTATCTAGTTCTTTATTTTCTTATGTAATTTATCATTTTTGTTTTACTGTGTTGGGTCTTAATTGCTGCATGTGAGCTTTCTCTACTTGTAGCGAGCGGGGGCTACTCTTCGTTGCGGTGCTCGGGCTTCTCATTGCGGTGGCTCCTCTTGTTGTGGAGCAGAAGCTCTAGGCACGTGGACTTCAGTAGTTGTTGCATGTGGGCTCAGTCGTTGTGGCTCCCAGACTCTAGAGCGCAGGCTCAGTCGTTGTGGAGCACGGGCTTAGTTGCTCCGCAGCATGTGAGATCTTGGTGGACCAAGGCTCGAACCCACGTCCCCTGCATCGGCAGGTGGATTCGCAGCCACTGCACCACAAGCGAAGTCCCTGCTCTGCATTATTTTAACGTCAGTCCGCTTGGCAGGACATCTAGGAGCCTCGCGTGGGCACCCTATTCCCTGCAAGAACACTGAGTAACCCCAGGCCCCCATGGGCCCGCTATGCCACATCCAGGCCCGTAGCCCTTCGGAGCCACTCTGTGTATGCCGAGTGTAGGGCAACAGACTGCACTCTTTCTTGGGACAGCTTGATTTCCTCAACACTCCCACAGGTCGACGAACACCTTTCTAGCAGGTCCAACATTCCGTGCAAGTCTGCCTCATTACCCTAGTCTGAGCTGCACTGAGAATAACCCTCGGCTTCGCATTCCATCTGGGACCCCCTGCCTGAAGTCACCCTGCCTCCAGGAGAATGTCAGCCTGCGTTCCGACTGCAACTAAAGCCCAGGTCCTCGTGTAACACTGCAGGCTTTTGAAGAGCCATGGGCCCGGAGGCCTAGCTGGGGCGATCCTTGGTTGAGACAGTTCGCTATTTGCAGAACACCCTGCTTCGAGGAGTTGATTCAGGGAAGGAACCACTGGGTCACCTGTGTCTGTTTGGACTTGTTAGAAAGCACAGGGATGTATGCTGCGTGTGCCCGTGGAAATGGGGGCCTGATGGAACTAGCCTTGCTTTCCCATTTTGAAAGCTCCATTCATGCTGCCTTGAAGCTACTTGAAATTGACTGCTGTTGACAGGCCACTAGCCACTGTAGGCATGGCTCTGGGAAGAAAAGGAGTTTTCTCTAGCTAAGCCGGGTGCTTCGATGGCCGGGGTGGAGCTCATCCTGCCACGCTCTAGAGCTAAAGGGAAACTCAACGTGAGTACTGGCCTCGAGGTAAGTCCCTGAGTAGCCGCGCAGAAATGGAGGCATGCAGCCCTTTCCACGAGGTCTTAGTCGCTGTTCTGCTTTATTGTATTTTATTTTTTTAATGTTTTATTGTTTTTTTAAGATTTATGTATTGATTGATTGATTGCTATGTTGGGTCTTCGTTTCTGTGCCAGGGCCCTCTCCAGTTGCGGTAAGTGGGGGCCACTCTTCATCGCGGTGCGTAGGCCTCTCACTATCGCGGCCTCTCTTGTTGCGGAGCACAGGGTCCAGAGGCGCAGGCTCAGTGGTTGTGTCTCACGTGCCCAGTTGCTCCGCGGCATGTGGGAACCTCCTAGACCAGGGCTCGAACCCGTGTCCCCTGCATTGGCAGGCAGATTCTCAACCACTGCGCCACCGGGGAAGCCCCTGTTCTGCTTTATTTTAAAAGAAGTACCCTTTTCAGGCCTCCTAGGCCCCTCGGGTGTGCATCATTTTCCCTCCAAGATCAGTGAGTACCTCCAGACCCCTGTGGGCCTGCTGAGCAACATCGAGGCCCAAAGGTCGGTCTCCCGTAGGCCCTCTGTGTATGCCGAGTGATGGGCAACACACTGCTCGTTCCTTAAGGAGAGCTACATTTCCAGAGCACCGGAACAGCCTCAGGACCACATTTCTAGGCAGTGCGACGTGCCATGGAAGTGTTCGTCATGGCCCCCGTCTGAGCTGCCATGAGAAAACACTGTGCTTAGAATTCTTCGAGGACCTCGTACCTGAAGTCACTCTGCTCGAGGAGAAAGCCAGCATCCTACCATGCTGTGGCGCTAACGGGACACTCAGCGTGAGCACTTGCCTCGAGGTAAGGCCCTGAATTGCCGTGCAGAAGCGGAGGCGTGCTGCAGTTTTCAGGAGGCCGTAGCCCCTGCTCAGCGTTAGTTTATTTATTTATTCATTTGTTTATCTATCTGTCTATCTAGTTCTTTATTTTCTTATGTAATTTATCATTTTTGTTTTACTGTGTTGGGTCTTCGTTGCTGCATGTGAGCTTTCTCTAGTTGTAGCGAGCGGGGGCTACTCTTCGTTGCGGTGCGCGGGCTTCTCATTGCGGTGGCTCCTCTTGTTGTGGAGCAGAAGCTCTAGGCACGTGGACTTCAGTAGTTGTTGCATGCGGGCTCAGTCGTTGTGGCTCCCAGACTCTAGAGCGCAGGCTCAGTCGTTGTGGAGCACGGGCTTAGTTGCTCCGCAGCATGTGAGATCTTGGTGGACCAAGGCTCGAACCCACGTCCCCTGCATCGGCAGGTGGATTCGCAGCCACTGCACCACAAGCGAAGCCCCTGCTCTGCATTATTTTAACGTCAGTCCGCTTGGCAGGACATCTAGGAGCCTCGCGTGGGCACCCTATTCCCTGCAAGAACACTGAGTAACCCCAGGCCCCCATGGGCCCGCTATGCCACATCCAGGCCCGTAGCCCTTCGGAGCCACTCTGTGTATGCCGAGTGTAGGGCAACAGACTGCACTCTTTCTTGGGACAGCTTGATTTCCTCAACACTCCCACAGGTCGACGAACACCTTTCTAGCAGGTCCAACATTCCGTGCAAGTCTGCCTCATTACCCTAGTCTGAGCTGCACTGAGAATAACCCTCGGCTTCGCATTCCATCTGGGACCCCCTGCCTGAAGTCACCCTGCCTCCAGGAGAATGTCAGCCTGCGTTCCGACTGCAACTAAAGCCCAGGTCCTCGTGTAACACTGCAGGCTTTTGAAGAGCCATGGGCCCGGAGGCCTAGCTGGGGCGATCCTTGGTTGAGACAGTTCGCTATTTGCAGAACACCCTGCTTCGAGGAGTTGATTCAGGGAAGGAACCACTGGGTCACCTGTGTCTGTTTGGACTTGTTAGAAAGCACAGGGATGTATGCTGCGTGTGCCCGTGGAAATGGGGGCCTGATGGAACTAGCCTTGCTTTCCCATTTTGAAAGCTCCATTCATGCTGCCTTGAAGCTACTTGAAATTGACTGCTGTTGACAGGCCACTAGCCACTGTAGGCATGGCTCTGGGAAGAAAAGGAGTTTTCTCTAGCTAAGCCGGGTGCTTCGATGGCCGGGGTGGAGCTCATCCTGCCACGCTCTAGAGCTAAAGGGAAACTCAACGTGAGTACTGGCCTCGAGGTAAGTCCCTGAGTAGCCGCGCAGAAATGGAGGCATGCAGCCCTTTCCACGAGGTCTTAGTCGCTGTTCTGCTTTATTGTATTTTATTTTTTTAATGTTTTATTGTTTTTTTAAGATTTATGTATTGATTGATTGATTGCTATGTTGGGTCTTCGTTTCTGTGCTAGGGCCCTCTCCAGTTGCGGTAAGTGGGGGCCACTCTTCATCGCGGTGCGTAGGCCTCTCACTATCGCGGCCTCTCTTGTTGCGGAGCACAGGGTCCAGAGGCGCAGGCTCAGTGGTTGTGTCTCACGTGCCCAGTTGCTCCGCGGCATGTGGGAACCTCCTAGACCAGGGCTCGAACCCGTGTCCCCTGCATTGGCAGGCAGATTCTCAACCACTGCGCCACCGGGGAAGCCCCTGTTCTGCTTTATTTTAAAAGAAGTACCCTTTTCAGGCCTCCTAGGCCCCTCGGGTGTGCATCATTTTCCCTCCAAGATCAGTGAGTACCTCCAGACCCCTGTGGGCCTGCTGAGCAACATCGAGGCCCAAAGGTCGGTCTCCCGTAGGCCCTCTGTGTATGCCGAGTGATGGGCAACACACTGCTCGTTCCTTAAGGAGAGCTACATTTCCAGAGCACCGGAACAGCCTCAGGACCACAATTCTAGGCAGTGCGACGTGCCATGGAAGTGTTCGTCATGGCCCCCGTCTGAGCTGCCATGAGAAAACACTGTGCTTAGAATTCTTCGAGGACCTCGTACCTGAAGTCACTCTGCTCGAGGAGAAAGCCAGCATCCTACCATGCTGTGGCGCTAACGGGACACTCAGCGTGAGCACTTGCCTCGAGGTAAGGCCCTGAATTGCCGTGCAGAAGCGGAGGCGTGCTGCAGTTTTCAGGAGGCCGTAGCCCCTGCTCAGCGTTAGTTTATTTATTTATTCATTTGTTTATCTATCTGTCTATCTAGTTCTTTATTTTCTTATGTAATTTATCATTTTTGTTTTACTGTGTTGGGTCTTCGTTGCTGCATGTGAGCTTTCTCTAGTTGTAGCGAGCGGGGGCTACTCTTCGTTGCGGTGCTCGGGCTTCTCATTGCGGTGGCTCCTCTTGTTGTGGAGCAGAAGCTCTAGGCACGTGGACTTCAGTAGTTGTTGCATGCGGGCTCAGTCGTTGTGGCTCCCAGACTCTAGAGCGCAGGCTCAGTCGTTGTGGAGCACGGGCTTAGTTGCTCCGCAGCATGTGAGATCTTGGTGGACCAAGGCTCGAACCCACGTCCCCTGCATCGGCAGGTGGATTCGCAGCCACTGCACCACAAGCGAAGCCCCTGCTCTGCATTATTTTAACGTCAGTCCGCTTGGCAGGACATCTAGGAGCCTCGCGTGGGCACCCTATTCCCTGCAAGAACACTGAGTAACCCCAGGCCCCCATGGGCCCGCTATGCCACATCCAGGCCCGTAGCCCTTCGGAGCCACTCTGTGTATGCCGAGTGTAGGGCAACAGACTGCACTCTTTCTTGGGACAGCTTGATTTCCTCAACACTCCCACAGGTCGACGAACACCTTTCTAGCAGGTCCAACATTCCGTGCAAGTCTGCCTCATTACCCTAGTCTGAGCTGCACTGAGAATAACCCTCGGCTTCGCATTCCATCTGGGACCCCCTGCCTGAAGTCACCCTGCCTCCAGGAGAATGTCAGCCTGCGTTCCGACTGCAACTAAAGCCCAGGTCCTCGTGTAACACTGCAGGCTTTTGAAGAGCCATGGGCCCGGAGGCCTAGCTGGGGCGATCCTTGGTTGAGACAGTTCGCTATTTGCAGAACACCCTGCTTCGAGGAGTTGATTCAGGGAAGGAACCACTGGGTCACCTGTGTCTGTTTGGACTTGTTAGAAAGCACAGGGATGTATGCTGCGTGTGCCCGTGGAAATGGGGGCCTGATGGAACTAGCCTTGCTTTCCCATTTTGAAAGCTCCATTCATGCTGCCTTGAAGCTACTTGAAATTGACTGCTGTTGACAGGCCACTAGCCACTGTAGGCATGGCTCTGGGAAGAAAAGGAGTTTTCTCTAGCTAAGCCGGGTGCTTCGATGGCCGGGGTGGAGCTCATCCTGCCACGCTCTAGAGCTAAAGGGAAACTCAACGTGAGTACTGGCCTCGAGGTAAGTCCCTGAGTAGCCGCGCAGAAATGGAGGCATGCAGCCCTTTCCACGAGGTCTTAGTCGCTGTTCTGCTTTATTGTATTTTATTTTTTTAATGTTTTATTGTTTTTTTAAGATTTATGTATTGATTGATTGATTGCTATGTTGGGTCTTCGTTTCTGTGCTAGGGGCCTCTCCAGTTGCGGTAAGTGGGGGCCACTCTTCATCGCGGTGCGTAGGCCTCTCACTATCGCGGCCTCTCTTGTTGCGGAGCACAGGGTCCAGAGGCGCAGGCTCAGTGGTTGTGTCTCACGTGCCCAGTTGCTCCGCGGCATGTGGGAACCTCCTAGACCAGGGCTCGAACCCGTGTCCCCTGCATTGGCAGGCAGATTCTCAACCACTGCGCCACCGGGGAAGCCCCTGTTCTGCTTTATTTTAAAAGAAGTACCCTTTTCAGGCCTCCTAGGCCCCTCGGGTGTGCATCATTTTCCCTCCAAGATCAGTGAGTACCTCCAGACCCCTGTGGGCCTGCTGAGCAACATCGAGGCCCAAAGGTCGGTCTCCCGTAGGCCCTCTGTGTATGCCGAGTGATGGGCAACACACTGCTCGTTCCTTAAGGAGAGCTACATTTCCAGAGCACCGGAACAGCCTCAGGACCACATTTCTAGGCAGTGCGACGTGCCATGGAAGTGTTCGTCATGGCCCCCGTCTGAGCTGCCATGAGAAAACACTGTGCTTAGAATTCTTCGAGGACCTCGTACCTGTAGTCACTCTGCTCGAGGAGAAAGCCAGCATCCTACCATGCTGTGGCGCTAACGGGACACTCAGCGTGAGCACTTGCCTCGAGGTAATGCCCAGAATTGCCGTGCAGAAGCGGAGGCGTGCTGCAGTTTTCAGGAGGCCGTAGCCCCTGCTCAGCGTTAGTTTATTTATTTATTCATTTGTTTATCTATCTGTCTATCTAGTTCTTTATTTTCTTATGTAATTTATCATTTTTGTTTTACTGTGTTGGGTCTTAATTGCTGCATGTGAGCTTTCTCTATTGTAGCGAGCGGGGGCTACTCTTCGTTGCGGTGCGCGGGCTTCTCATTGCGGTGGCTCCTCTTGTTGTGGAGCAGAAGCTCTAGGCACGTGGACTTCAGTAGTTGTTGCATGCGGGCTCAGTCGTTGTGGCTCCCAGACTCTAGAGCGCAGGCTCAGTCGTTGTGGAGCACGGGCTTAGTTGCTCCTCAGCATGTGAGATCTTGGTGGACCAAGGCTCGAACCCACGTCCCCTGCATCGGCAGGTGGATTCGCAGCCACTGCACCACAAGCGAAGCCCCTGCTCTGCATTATTTTAACGTCAGTCCGCTTGGCAGGACATCTAGGAGCCTCGCGTGGGCACCCTATTCCCTGCAAGAACACTGAGTAACCCCAGGCCCCCATGGGCCCGCTATGCCACATCCAGGCCCGTAGCCCTTCGGAGCCACTCTGTGTATGCCGAGTGTAGGGCAACAGACTGCACTCTTTCTTGGGACAGCTTGATTTCCTCAACACTCCCACAGGTCGACGAACACCTTTCTAGCAGGTCCAACATTCCGTGCAAGTCTGCCTCATTACCCTAGTCTGAGCTGCACTGAGAATAACCCTCGGCTTCGCATTCCATCTGGGACCCCCTGCCTGAAGTCACCCTGCCTCCAGGAGAATGTCAGCCTGCGTTCCGACTGCAACTAAAGCCCAGGTCCTCGTGTAACACTGCAGGCTTTTGAAGAGCCATGGGCCCGGAGGCCTAGCTGGGGCGATCCTTGGTTGAGACAGTTCGCTATTTGCAGAACACCCTGCTTCGAGGAGTTGATTCAGGGAAGGAACCACTGGGTCACCTGTGTCTGTTTGGACTTGTTAGAAAGCACAGGGATGTATGCTGCGTGTGCCCGTGGAAATGGGGGCCTGATGGAACTAGCCTTGCTTTCCCATTTTGAAAGCTCCATTCATGCTGCCTTGAAGCTACTTGAAATTGACTGCTGTTGACAGGCCACTAGCCACTGTAGGCATGGCTCTGGGAAGAAAAGGAGTTTTCTCTAGCTAAGCCGGGTGCTTCGATGGCCGGGGTGGAGCTCATCCTGCCACGCTCTAGAGCTAAAGGGAAACTCAACGTGAGTACTGGCCTCGAGGTAAGTCCCTGAGTAGCCGCGCAGAAATGGAGGCATGCAGCCCTTTCCACGAGGTCTTAGTCGCTGTTCTGCTTTATTGTATTTTATTTTTTTAATGTTTTATTGTTTTTTTAAGATTTATGTATTGATTGATTGATTGCTATGTTGGGTCTTCGTTTCTGTGCTAGGGCCCTCTCCAGTTGCGGTAAGTGGGGGCCACTCTTCATCGCGGTGCGTAGGCCTCTCACTATCGCGGCCTCTCTTGTTGCGGAGCACAGGGTCCAGAGGCGCAGGCTCAGTGGTTGTGTCTCACGTGCCCAGTTGCTCCGCGGCATGTGGGAACCTCCTAGACCAGGGCTCGAACCCGTCTCCCCTGCATTGGCAGGCAGATTCTCAACCACTGCGCCACCGGGGAAGCCCCTGTTCTGCTTTATTTTAAAAGAAGTACCCTTTTCAGGCCTCCTAGGCCCCTCGGGTGTGCATCATTTTCCCTCCAAGATCAGTGAGTACCTCCAGACCCCTGTGGGCCTGCTGAGCAACATCGAGGCCCAAAGGTCGGTCTCCCGTAGGCCCTCTGTGTATGCCGAGTGATGGGCAACACACTGCTCGTTCCTTAAGGAGAGCTACATTTCCAGAGCACCGGAACAGCCTCAGGACCACATTTCTAGGCAGTGCGACGTGCCATGGAAGTGTTCGTCATGGCCCCCGTCTGAGCTGCCATGAGAAAACACTGTGCTTAGAATTCTTCGAGGACCTCGTACCTGTAGTCACTCTGCTCGAGGAGAAAGCCAGCATCCTACCATGCTGTGGCGCTAACGGGACACTCAGCGTGAGCACTTGCCTCGAGGTAAGGCCCAGAATTGCCGTGCAGAAGCGGAGGCGTGCTGCAGTTTTCAGGAGGCCGTAGCCCCTGCTCAGCGTTAGTTTATTTATTTATTCATTTGTTTATCTATCTGTCTATCTAGTTCTTTATTTTCTTATGTAATTTATCATTTTTGTTTTACTGTGTTGGGTCTTAATTGCTGCATGTGAGCTTTCTCTATTGTAGCGAGCGGGGGCTACTCTTCGTTGCGGTGCGCGGGCTTCTCATTGCGGTGGCTCCTCTTGTTGTGGAGCAGAAGCTCTAGGCACGTGGACTTCAGTAGTTGTTGCATGCGGGCTCAGTCGTTGTGGCTCCCAGACTCTAGAGCGCAGGCTCAGTCGTTGTGGAGCACGGGCTTAGTTGCTCCGCAGCATGTGAGATCTTGGTGGACCAAGGCTCGAACCCACGTCCCCTGCATCGGCAGGTGGATTCGCAGCCACTGCACCACAAGCGAAGCCCCTGCTCTGCATTATTTTAACGTCAGTCCGCTTGGCAGGACATCTAGGAGCCTCGCGTGGGCACCCTATTCCCTGCAAGAACACTGAGTAACCCCAGGCCCCCATGGGCCCGCTATGCCACATCCAGGCCCGTAGCCCTTCGGAGCCACTCTGTGTATGCCGAGTGTAGGGCAACAGACTGCACTCTTTCTTGGGACAGCTTGATTTCCTCAACACTCCCACAGGTCGACGAACACCTTTCTAGCAGGTCCAACATTCCGTGCAAGTCTGCCTCATTACCCTAGTCTGAGCTGCACTGAGAATAACCCTCGGCTTCGCATTCCATCTGGGACCCCCTGCCTGAAGTCACCCTGCCTCCAGGAGAATGTCAGCCTGCGTTCCGACTGCAACTAAAGCCCAGGTCCTCGTGTAACACTGCAGGCTTTTGAAGAGCCATGGGCCCGGAGGCCTAGCTGGGGCGATCCTTGGTTGAGACAGTTCGCTATTTGCAGAACACCCTGCTTCGAGGAGTTGATTCAGGGAAGGAACCACTGGGTCACCTGTGTCTGTTTGGACTTGTTAGAAAGCACAGGGATGTATGCTGCGTGTGCCCGTGGAAATGGGGGCCTGATGGAACTAGCCTTGCTTTCCCATTTTGAAAGCTCCATTCATGCTGCCTTGAAGCTACTTGAAATTGACTGCTGTTGACAGGCCACTAGCCACTGTAGGCATGGCTCTGGGAAGAAAAGGAGTTTTCTCTAGCTAAGCCGGGTGCTTCGATGGCCGGGGTGGAGCTCATCCTGCCACGCTCTAGAGCTAAAGGGAAACTCAACGTGAGTACTGGCCTCGAGGTAAGTCCCTGAGTAGCCGCGCAGAAATGGAGGCATGCAGCCCTTTCCACGAGGTCTTAGTCGCTGTTCTGCTTTATTGTATTTTATTTTTTTAATGTTTTATTGTTTTTTTAAGATTTATGTATTGATTGATTGATTGCTATGTTGGGTCTTCGTTTCTGTGCTAGGGCCCTCTCCAGTTGCGGTAAGTGGGGGCCACTCTTCATCGCGGTGCGTAGGCCTCTCACTATCGCGGCCTCTCTTGTTGCGGAGCACAGGGTCCAGAGGCGCAGGCTCAGTGGTTGTGTCTCACGTGCCCAGTTGCTCCGCGGCATGTGGGAACCTCCTAGACCAGGGCTCGAACCCGTGTCCCCTGCATTGGCAGGCAGATTCTCAACCACTGCGCCACCGGGGAAGCCCCTGTTCTGCTTTATTTTAAAAGAAGTACCCTTTTCAGGCCTCCTAGGCCCCTCGGGTGTGCATCATTTTCCCTCCAAGATCAGTGAGTACCTCCAGACCCCTGTGGGCCTGCTGAGCAACATCGAGGCCCAAAGGTCGGTCTCCCGTAGGCCCTCTGTGTATGCCGAGTGATGGGCAACACACTGCTCGTTCCTTAAGGAGAGCTACATTTCCAGAGCACCGGAACAGCCTCAGGACCACATTTCTAGGCAGTGCGACGTGCCATGGAAGTGTTCGTCATGGCCCCCGTCTGAGCTGCCATGAGAAAACACTGTGCTTAGAATTCTTCGAGGACCTCGTACCTGTAGTCACTCTGCTCGAGGAGAAAGCCAGCATCCTACCATGCTGTGGCGCTAACGGGACACTCAGCGTGAGCACTTGCCTCGAGGTAATGCCCAGAATTGCCGTGCAGAAGCGGAGGCGTGCTGCAGTTTTCAGGAGGCCGTAGCCCCTGCTCAGCGTTAGTTTATTTATTTATTCATTTGTTTATCTATCTGTCTATCTAGTTCTTTATTTTCTTATGTAATTTATCATTTTTGTTTTACTGTGTTGGGTCTTAATTGCTGCATGTGAGCTTTCTCTACTTGTAGCGAGCGGGGGCTACTCTTCGTTGCGGTGCGCGGGCTTCTCATTGCGGTGGCTCCTCTTGTTGTGGAGCAGAAGCTCTAGGCACGTGGACTTCAGTAGTTGTTGCATGCGGGCTCAGTCGTTGTGGCTCCCAGACTCTAGAGCGCAGGCTCAGTCGTTGTGGAGCACGGGCTTAGTTGCTCCGCAGCATGTGAGATCTTGGTGGACCAAGGCTCGAACCCACGTCCCCTGCATCGGCAGGTGGATTCGCAGCCACTGCACCACAAGCGAAGCCCCTGCTCTGCATTATTTTAACGTCAGTCCGCTTGGCAGGACATCTAGGAGCCTCGCGTGGGCACCCTATTCCCTGCAAGAACACTGAGTAACCCCAGGCCCCCATGGGCCCGCTATGCCACATCCAGGCCCGTAGCCCTTCGGAGCCACTCTGTGTATGCCGAGTGTAGGGCAACAGACTGCACTCTTTCTTGGGACAGCTTGATTTCCTCAACACTCCCACAGGTCGACGAACACCTTTCTAGCAGGTCCAACATTCCGTGCAAGTCTGCCTCATTACCCTAGTCTGAGCTGCACTGAGAATAACCCTCGGCTTCGCATTCCATCTGGGACCCCCTGCCTGAAGTCACCCTGCCTCCAGGAGAATGTCAGCCTGCGTTCCGACTGCAACTAAAGCCCAGGTCCTCGTGTAACACTGCAGGCTTTTGAAGAGCCATGGGCCCGGAGGCCTAGCTGGGGCGATCCTTGGTTGAGACAGTTCGCTATTTGCAGAACACCCTGCTTCGAGGAGTTGATTCAGGGAAGGAACCACTGGGTCACCTGTGTCTGTTTGGACTTGTTAGAAAGCACAGGGATGTATGCTGCGTGTGCCCGTGGAAATGGGGGCCTGATGGAACTAGCCTTGCTTTCCCATTTTGAAAGCTCCATTCATGCTGCCTTGAAGCTACTTGAAATTGACTGCTGTTGACAGGCCACTAGCCACTGTAGGCATGGCTCTGGGAAGAAAAGGAGTTTTCTCTAGCTAAGCCGGGTGCTTCGATGGCCGGGGTGGAGCTCATCCTGCCACGCTCTAGAGCTAAAGGGAAACTCAACGTGAGTACTGGCCTCGAGGTAAGTCCCTGAGTAGCCGCGCAGAAATGGAGGCATGCAGCCCTTTCCACGAGGTCTTAGTCGCTGTTCTGCTTTATTGTATTTTATTTTTTTAATGTTTTATTGTTTTTTTAAGATTTATGTATTGATTGATTGATTGCTATGTTGGGTCTTCGTTTCTGTGCTAGGGCCCTCTCCAGTTGCGGTAAGTGGGGGCCACTCTTCATCGCGGTGCGTAGGCCTCTCACTATCGCGGCCTCTCTTGTTGCGGAGCACAGGGTCCAGAGGCGCAGGCTCAGTGGTTGTGTCTCACGTGCCCAGTTGCTCCGCGGCATGTGGGAACCTCCTAGACCAGGGCTCGAACCCGTGTCCCCTGCATTGGCAGGCAGATTCTCAACCACTGCGCCACCGGGGAAGCCCCTGTTCTGCTTTATTTTAAAAGAAGTACCCTTTTCAGGCCTCCTAGGCCCCTCGGGTGTGCATCATTTTCCCTCCAAGATCAGTGAGTACCTCCAGACCCCTGTGGGCCTGCTGAGCAACATCGAGGCCCAAAGGTCGGTCTCCCGTAGGCCCTCTGTGTATGCCGAGTGATGGGCAACACACTGCTCGTTCCTTAAGGAGAGCTACATTTCCAGAGCACCGGAACAGCCTCAGGACCACATTTCTAGGCAGTGCGACGTGCCATGGAAGTGTTCGTCATGGCCCCCGTCTGAGCTGCCATGAGAAAACACTGTGCTTAGAATTCTTCGAGGACCTCGTACCTGAAGTCACTCTGCTCGAGGAGAAAGCCAGCATCCTACCATGCTGTGGCGCTAACGGGACACTCAGCGTGAGCACTTGCCTCGAGGTAAGGCCCTGAATTGCCGTGCAGAAGCGGAGGCGTGCTGCAGTTTTCAGGAGGCCGTAGCCCCTGCTCAGCGTTAGTTTATTTATTTATTCATTTGTTTATCTATCTGTCTATCTAGTTCTTTATTTTCTTATGTAATTTATCATTTTTGTTTTACTGTGTTGGGTCTTCGTTGCTGCATGTGAGCTTTCTCTAGTTGTAGCGAGCGGGGGCTACTCTTCGTTGCGGTGCTCGGGCTTCTCATTGCGGTGGCTCCTCTTGTTGTGGAGCAGAAGCTCTAGGCACGTGGACTTCAGTAGTTGTTGCATGCGGGCTCAGTCGTTGTGGCTCCCAGACTCTAGAGCGCAGGCTCAGTCGTTGTGGAGCACGGGCTTAGTTGCTCCGCAGCATGTGAGATCTTGGTGGACCAAGGCTCGAACCCACGTCCCCTGCATCGGCAGGTGGATTCGCAGCCACTGCACCACAAGCGAAGCCCCTGCTCTGCATTATTTTAACGTCAGTCCGCTTGGCAGGACATCTAGGAGCCTCGCGTGGGCACCCTATTCCCTGCAAGAACACTGAGTAACCCCAGGCCCCCATGGGCCCGCTATGCCACATCCAGGCCCGTAGCCCTTCGGAGCCACTCTGTGTATGCCGAGTGTAGGGCAACAGACTGCACTCTTTCTTGGGACAGCTTGATTTCCTCAACACTCCCACAGGTCGACGAACACCTTTCTAGCAGGTCCAACATTCCGTGCAAGTCTGCCTCATTACCCTAGTCTGAGCTGCACTGAGAATAACCCTCGGCTTCGCATTCCATCTGGGACCCCCTGCCTGAAGTCACCCTGCCTCCAGGAGAATGTCAGCCTGCGTTCCGACTGCAACTAAAGCCCAGGTCCTCGTGTAACACTGCAGGCTTTTGAAGAGCCATGGGCCCGGAGGCCTAGCTGGGGCGATCCTTGGTTGAGACAGTTCGCTATTTGCAGAACACCCTGCTTCGAGGAGTTGATTCAGGGAAGGAACCACTGGGTCACCTGTGTCTGTTTGGACTTGTTAGAAAGCACAGGGATGTATGCTGCGTGTGCCCGTGGAAATGGGGGCCTGATGGAACTAGCCTTGCTTTCCCATTTTGAAAGCTCCATTCATGCTGCCTTGAAGCTACTTGAAATTGACTGCTGTTGACAGGCCACTAGCCACTGTAGGCATGGCTCTGGGAAGAAAAGGAGTTTTCTCTAGCTAAGCCGGGTGCTTCGATGGCCGGGGTGGAGCTCATCCTGCCACGCTCTAGAGCTAAAGGGAAACTCAACGTGAGTACTGGCCTCGAGGTAAGTCCCTGAGTAGCCGCGCAGAAATGGAGGCATGCAGCCCTTTCCACGAGGTCTTAGTCGCTGTTCTGCTTTATTGTATTTTATTTTTTTAATGTTTTATTGTTTTTTTAAGATTTATGTATTGATTGATTGATTGCTATGTTGGGTCTTCGTTTCTGTGCTAGGGCCCTCTCCAGTTGCGGTAAGTGGGGGCCACTCTTCATCGCGGTGCGTAGGCCTCTCACTATCGCGGCCTCTCTTGTTGCGGAGCACAGGGTCCAGAGGCGCAGGCTCAGTGGTTGTGTCTCACGTGCCCAGTTGCTCCGCGGCATGTGGGAACCTCCTAGACCAGGGCTCGAACCCGTGTCCCCTGCATTGGCAGGCAGATTCTCAACCACTGCGCCACCGGGGAAGCCCCTGTTCTGCTTTATTTTAAAAGAAGTACCCTTTTCAGGCCTCCTAGGCCCCTCGGGTGTGCATCATTTTCCCTCCAAGATCAGTGAGTACCTCCAGACCCCTGTGGGCCTGCTGAGCAACATCGAGGCCCAAAGGTCGGTCTCCCGTAGGCCCTCTGTGTATGCCGAGTGATGGGCAACACACTGCTCGTTCCTTAAGGAGAGCTACATTTCCAGAGCACCGGAACAGCCTCAGGACCACATTTCTAGGCAGTGCGACGTGCCATGGAAGTGTTCGTCATGGCCCCCGTCTGAGCTGCCATGAGAAAACACTGTGCTTAGAATTCTTCGAGGACCTCGTACCTGAAGTCACTCTGCTCGAGGAGAAAGCCAGCATCCTACCATGCTGTGGCGCTAACGGGACACTCAGCGTGAGCACTTGCCTCGAGGTAAGGCCCTGAATTGCCGTGCAGAAGCGGAGGCGTGCTGCAGTTTTCAGGAGGCCGTAGCCCCTGCTCAGCGTTAGTTTATTTATTTATTCATTTGTTTATCTATCTGTCTATCTAGTTCTTTATTTTCTTATGTAATTTATCATTTTTGTTTTACTGTGTTGGGTCTTAATTTCTGCATGTGAGCTTTCTCTAGTTGCAGCGAGAGGGGGCTACTCTTCGTTGCGGTGCGCGGGCTTCTCATTGCGGTGGCTCCTCTTGTTGTGGAGCAGAAGCTCTAGGCACGTGGACTTCAGTAGTTGTTGCATGCGGGCTCAGTCGTTGTGGCTCCCGGACTCTAGAGCGCAGGCTCAGTCGTTGTGGAGCACGGGCTTAGTTGCTCCGCAGCATGTGAGATCTTGGTGGACCAAGGCTCGAACCCACGTCCCCTGCATCGGCAGGTGGATTCCCAGCCACTGCACCACAAGCGAAGCCCCTGCTCTGCATTATTTTAACGTCAGTCCGCTTGGCAGGACATCTAGGAGCCTCGCGTGGGCACCCTATTCCCTGCAAGAACACTGAGTAACCCCAGGCCCCCATGGGCCCGCTATGCCACATCCAGGCCCGTAGCCCTTCGGAGCCACTCTGTGTATGCCGAGTGTAGGGCAACAGACTGCACTCTTTCTTGGGACAGCTTGATTTCCTCAACACTCCCACAGGTCGACGAACACCTTTCTAGCAGGTCCAACATTCCGTGCAAGTCTGCCTCATTACCCTAGTCTGAGCTGCACTGAGAATAACCCTCGGCTTCGCATTCCATCTGGGACCCCCTGCCTGAAGTCACCCTGCCTCCAGGAGAATGTCAGCCTGCGTTCCGACTGCAACTAAAGCCCAGGTCCTCGTGTAACACTGCAGGCTTTTGAAGAGCCACGGGCCCGGAGGCCTAGCTGGGGCGATCCTTGGTTGAGACAGTTCGCTATTTGCAGAACACCCTGCTTTGAGG
Organism: Balaenoptera physalus; assembly: GCF_965194825.1. Classification (NCBI taxonomy): domain Eukaryota; kingdom Metazoa; phylum Chordata; class Mammalia; order Artiodactyla; family Balaenopteridae; genus Balaenoptera; species Balaenoptera physalus. The sequence continues at coordinate 178,895,671 of NC_138890.1, forward strand.
AGTTGATTCAGGGAAGGAACCACTGGGTCACCTGTGTCTGTTTGGACTTGTTAGAAAGCACAGGGATGTATGCTGTGTGTGCCCGTGGAAATGGGGGCCTGATGGAACTAGCCTTGCTTTCCCATTTTGAAAGCTCCATTCATGCTGCCTTGAAGCTACTTGAAATTGACTGCTGTTGACAGGCCACTAGCCACTGTAGGCATGGCTCTGGGAAGAAAAGGAGTTTTCTCTAGCTAAGCCGGGTGCTTCGATGGCCGGGGTGGAGCTCATCCTGCCACGCTCTAGAGCTAAAGGGAAACTCAACGTGAGTACTGGCCTCGAGGTAAGTCCCTGAGTAACCGCGCAGAAATGGAGGCATGCAGCCCTTTCCACGAGGTCTTAGTCGCTGTTCTGCTTTATTGTATTTTATTTTTTTAATGTTTTATTGTTTTTTTAAGATTTATGTATTGATTGATTGATTGCTATGTTGGGTCTTCGTTTCTGTGCTAGGGCCCTCTCCAGTTGCGGTAAGTGGGGGCCACTCTTCATCGCGGTGCGTAGGCCTCTCACTATCGCGGCCTCTCTTGTTGCGGAGCACAGGGTCCAGAGGCGCAGGCTCAGTGGTTGTGTCTCACGTGCCCAGTTGCTCCGCGGCATGTGGGAACCTCCTAGACCAGGGCTCGAACCCGTGTCCCCTGCATTGGCAGGCAGATTCTCAACCACTGCGCCACCGGGGAAGCCCCTGTTCTGCTTTATTTTAAAAGAAGTACCCTTTTCAGGCCTCCTAGGCCCCTCGGGTGTGCATCATTTTCCCTCCAAGATCAGTGAGTACCTCCAGACCCCTGTGGGCCTGCTGAGCAACATCGAGGCCCAAAGGTCGGTCTCCCGTAGGCCCTCTGTGTATGCCGAGTGATGGGCAACACACTGCTCGTTCCTTAAGGAGAGCTACATTTCCAGAGCACCGGAACAGCCTCAGGACCACATTTCTAGGCAGTGCGACGTGCCATGGAAGTGTTCGTCATGGCCCCCGTCTGAGCTGCCATGAGAAAACACTGTGCTTAGAATTCTTCGAGGACCTCGTACCTGAAGTCACTCTGCTCGAGGAGAAAGCCAGCATCCTACCATGCTGTGGCGCTAACGGGACACTCAGCGTGAGCACTTGCCTCGAGGTAAGGCCCAGAATTGCCGTGCAGAAGCGGAGGCGTGCTGCAGTTTTCAGGAGGCCGTAGCCCCTGCTCAGCGTTAGTTTATTTATTTATTCATTTGTTTATCTATCTGTCTATCTAGTTCTTTATTTTCTTATGTAATTTATCATTTTTGTTTTACTGTGTTGGGTCTTAATTGCTGCATGTGAGCTTTCTCTAGTTGCAGCGAGAGGGGGCTACTCTTCGTTGCGGTGCGCGGGCTTCTCATTGCGGTGGCTCCTCTTGTTGTGGAGCAGAAGCTCTAGGCACGTGGACTTCAGTAGTTGTTGCATGCGGGCTCAGTCGTTGTGGCTCCCGGACTCTAGAGCGCAGGCTCAGTCGTTGTGGAGCACGGGCTTAGTTGCTCCGCAGCATGTGAGATCTTGGTGGACCAAGGCTCGAACCCACGTCCCCTGCATCGGCAGGTGGATTCCCAGCCACTGCACCACAAGCGAAGCCCCTGCTCTGCATTATTTTAACGTCAGTCCGCTTGGCAGGACATCTAGGAGCCTCGCGTGGGCACCCTATTCCCTGCAAGAACACTGAGTAACCCCAGGCCCCCATGGGCCCACTATGCCACATCCAGGCCCGTAGCCCTTCGGAGCCACTCTGTGTATGCCGAGTGTAGGGCAACAGACTGCACTCTTTCTTGGGACAGCTTGATTTCCTCAACACTCCCACAGGTCGACGAACACCTTTCTAGCAGGTCCAACATTCCGTGCAAGTCTGCCTCATTACCCTAGTCTGAGCTGCACTGAGAATAACCCTCGGCTTCGCATTCCATCTGGGACCCCCTGCCTGAAGTCACCCTGCCTCCAGGAGAATGTCAGCCTGCGTTCCGACTGCAACTAAAGCCCAGGTCCTCGTGTAACACTGCAGGCTTTTGAAGAGCCACGGGCCCGGAGGCCTAGCTGGGGCGATCCTTGGTTGAGACAGTTCGCTATTTGCAGAACACCCTGCTTTGAGGAGTTGATTCAGGGAAGGAACCACTGGGTCACCTGTGTCTGTTTGGACTTGTTAGAAAGCACAGGGATGTATGCTGCGTGTGCCCGTGGAAATGGGGGCCTGATGGAACTAGCCTTGCTTTCCCATTTTGAAAGCTCCATTCATGCTGCCTTGAAGCTACTTGAAATTGACTGCTGTTGACAGGCCACTAGCCACTGTAGGCATGGCTCTGGGAAGAAAATGAGTTTTCTCTAGCTAAGCCAGGTGCTTCGATGGCCGGGGTGGAGCTCATCCTGCCACGCTCTAGAGGTAAAGGGAAACTCAACGTGAGTACTGGCCTCGAGGTAAGTCCCTGAGTAGCCGCGCAGAAATGGAGGCATGCAGCCCTTTCCACGAGGTCTTAGTCGCTGTTCTGCTTTATTGTATTTTATTTTTTTAATGTTTTATTGTTTTTTTAAGATTTATGTATTGATTGATTGATTGCTATGTTGGGTCTTCGTTTCTGTGCCAGGGCCCTCTCCAGTTGCGGTAAGTGGGGGCCACTCTTCATCGCGGTGCGTAGGCCTCTCACTATCGCGGCCTCTCTTGTTGCGGAGCACACGGTCCAGAGGCGCAGGCTCAGTGGTTGTGTCTCACGTAACCAGTTGCTCCGCGGCATGTGGGAACCTCCTAGACCAGGGCTCGAACCCGTGTCCCCTGCATTGGCAGGCAGATTCTCAACCACTGCGCCACCGGGGAAGCCCCTGTTCTGCTTTATTTTAAAAGAAGTACCCTTTTCAGGCCTCCTAGGCCCCTCGGGTGTGCATCATTTTCCCTCCAAGATCAGTGAGTACCTCCAGACCCCTGTGGGCCTGCTGAGCAACATCGAGGCCCAAAGGTCGGTCTCCCGTAGGCCCTCTGTGTATGCCGAGTGATGGGCAACACACTGCTCGTTCCTTAAGGAGAGCTACATTTCCAGAGCACCGGAACAGCCTCAGGACCACATTTCTAGGCAGTGCGACGTGCCATGGAAGTGTTCGTCATGGCCCCCGTCTGAGCTGCCATGAGAAAACACTGTGCTTAGAATTCTTCGAGGACCTCGTACCTGAAGTCACTCTGCTCGAGGAGAAAGCCAGCATCCTACCATGCTGTGGCGCTAACGGGACACTCAGCGTGAGCACTTGCCTCGAGGTAATGCCCAGAATTGCCGTGCAGAAGCGGAGGCATGCTGCAGTTTTCAGGAGGCCGTAGCCCCTGCTCAGCGTTAGTTTATTTATTTATTCATTTGTTTATCTATCTGTCTATCTAGTTCTTTATTTTCTTATGTAATTTATCATTTTTGTTTTACTGTGTTGGGTCTTAATTGCTGCATGTGAGCTTTCTCTACTTGTAGCGAGCGGGGGCTACTCTTCGTTGCGGTGCTCGGGCTTCTCATTGCGGTGGCTCCTCTTGTTGTGGAGCAGAAGCTCTAGGCACGTGGACTTCAGTAGTTGTTGCATGCGGGCTCAGTCGTTGTGGCTCCCAGACTCTAGAGCGCAGGCTCAGTCGTTGTGGAGCACGGGCTTAGTTGCTCCGCAGCATGTGAGATCTTGGTGGACCAAGGCTCGAACCCACGTCCCCTGCATCGGCAGGTGGATTCCCAGCCACTGCACCACAAGCGAAGCCCCTGCTCTGCATTATTTTAACGTCAGTCCGCTTGGCAGGACATCTAGGAGCCTCGCGTGGGCACCCTATTCCCTGCAAGAACACTGAGTAACCCCAGGCCCCCATGGGCCCGCTCTGCCACATCCAGGCCCGTAGCCCTTCGGAGCCACTCTGTGTATGCCGAGTGTAGGGCAACAGACTGCACTCTTTCTTGGGACAGCTTGATTTCCTCAACACTCCCACAGGTCGACGAACACCTTTCTAGCAGGTCCAACATTCCGTGCAAGTCTGCCTCATTACCCTAGTCTGAGCTGCACTGAGAATAACCCTCGGCTTCGCATTCCATCTGGGACCCCCTGCCTGAAGTCACCCTGCCTCCAGGAGAATGTCAGCCTGCGTTCCGACTGCAACTAAAGCCCAGGTCCTCGTGTAACACTGCAGGCTTTTGAAGAGCCATGGGCCCGGAGGCCTAGCTGGGGCGATCCTTGGTTGAGACAGTTCGCTATTTGCAGAACACCCTGCTTCGAGGAGTTGATTCAGGGAAGGAACCACTGGGTCACCTGTGTCTGTTTGGACTTGTTAGAAAGCACAGGGATGTATGCTGCGTGTGCCCGTGGAAATGGGGGCCTGATGGAACTAGCCTTGCTTTCCCATTTTGAAAGCTCCATTCATGCTGCCTTGAAGCTACTTGAAATTGACTGCTGTTGATAGGCCACTAGCCACTGTAGGCATGGCTCTGGGAAGAAAAGGAGTTTTCTCTAGCTAAGCCGGGTGCTTCGATGGCCGGGGTGGAGCTCATCCTGCCACGCTCTAGAGCTAAAGGGAAACTCAACGTGAGTACTGGCCTCGAGGTAAGTCCCTGAGTAGCCGCGCAGAAATGGAGGCATGCAGCCCTTTCCACGAGGTCTTAGTCGCTGTTCTGCTTTATTGTATTTTATTTTTTTAATGTTTTATTGTTTTTTTAAGATTTATGTATTGATTGATTGATTGCTATGTTGGGTCTTCGTTTCTGTGCTAGGGCCCTCTCCAGTTGCGGTAAGTGGGGGCCACTCTTCATCGCGGTGCGTAGGCCTCTCACTATCGCGGCCTCTCTTGTTGCGGAGCACAGGGTCCAGAGGCGCAGGCTCAGTGGTTGTGTCTCACGTGCCCAGTTGCTCCGCGGCCTGTGGGAACCTCCTAGACCAGGGCTCGAACCCGTGTCCCCTGCATTGGCAGGCAGATTCTCAACCACTGCGCCACCGGGGAAGCCCCTGTTCTGCTTTATTTTAAAAGAAGTACCCTTTTCAGGCCTCCTAGGCCCCTCGGGTGTGCATCATTTTCCCTCCAAGATCAGTGAGTACCTCCAGACCCCTATGGGCCTGCTGAGCAACATCGAGGCCCAAAGGTCAGTCTCCCGTAGGCCCTCTGTGTATGCCGAGTGATGGGCAACACACTGCTCGTTCCTTAAGGAGAGCTACATTTCCAGAGCACTGGAACAGCCTCAGGACCACATTTCTAGGCAGTGCGACGTGCCATGGAAGTGTTCGTCATGGCCCCCGTCTGAGCTGCCATGAGAAAACACTGTGCTTAGAATTCTTCGAGGACCTCGTACCTGAAGTCACTCTGCTCGAGGAGAAAGCCAGCATCCTACCATGCTGTGGCGCTAACGGGACACTCAGCGTGAGCACTTGCCTCGAGGTAAGGCCCAGAATTGCCGTGCAGAAGCGGAGGCGTGCTGCAGTTTTCAGGAGGCCGTAGCCCCTGCTCAGCGTTAGTTTATTTATTTATTCATTTGTTTATCTATCTGTCTATCTAGTTCTTTATTTTCTTATGTAATTTATCATTTTTGTTTTACTGTGATGGGTCTTAATTGCTGCATGTGAGCTTTCTCTAGTTGCAGCGAGAGGGGGCTACTCTTCGTTGCGGTGCGCGGGCTTCTCATTGCGGTGGCTCCTCTTGTTGTGGAGCAGAAGCTCTAGGCACGTGGACTTCAGTAGTTGTTGCATGCGGGCTCAGTCGTTGTGGCTCCCGGACTCTAGAGCGCAGGCTCAGTCGTTGTGGAGCACGGGCTTAGTTGCTCCGCAGCATGTGAGATCTTGGTGGACCAAGGCTCGAACCCACGTCCCCTGCATCGGCAGGTGGATTCCCAGCCACTGCACCACAAGCGAAGCCCCTGCTCTGCATTATTTTAACGTCAGTCCGCTTGGCAGGACATCTAGGAGCCTCGCGTGGGCACCCTATTCCCTGCAAGAACACTGAGTAACCCCAGGCCCCCATGGGCCCACTATGCCACATCCAGGCCCGTAGCCCTTCGGAGCCACTCTGTGTATGCCGAGTGTAGGGCAACAGACTGCACTCTTTCTTGGGACAGCTTGATTTCCTCAACACTCCCACAGGTCGACGAACACCTTTCTAGCAGGTCCAACATTCCGTGCAAGTCTGCCTCATTACCCTAGTCTGAGCTGCACTGAGAATAACCCTCGGCTTCGCATTCCATCTGGGACCCCCTGCCTGAAGTCACCCTGCCTCCAGGAGAATGTCAGCCTGCGTTCCGACTGCAACTAAAGCCCAGGTCCTCGTGTAACACTGCAGGCTTTTGAAGAGCCACGGGCCCGGAGGCCTAGCTGGGGCGATCCTTGGTTGAGACAGTTCACTATTTGCAGAACACCCTGCTTTGAGGAGTTGATTCAGGGAAGGAACCACTGGGTCACCTGTGTCTGTTTGGACTTGTTAGAAAGCACAGGGATGTATGCTGCGTGTGCCCGTGGAAATGGGGGCCTGATGGAACTAGCCTTGCTTTCCCATTTTGAAAGCTCCATTCATGCTGCCTTGAAGCTACTTGAAATTGACTGCTGTTGACAGGCCACTAGCCACTGTAGGCATGGCTCTGGGAAGAAAAGGAGTTTTCTCTAGCTAAGCCGGGTGCTTCGATGGCCGGGGTGGAGCTCATCCTGCCACGCTCTAGAGCTAAAGGGAAACTCAACGTGAGTACTGGCCTCGAGGTAAGTCCCTGAGTAGCCGCGCAGAAATGGAGGCATGCAGCCCTTTCCACGAGGTCTTAGTCGCTGTTCTGCTTTATTGTATTTTATTTTTTTAATGTTTTATTGTTTTTTTAAGATTTATGTATTGATTGATTGATTGCTATGTTGGGTCTTCGTTTCTGTGCCAGGGCCCTCTCCAGTTGCGGTAAGTGGGGGCCACTCTTCATCGCGGTGCGTAGGCCTCTCACTATCGCGGCCTCTCTTGTTGCGGAGCACAGGGTCCAGAGGCGCAGGCTCAGTGGTTGTGTCTCACGTGCCCAGTTGCTCCGCGGCATGTGGGAACCTCCTAGACCAGGGCTCGAACCCGTGTCCCCTGCATTGGCAGGCAGATTCTCAACCACTGCGCCACCGGGGAAGCCCCTGTTCTGCTTTATTTTAAAAGAAGTACCCTTTTCAGGCCTCCTAGGCCCCTCGGGTGTGCATCATTTTCCCTCCAAGATCAGTGAGTACCTCCAGACCCCTGTGGGCCTGCTGAGCATCATCGAGGCCCAAAGGTCGGTCTCCCGTAGGCCCTCTGTGTATGCCGAGTGATGGGCAACACACTGCTCGTTCCTTAAGGAGAGCTACATTTCCAGAGCACCGGAACAGCCTCAGGACCACATTTCTAGGCAGTGCGACGTGCCATGGAAGTGTTCGTCATGGCCCCCGTCTGAGCTGCCATGAGAAAACACTGTGCTTAGAATTCTTCGAGGACCTCGTACCTGAAGTCACTCTGCTCGAGGAGAAAGCCAGCATCCTACCATGCTGTGGCGCTAACGGGACACTCAGCGTGAGCACTTGCCTCGAGGTAAGGCCCAGAATTGCCGTGCAGAAGCGGAGGCGTGCTGCAGTTTACAGGAGGCCGTAGCCCCTGCTCAGCGTTAGTTTATTTATTTATTCATTTGTTTATCTATCTGTCTATCTAGTTCTTTATTTTCTTATGTAACTTATCATTTTTGTTTTACTGTGTTGGGTCTTAATTGGTGCATGTGAGCTTTCTCTACTTGTAGCGAGCGGGGGCTACTCTTCGTTGCGGTGCGCGGGCTTCTCATTGCGGTGGCTCCTCTTGTTGTGGAGCAGAAGCTCTAGGCACGTGGACTTCAGTAGTTGTTGCATGCGGGCTCAGTCGTTGTGGCTCCCAGACTCTAGAGCGCAGGCTCAGTCGTTGTGGAGCACGGGCTTAGTTGCTCCGCAGCATGTGAGATCTTGGTGGACCAAGGCTCGAACCCACGTCCCCTGCATCGGCAGGTGGATTCCCAGCCACTGCACCACAAGCGAAGCCCCTGCTCTGCATTATTTTAACGTCAGTCCGCTTGGCAGGACATCTAGGAGCCTCGCGTGGGCACCCTATTCCCTGCAAGAACACTGAGTAACCCCAGGCCCCCATGGGCCCGCTCTGCCACATCCAGGCCCGTAGCCCTTCGGAGCCACTCTGTGTATGCCGAGTGTAGGGCAACAGACTGCACTCTTTCTTGGGACAGCTTGATTTCCTCAACACTCCCACAGGTCGACGAACACCTTTCTAGCAGGTCCAACATTCCGTGCAAGTCTGCCTCATTACCCTAGTCTGAGCTGCACTGAGAATAACCCTCGGCTTCGCATTCCATCTGGGACCCCCTGCCTGAAGTCACCCTGCCTCCAGGAGAATGTCAGCCTGCGTTCCGACTGCAACTAAAGCCCAGGTCCTCGTGTAACACTGCAGGCTTTTGAAGAGCCATGGGCCCGGAGGCCTAGCTGGGGCGATCCTTGGTTGAGACAGTTCGCTATTTGCAGAACACCCTGCTTCGAGGAGTTGATTCAGGGAAGGAACCACTGGGTCACCTGTGTCTGTTTGGACTTGTTAGAAAGCACAGGGATGTATGCTGCGTGTGCCCGTGGAAATATGGGCCTGATGGAACTAGCCTTGCTTTCCCATTTTGAAAGCTCCATTCATGCTGCCTTGAAGCTACTTGAAATTGACTGCTGTTGATAGGCCACTAGCCACTGTAGGCATGGCTCTGGGAAGAAAAGGAGTTTTCTCTAGCTAAGCCGGGTGCTTCGATGGCCGGGGTGGAGCTCATCCTGCCACGCTCTAGAGCTAAAGGGAAACTCAACGTGAGTACTGGCCTCGAGGTAAGTCCCTGAGTAGCCGCGCAGAAATGGAGGCATGCAGCCCTTTCCACGAGGTCTTAGTCGCTGTTCTGCTTTATTGTATTTTATTTTTTTAATGTTTTATTGTTTTTTTAAGATTTATGTATTGATTGATTGATTGCTATGTTGGGTCTTCGTTTCTGTGCTAGGGCCCTCTCCAGTTGCGGTAAGTGGGGGCCACTCTTCATCGCGGTGCGTAGGCCTCTCACTATCGCGGCCTCTCTTGTTGCGGAGCACAGGGTCCAGAGGCGCAGGCTCAGTGGTTGTGTCTCACGTGCCCAGTTGCTCCGCGGCCTGTGGGAACCTCCTAGACCAGGGCTCGAACCCGTGTCCCCTGCATTGGCAGGCAGATTCTCAACCACTGCGCCACCGGGGAAGCCCCTGTTCTGCTTTATTTTAAAAGAAGTACCCTTTTCAGGCCTCCTAGGCCCCTCGGGTGTGCATCATTTTCCCTCCAAGATCAGTGAGTACCTCCAGACCCCTATGGGCCTGCTGAGCAACATCGAGGCCCAAAGGTCAGTCTCCCGTAGGCCCTCTGTGTATGCCGAGTGATGGGCAACACACTGCTCGTTCCTTAAGGAGAGCTACATTTCCAGAGCACCGGAACAGCCTCAGGACCACATTTCTAGGCAGTGCGACGTGCCATGGAAGTGTTCGTCATGGCCCCCGTCTGAGCTGCCATGAGAAAACACTGTGCTTAGAATTCTTCGAGGACCTCGTACCTGAAGTCACTCTGCTCGAGGAGAAAGCCAGCATCCTACCATGCTGTGGCGCTAACGGGACACTCAGCGTGAGCACTTGCCTCGAGGTAAGGCCCAGAATTGCCGTGCAGAAGCGGAGGCGTGCTGCAGTTTTCAGGAGGCCGTAGCCCCTGCTCAGCGTTAGTTTATTTATTTATTCATTTGTTTATCTATCTGTCTATCTAGTTCTTTATTTTCTTATGTAATTTATCATTTTTGTTTTACTGTGATGGGTCTTAATTGCTGCATGTGAGCTTTCTCTAGTTGCAGCGAGAGGGGGCTACTCTTCGTTGCGGTGCGCGGGCTTCTCATTGCGGTGGCTCCTCTTGTTGTGGAGCAGAAGCTCTAGGCACGTGGACTTCAGTAGTTGTTGCATGCGGGCTCAGTCGTTGTGGCTCCCGGACTCTAGAGCGCAGGCTCAGTCGTTGTGGAGCACAGGCTTAGTTGCTCCGCAGCATGTGAGATCTTGGTGGACCAAGGCTCGAACCCACGTCCCCTGCATCGGCAGGTGGATTCCCAGCCACTGCACCACAAGCGAAGCCCCTGCTCTGCATTATTTTAACGTCAGTCCGCTTGGCAGGACATCTAGGAGCCTCGCGTGGGCACCCTATTCCCTGCAAGAACACTGAGTAACCCCAGGCCCCCATGGGCCCACTATGCCACATCCAGGCCCGTAGCCCTTCGGAGCCACTCTGTGTATGCCGAGTGTAGGGCAACAGACTGCACTCTTTCTTGGGACAGCTTGATTTCCTCAACACTCCCACAGGTCGACGAACACCTTTCTAGCAGGTCCAACATTCCGTGCAAGTCTGCCTCATTACCCTAGTCTGAGCTGCACTGAGAATAACCCTCGGCTTCGCATTCCATCTGGGACCCCCTGCCTGAAGTCACCCTGCCTCCAGGAGAATGTCAGCCTGCGTTCCGACTGCAACTAAAGCCCAGGTCCTCGTGTAACACTGCAGGCTTTTGAAGAGCCACGGGCCCGGAGGCCTAGCTGGGGCGATCCTTGGTTGAGACAGTTCACTATTTGCAGAACACCCTGCTTTGAGGAGTTGATTCAGGGAAGGAACCACTGGGTCACCTGTGTCTGTTTGGACTTGTTAGAAAGCACAGGGATGTATGCTGCGTGTGCCCGTGGAAATGGGGGCCTGATGGAACTAGCCTTGCTTTCCCATTTTGAAAGCTCCATTCATGCTGCCTTGAAGCTACTTGAAATTGACTGCTGTTGACAGGCCACTAGCCACTGTAGGCATGGCTCTGGGAAGAAAAGGAGTTTTCTCTAGCTAAGCCGGGTGCTTCGATGGCCGGGGTGGAGCTCATCCTGCCACGCTCTAGAGCTAAAGGGAAACTCAACGTGAGTACTGGCCTCGAGGTAAGTCCCTGAGTAGCCGCGCAGAAATGGAGGCATGCAGCCCTTTCCACGAGGTCTTAGTCGCTGTTCTGCTTTATTGTATTTTATTTTTTTAATGTTTTATTGTTTTTTTAAGATTTATGTATTGATTGATTGATTGCTATGTTGGGTCTTCGTTTCTGTGCCAGGGCCCTCTCCAGTTGCGGTAAGTGGGGGCCACTCTTCATCGCGGTGCGTAGGCCTCTCACTATCGCGGCCTCTCTTGTTGCGGAGCACAGGGTCCAGAGGCGCAGGCTCAGTGGTTGTGTCTCACGTGCCCAGTTGCTCCGCGGCATGTGGGAACCTCCTAGACCAGGGCTCGAACCCGTGTCCCCTGCATTGGCAGGCAGATTCTCAACCACTGCGCCACCGGGGAAGCCCCTGTTCTGCTTTATTTTAAAAGAAGTACCCTTTTCAGGCCTCCTAGGCCCCTCGGGTGTGCATCATTTTCCCTCCAAGATCAGTGAGTACCTCCAGACCCCTGTGGGCCTGCTGAGCATCATCGAGGCCCAAAGGTCGGTCTCCCGTAGGCCCTCTGTGTATGCCGAGTGATGGGCAACACACTGCTCGTTCCTTAAGGAGAGCTACATTTCCAGAGCACCGGAACAGCCTCAGGACCACATTTCTAGGCAGTGCGACGTGCCATGGAAGTGTTCGTCATGGCCCCCGTCTGAGCTGCCATGAGAAAACACTGTGCTTAGAATTCTTCGAGGACCTCGTACCTGAAGTCACTCTGCTCGAGGAGAAAGCCAGCATCCTACCATGCTGTGGCGCTAACGGGACACTCAGCGTGAGCACTTGCCTCGAGGTAAGGCCCAGAATTGCCGTGCAGAAGCGGAGGCGTGCTGCAGTTTTCAGGAGGCCGTAGCCCCTGCTCAGCGTTAGTTTATTTATTTATTCATTTGTTTATCTATCTGTCTATCTAGTTCTTTATTTTCTTATGTAACTTATCATTTTTGTTTTACTGTGTTGGGTCTTAATTGGTGCATGTGAGCTTTCTCTACTTGTAGCGAGCGGGGGCTACTCTTCGTTGCGGTGCGCGGGCTTCTCATTGCGGTGGCTCCTCTTGTTGTGGAGCAGAAGCTCTAGGCACGTGGACTTCAGTAGTTGTTGCATGCGGGCTCAGTCGTTGTGGCTCCCGGACTCTAGAGCGCAGGCTCAGTCGTTGTGGAGCACGGGCTTAGTTGCTCCGCAGCATGTGAGATCTTGGTGGACCAAGGCTCGAACCCACGTCCCCTGCATCGGCAGGTGGATTCGCAGCCACTGCACCACAAGCGAAGCCCCTGCTCTGCATTATTTTAACGTCAGTCCGCTTGGCAGGACATCTAGGAGCCTCGCGTGGGCACCCTATTCCCTGCAAGAACACTGAGTAACCCCAGGCCCCCATGGGCCCGCTATGCCACATCCAGGCCCGTAGCCCTTCGGAGCCACTCTGTGTATGCCGAGTGTAGGGCAACAGACTGCACTCTTTCTTGGGACAGCTTGATTTCCTCAACACTCCCACAGGTTGACGAACACCTTTCTAGCACGTCCAACATTCCGTGCAAGTCTGCCTCATTACCCTAGTCTGAGCTGCACTGAGAATAACCCTCGGCTTCGCATTCCATCTGGGACCCCCTGCCTGAAGTCACCCTGCCTCCAGGAGAATGTCAGCCTGCGTTCCGACTGCAACTAAAGCCCAGGTCCTCGTGTAACACTGCAGGCTTTTGAAGAGCCACGGGCCCGGAGGCCTAGCTGGGGCGATCCTTGGTTGAGACAGTTCGCTATTTGCAGAACACCCTGCTTTGAGGAGTTGATTCAGGCAAGGAACCACTGGGTCACCTGTGTCTGTTTGGACTTGTTAGAAAGCACAGGGATGTATGCTGCGTGTGCCCGTGGAAATGGGGGCCTGATGGAACTAGCCTTGCTTTCCCATTTTGAAAGCTCCATTCATGCTGCCTTGAAGCTACTTGAAATTGACTGCTGTTGACAGGCCACTAGCCACTGTAGGCATGGCTCTGGGAAGAAAAGGAGTTTTCTCTAGCTAAGCCAGGTGCTTCGATGGCCGGGGTGGAGCTCATCCTGCCACGCTCTAGAGGTAAAGGGAAACTCAACGTGAGTACTGGCCTCGAGGTAAGTCCCTGAGTAGCCGCGCAGAAATGGAGGCATGCAGCCCTTTTCACGAGGTCTTAGTCGCTGTTCTGCTTTATTGTATTTTATTTTTTTAATGTTTTATTGTTTTTTTAAGATTTATGTATTGATTGATTGATTGCTATGTTGGGTCTTCGTTTCTGTGCCAGGGCCCTCTCCAGTTGCGGTAAGTGGGGGCCACTCTTCATCGCGGTGCGTAGGCCTCTCACTATCGCGGCCTCTCTTGTTGCGGAGCACACGGTCCAGAGGCGCAGGCTCAGTGGTTGTGTCTCACGTGACCAGTTGCTCCGCGGCATGTGGGAACCTCCTAGACCAGGGCTCGAACCCGTGTCCCCTGCATTGGCAGGCAGATTCTCAACCACTGCGCCACCGGGGAAGCCCCTGTTCTGCTTTATTTTAAAAGAAGTACCCTTTTCAGGCCTCCTAGGCCCCTCGGGTGTGCATCATTTTCCCTCCAAGATCAGTGAGTACCTCCAGACCCCTGTGGGCCTGCTGAGCAACATCGAGGCCCAAAGGTCGGTCTCCCGTAGGCCCTCTGTGTATGCCGAGTGATGGGCAACACACTGCTCGTTCCTTAAGGAGAGCTACATTTCCAGAGCACCGGAACAGCCTCAGGACCACATTTCTAGGCAGTGCGACGTGCCATGGAAGTGTTCGTCATGGCCCCCGTCTGAGCTGCCATGAGAAAACACTGTGCTTAGAATTCTTCGAGGACCTCGTACCTGAAGTCACTCTGCTCGAGGAGAAAGCCAGCATCCTACCATGCTGTGGCGCTAACGGGACACTCAGCGTGAGCACTTGCCTCGAGGTAATGCCCAGAATTGCCGTGCAGAAGCGGAGGCGTGCTGCAGTTTTCAGGAGGCCGTAGCCCCTGCTCAGCGTTAGTTTATTTATTTATTCATTTGTTTATCTATCTGTCTATCTAGTTCTTTATTTTCTTATGTAATTTATCATTTTTGTTTTACTGTGTTGGGTCTTAATTGCTGCATGTGAGCTTTCTCTACTTGTAGCGAGCGGGGGCTACTCTTCGTTGCGGTGCTCGGGCTTCTCATTGCGGTGGCTCCTCTTGTTGTGGAGCAGAAGCTCTAGGCACGTGGACTTCAGTAGTTGTTGCATGCGGGCTCAGTCGTTGTGGCTCCCAGACTCTAGAGCGCAGGCTCAGTCGTTGTGGAGCACGGGCTTAGTTGCTCCGCAGCATGTGAGATCTTGGTGGACCAAGGCTCGAACCCACGTCCCCTGCATCGGCAGGTGGATTCCCAGCCACTGCACCACAAGCGAAGCCCCTGCTCTGCATTATTTTAACGTCAGTCCGCTTGGCAGGACATCTAGGAGCCTCGCGTGGGCACCCTATTCCCTGCAAGAACACTGAGTAACCCCAGGCCCCCATGGGCCCGCTATGCCACATCCAGGCCCGTAGCCCTTCGGAGCCACTCTGTGTATGCCGAGTGTAGGGCAACAGACTGCACTCTTTCTTGGGACAGCTTGATTTCCTCAACACTCCCACAGGTCGACGAACACCTTTCTAGCAGGTCCAACATTCCGTGCAAGTCTGCCTCATTACCCTAGTCTGAGCTGCACTGAGAATAACCCTCGGCTTCGCATTCCATCTGGGACCCCCTGCCTGAAGTCACCCTGCCTCCAGGAGAATGTCAGCCTGCGTTCCGACTGCAACTAAAGCCCAGGTCCTCGTGTAACACTGCAGGCTTTTGAAGAGCCATGGGCCCAGAGGCCTAGCTGGGGCGATCCTTGGTTGAGACAGTTCGCTATTTGCAGAACACCCTGCTTCGAGGAGTTGATTCAGGGAAGGAACCACTGGGTCACCTGTGTCTGTTTGGACTTGTTAGAAAGCACAGGGATGTATGCTGCGTGTGCCCGTGGAAATGGGGGCCTGATGGAACTAGCCTTGCTTTCCCATTTTGAAAGCTCCATTCATGCTGCCTTGAAGCTACTTGAAATTGACTGCTGTTGATAGGCCACTAGCCACTGTAGGCATGGCTCTGGGAAGAAAAGGAGTTTTCTCTAGCTAAGCCGGGTGCTTCGATGGCCGGGGTGGAGCTCATCCTGCCACGCTCTAGAGCTAAAGGGAAACTCAACGTGAGTACTGGCCTCGAGGTAAGTCCCTGAGTAGCCGCGCAGAAATGGAGGCATGCAGCCCTTTCCACGAGGTCTTAGTCGCTGTTCTGCTTTATTGTATTTTATTTTTTTAATGTTTTATTGTTTTTTTAAGATTTATGTATTGATTGATTGATTGCTATGTTGGGTCTTCGTTTCTGTGCTAGGGCCCTCTCCAGTTGCGGTAAGTGGGGGCCACTCTTCATCGCGGTGCGTAGGCCTCTCACTATCGCGGCCTCTCTTGTTGCGGAGCACAGGGTCCAGAGGCGCAGGCTCAGTGGTTGTGTCTCACGTGCCCAGTTGCTCCGCGGCCTGTGGGAACCTCCTAGACCAGGGCTCGAACCCGTGTCCCCTGCATTGGCAGGCAGATTCTCAACCACTGCGCCACCGGGGAAGCCCCTGTTCTGCTTTATTTTAAAAGAAGTACCCTTTTCAGGCCTCCTAGGCCCCTCGGGTGTGCATCATTTTCCCTCCAAGATCAGTGAGTACCTCCAGACCCCTATGGGCCTGCTGAGCAACATCGAGGCCCAAAGGTCAGTCTCCCGTAGGCCCTCTGTGTATGCCGAGTGATGGGCAACACACTGCTCGTTCCTTAAGGAGAGCTACATTTCCAGAGCACCGGAACAGCCTCAGGACCACATTTCTAGGCAGTGCGACGTGCCATGGAAGTGTTCGTCATGGCCCCCGTCTGAGCTGCCATGAGAAAACACTGTGCTTAGAATTCTTCGAGGACCTCGTACCTGAAGTCACTCTGCTCGAGGAGAAAGCCAGCATCCTACCATGCTGTGGCGCTAACGGGACACTCAGCGTGAGCACTTGCCTCGAGGTAAGGCCCAGAATTGCCGTGCAGAAGCGGAGGCGTGCTGCAGTTTTCAGGAGGCCGTAGCCCCTGCTCAGCGTTAGTTTATTTATTTATTCATTTGTTTATCTATCTGTCTATCTAGTTCTTTATTTTCTTATGTAATTTATCATTTTTGTTTTACTGTGATGGGTCTTAATTGCTGCATGTGAGCTTTCTCTAGTTGCAGCGAGAGGGGGCTACTCTTCGTTGCGGTGCGCGGGCTTCTCATTGCGGTGGCTCCTCTTGTTGTGGAGCAGAAGCTCTAGGCACGTGGACTTCAGTAGTTGTTGCATGCGGGCTCAGTCGTTGTGGCTCCCGGACTCTAGAGCGCAGGCTCAGTCGTTGTGGAGCACGGGCTTAGTTGCTCCGCAGCATGTGAGATCTTGGTGGACCAAGGCTCGAACCCACGTCCCCTGCATCGGCAGGTGGATTCCCAGCCACTGCACCACAAGCGAAGCCCCTGCTCTGCATTATTTTAACGTCAGTCCGCTTGGCAGGACATCTAGGAGCCTCGCGTGGGCACCCTATTCCCTGCAAGAACACTGAGTAACCCCAGGCCCCCATGGGCCCACTATGCCACATCCAGGCCCGTAGCCCTTCGGAGCCACTCTGTGTATGCCGAGTGTAGGGCAACAGACTGCACTCTTTCTTGGGACAGCTTGATTTCCTCAACACTCCCACAGGTCGACGAACACCTTTCTAGCAGGTCCAACATTCCGTGCAAGTCTGCCTCATTACCCTAGTCTGAGCTGCACTGAGAATAACCCTCGGCTTCGCATTCCATCTGGGACCCCCTGCCTGAAGTCACCCTGCCTCCAGGAGAATGTCAGCCTGCGTTCCGACTGCAACTAAAGCCCAGGTCCTCGTGTAACACTGCAGGCTTTTGAAGAGCCACGGGCCCGGAGGCCTAGCTGGGGCGATCCTTGGTTGAGACAGTTCACTATTTGCAGAACACCCTGCTTTGAGGAGTTGATTCAGGGAAGGAACCACTGGGTCACCTGTGTCTGTTTGGACTTGTTAGAAAGCACAGGGATGTATGCTGCGTGTGCCCGTGGAAATGGGGGCCTGATGGAACTAGCCTTGCTTTCCCATTTTGAAAGCTCCATTCATGCTGCCTTGAAGCTACTTGAAATTGACTGCTGTTGACAGGCCACTAGCCACTGTAGGCATGGCTCTGGGAAGAAAAGGAGTTTTCTCTAGCTAAGCCGGGTGCTTCGATGGCCGGGGTGGAGCTCATCCTGCCACGCTCTAGAGCTAAAGGGAAACTCAACGTGAGTACTGGCCTCGAGGTAAGTCCCTGAGTAGCCGCGCAGAAATGGAGGCATGCAGCCCTTTCCACGAGGTCTTAGTCGCTGTTCTGCTTTATTGTATTTTATTTTTTTAATGTTTTATTGTTTTTTTAAGATTTATGTATTGATTGATTGATTGCTATGTTGGGTCTTCGTTTCTGTGCCAGGGCCCTCTCCAGTTGCGGTAAGTGGGGGCCACTCTTCATCGCGGTGCGTAGGCCTCTCACTATCGCGGCCTCTCTTGTTGCGGAGCACAGGGTCCAGAGGCGCAGGCTCAGTGGTTGTGTCTCACGTGCCCAGTTGCTCCGCGGCATGTGGGAACCTCCTAGACCAGGGCTCGAACCCGTGTCCCCTGCATTGGCAGGCAGATTCTCAACCACTGCGCCACCGGGGAAGCCCCTGTTCTGCTTTATTTTAAAAGAAGTACCCTTTTCAGGCCTCCTAGGCCCCTCGGGTGTGCATCATTTTCCCTCCAAGATCAGTGAGTACCTCCAGACCCCTGTGGGCCTGCTGAGCAACATCGAGGCCCAAAGGTCGGTCTCCCGTAGGCCCTCTGTGTATGCCGAGTGATGGGCAACACACTGCTCGTTCCTTAAGGAGAGCTACATTTCCAGAGCACCGGAACAGCCTCAGGACCACATTTCTAGGCAGTGCGACGTGCCATGGAAGTGTTCGTCATGGCCCCCGTCTGAGCTGCCATGAGAAAACACTGTGCTTAGAATTCTTCGAGGACCTCGTACCTGAAGTCACTCTGCTCGAGGAGAAAGCCAGCATCCTACCATGCTGTGGCGCTAACGGGACACTCAGCGTGAGCACTTGCCTCGAGGTAATGCCCAGAATTGCCGTGCAGAAGCGGAGGCATGCTGCAGTTTTCAGGAGGCCGTAGCCCCTGCTCAGCGTTAGTTTATTTATTTATTCATTTGTTTATCTATCTCTCTATCTAGTTCTTTATTTTCTTATGTAATTTATCATTTTTGTTTTACTGTGTTGGGTCTTAATTGCTGCATGTGAGCTTTCTCTACTTGTAGCGAGCGGGGGCTACTCTTCGTTGCGGTGCTCGGGCTTCTCATTGCGGTGGCTCCTCTTGTTGTGGAGCAGAAGCTCTAGGCACGTGGACTTCAGTAGTTGTTGCATGTGGGCTCAGTCGTTGTGGCTCCCAGACTCTAGAGCGCAGGCTCAGTCGTTGTGGAGCACGGGCTTAGTTGCTCCGCAGCATGTGAGATCTTGGTGGACCAAGGCTCGAACCCACGTCCCCTGCATCGGCAGGTGGATTCGCAGCCACTGCACCACAAGCGAAGTCCCTGCTCTGCATTATTTTAACGTCAGTCCGCTTGGCAGGACATCTAGGAGCCTCGCGTGGGCACCCTATTCCCTGCAAGAACACTGAGTAACCCCAGGCCCCCATGGGCCCGCTATGCCACATCCAGGCCCGTAGCCCTTCGGAGCCACTCTGTGTATGCCGAGTGTAGGGCAACAGACTGCACTCTTTCTTGGGACAGCTTGATTTCCTCAACACTCCCACAGGTCGACGAACACCTTTCTAGCAGGTCCAACATTCCGTGCAAGTCTGCCTCATTACCCTAGTCTGAGCTGCACTGAGAATAACCCTCGGCTTCGCATTCCATCTGGGACCCCCTGCCTGAAGTCACCCTGCCTCCAGGAGAATGTCAGCCTGCGTTCCGACTGCAACTAAAGCCCAGGTCCTCGTGTAACACTGCAGGCTTTTGAAGAGCCACGGGCCCGGAGGCCTAGCTGGGGCGATCCTTGGTTGAGACAGTTCGCTATTTGCAGAACACCCTGCTTCGAGGAGTTGATTCAGGGAAGGAACCACTGGGTCACCTGTGTCTGTTTGGACTTGTTAGAAAGCACAGGGATGTATGCTGCGTGTGCCCGTGGAAATGGGGGCCTGATGGAACTAGCCTTGCTTTCCCATTTTGAAAGCTCCATTCATGCTGCCTTGAAGCTACTTGAAATTGACTGCTGTTGACAGGCCACTAGCCACTGTAGGCATGGCTCTGGGAAGAAAAGGAGTTTTCTCTAGCTAAGCCGGGTGCTTCGATGGCCGGGGTGGAGCTCATCCTGCCACGCTCTAGAGCTAAAGGGAAACTCAACGTGAGTACTGGCCTCGAGGTAAGTCCCTGAGTAGCCGCGCAGAAATGGAGGCATGCAGCCCTTTCCACGAGGTCTTAGTCGCTGTTCTGCTTTATTGTATTTTATTTTTTTAATGTTTTATTGTTTTTTTAAGATTTATGTATTGATTGATTGATTGCTATGTTGGGTCTTCGTTTCTGTGCCAGGGCCCTCTCCAGTTGCGGTAAGTGGGGGCCACTCTTCATCGCGGTGCGTAGGCCTCTCACTATCGCGGCCTCTCTTGTTGCGGAGCACAGGGTCCAGAGGCGCAGGCTCAGTGGTTGTGTCTCACGTGCCCAGTTGCTCCGCGGCATGTGGGAACCTCCTAGACCAGGGCTCGAACCCGTGTCCCCTGCATTGGCAGGCAGATTCTCAACCACTGCGCCACCGGGGAAGCCCCTGTTCTGCTTTATTTTAAAAGAAGTACCCTTTTCAGGCCTCCTAGGCCCCTCGGGTGTGCATCATTTTCCCTCCAAGATCAGTGAGTACCTCCAGACCCCTGTGGGCCTGCTGAGCAACATCGAGGCCCAAAGGTCGGTCTCCCGTAGGCCCTCTGTGTATGCCGAGTGATGGGCAACACACTGCTCGTTCCTTAAGGAGAGCTACATTTCCAGAGCACCGGAACAGCCTCAGGACCACATTTCTAGGCAGTGCGACGTGCCATGGAAGTGTTCGTCATGTCCCCCGTCTGAGCTGCCATGAGAAAACACTGTGCTTAGAATTCTTCGAGGACCTCGTACCTGAAGTCACTCTGCTCGAGGAGAAAGCCAGCATCCTACCATGCTGTGGCGCTAACGGGACACTCAGCGTGAGCACTTGCCTCGAGGTAATGCCCAGAATTGCCGTGCAGAAGCGGAGGCATGCTGCAGTTTTCAGGAGGCCGTAGCCCCTGCTCAGCGTTAGTTTATTTATTTATTCATTTGTTTATCTATCTCTCTATCTAGTTCTTTATTTTCTTATGTAATTTATCATTTTTGTTTTACTGTGTTGGGTCTTAATTGCTGCATGTGAGCTTTCTCTACTTGTAGCGAGCGGGGGCTACTCTTCGTTGCGGTGCTCGGGCTTCTCATTGCGGTGGCTCCTCTTGTTGTGGAGCAGAAGCTCTAGGCACGTGGACTTCAGTAGTTGTTGCATGTGGGCTCAGTCGTTGTGGCTCCCAGACTCTAGAGCGCAGGCTCAGTCGTTGTGGAGCACGGGCTTAGTTGCTCCGCAGCATGTGAGATCTTGGTGGACCAAGGCTCGAACCCACGTCCCCTGCATCGGCAGGTGGATTCGCAGCCACTGCACCACAAGCGAAGTCCCTGCTCTGCATTATTTTAACGTCAGTCCGCTTGGCAGGACATCTAGGAGCCTCGCGTGGGCACCCTATTCCCTGCAAGAACACTGAGTAACCCCAGGCCCCCATGGGCCCGCTATGCCACATCCAGGCCCGTAGCCCTTCGGAGCCACTCTGTGTATGCCGAGTGTAGGGCAACAGACTGCACTCTTTCTTGGGACAGCTTGATTTCCTCAACACTCCCACAGGTCGACGAACACCTTTCTAGCAGGTCCAACATTCCGTGCAAGTCTGCCTCATTACCCTAGTCTGAGCTGCACTGAGAATAACCCTCGGCTTCGCATTCCATCTGGGACCCCCTGCCTGAAGTCACCCTGCCTCCAGGAGAATGTCAGCCTGCGTTCCGACTGCAACTAAAGCCCAGGTCCTCGTGTAACACTGCAGGCTTTTGAAGAGCCATGGGCCCGGAGGCCTAGCTGGGGCGATCCTTGGTTGAGACAGTTCGCTATTTGCAGAACACCCTGCTTCGAGGAGTTGATTCAGGGAAGGAACCACTGGGTCACCTGTGTCTGTTTGGACTTGTTAGAAAGCACAGGGATGTATGCTGCGTGTGCCCGTGGAAATGGGGGCCTGATGGAACTAGCCTTGCTTTCCCATTTTGAAAGCTCCATTCATGCTGCCTTGAAGCTACTTGAAATTGACTGCTGTTGACAGGCCACTAGCCACTGTAGGCATGGCTCTGGGAAGAAAAGGAGTTTTCTCTAGCTAAGCCGGGTGCTTCGATGGCCGGGGTGGAGCTCATCCTGCCACGCTCTAGAGCTAAAGGGAAACTCAACGTGAGTACTGGCCTCGAGGTAAGTCCCTGAGTAGCCGCGCAGAAATGGAGGCATGCAGCCCTTTCCACGAGGTCTTAGTCGCTGTTCTGCTTTATTGTATTTTATTTTTTTAATGTTTTATTGTTTTTTTAAGATTTATGTATTGATTGATTGATTGCTATGTTGGGTCTTCGTTTCTGTGCCAGGGCCCTCTCCAGTTGCGGTAAGTGGGGGCCACTCTTCATCGCGGTGCGTAGGCCTCTCACTATCGCGGCCTCTCTTGTTGCGGAGCACAGGGTCCAGAGGCGCAGGCTCAGTGGTTGTGTCTCACGTGCCCAGTTGCTCCGCGGCATGTGGGAACCTCCTAGACCAGGGCTCGAACCCGTGTCCCCTGCATTGGCAGGCAGATTCTCAACCACTGCGCCACCGGGGAAGCCCCTGTTCTGCTTTATTTTAAAAGAAGTACCCTTTTCAGGCCTCCTAGGCCCCTCGGGTGTGCATCATTTTCCCTCCAAGATCAGTGAGTACCTCCAGACCCCTGTGGGCCTGCTGAGCAACATCGAGGCCCAAAGGTCGGTCTCCCGTAGGCCCTCTGTGTATGCCGAGTGATGGGCAACACACTGCTCGTTCCTTAAGGAGAGCTACATTTCCAGAGCACCGGAACAGCCTCAGGACCACATTTCTAGGCAGTGCGACGTGCCATGGAAGTGTTCGTCATGGCCCCCGTCTGAGCTGCCATGAGAAAACACTGTGCTTAGAATTCTTCGAGGACCTCGTACCTGAAGTCACTCTGCTCGAGGAGAAAGCCAGCATCCTACCATGCTGTGGCGCTAACGGGACACTCAGCGTGAGCACTTGCCTCGAGGTAATGCCCAGAATTGCCGTGCAGAAGCGGAGGCATGCTGCAGTTTTCAGGAGGCCGTAGCCCCTGCTCAGCGTTAGTTTATTTATTTATTCATTTGTTTATCTATCTGTCTATCTAGTTCTTTATTTTCTTATGTAATTTATCATTTTTGTTTTACTGTGTTGGGTCTTAATTGCTGCATGTGAGCTTTCTCTACTTGTAGCGAGCGGGGGCTACTCTTCGTTGCGGTGCTCGGGCTTCTCATTGCGGTGGCTCCTCTTGTTGTGGAGCAGAAGCTCTAGGCACGTGGACTTCAGTAGTTGTTGCATGTGGGCTCAGTCGTTGTGGCTCCCAGACTCTAGAGCGCAGGCTCAGTCGTTGTGGAGCACGGGCTTAGTTGCTCCGCAGCATGTGAGATCTTGGTGGACCAAGGCTCGAACCCACGTCCCCTGCATCGGCAGGTGGATTCGCAGCCACTGCACCACAAGCGAAGTCCCTGCTCTGCATTATTTTAACGTCAGTCCGCTTGGCAGGACATCTAGGAGCCTCGCGTGGGCACCCTATTCCCTGCAAGAACACTGAGTAACCCCAGGCCCCCATGGGCCCGCTATGCCACATCCAGGCCCGTAGCCCTTCGGAGCCACTCTGTGTATGCCGAGTGTAGGGCAACAGACTGCACTCTTTCTTGGGACAGCTTGATTTCCTCAACACTCCCACAGGTCGACGAACACCTTTCTAGCAGGTCCAACATTCCGTGCAAGTCTGCCTCATTACCCTAGTCTGAGCTGCACTGAGAATAACCCTCGGCTTCGCATTCCATCTGGGACCCCCTGCCTGAAGTCACCCTGCCTCCAGGAGAATGTCAGCCTGCGTTCCGACTGCAACTAAAGCCCAGGTCCTCGTGTAACACTGCAGGCTTTTGAAGAGCCATGGGCCCGGAGGCCTAGCTGGGGCGATCCTTGGTTGAGACAGTTCGCTATTTGCAGAACACCCTGCTTCGAGGAGTTGATTCAGGGAAGGAACCACTGGGTCACCTGTGTCTGTTTGGACTTGTTAGAAAGCACAGGGATGTATGCTGCGTGTGCCCGTGGAAATGGGGGCCTGATGGAACTAGCCTTGCTTTCCCATTTTGAAAGCTCCATTCATGCTGCCTTGAAGCTACTTGAAATTGACTGCTGTTGACAGGCCACTAGCCACTGTAGGCATGGCTCTGGGAAGAAAAGGAGTTTTCTCTAGCTAAGCCGGGTGCTTCGATGGCCGGGGTGGAGCTCATCCTGCCACGCTCTAGAGCTAAAGGGAAACTCAACGTGAGTACTGGCCTCGAGGTAAGTCCCTGAGTAGCCGCGCAGAAATGGAGGCATGCAGCCCTTTCCACGAGGTCTTAGTCGCTGTTCTGCTTTATTGTATTTTATTTTTTTAATGTTTTATTGTTTTTTTAAGATTTATGTATTGATTGATTGATTGCTATGTTGGGTCTTCGTTTCTGTGCTAGGGCCCTCTCCAGTTGCGGTAAGTGGGGGCCACTCTTCATCGCGGTGCGTAGGCCTCTCACTATCGCGGCCTCTCTTGTTGCGGAGCACAGGGTCCAGAGGCGCAGGCTCAGTGGTTGTGTCTCACGTGCCCAGTTGCTCCGCGGCCTGTGGGAACCTCCTAGACCAGGGCTCGAACCCGTGTCCCCTGCATTGGCAGGCAGATTCTCAACCACTGCGCCACCGGGGAAGCCCCTGTTCTGCTTTATTTTAAAAGAAGTACCCTTTTCAGGCCTCCTAGGCCCCTCGGGTGTGCATCATTTTCCCTCCAAGATCAGTGAGTACCTCCAGACCCCTGTGGGCCTGCTGAGCAACATCGAGGCCCAAAGGTCGGTCTCCCGTAGGCCCTCTGTGTATGCCGAGTGATGGGCAACACACTGCTCGTTCCTTAAAGAGAGCTACATTTCCAGAGCACCGGAACAGCCTCAGGACCACATTTCTAGGCAGTGCGACGTGCCATGGAAGTGTTCGTCATGGCCCCCGTCTGAGCTGCCATGAGAAAACACTGTGCTTAGAATTCTTCGAGGACCTCGTACCTGAAGTCACTCTGCTCGAGGAGAAAGCCAGCATCCTACCATGCT
Source organism: Balaenoptera physalus (assembly GCF_965194825.1). Lineage (NCBI taxonomy): Eukaryota > Metazoa > Chordata > Mammalia > Artiodactyla > Balaenopteridae > Balaenoptera > Balaenoptera physalus. Next base: position 178,920,208 of record NC_138890.1, read on the forward strand.
GTGGCGCTAACGGGACACTCAGCGTGAGCACTTGCCTCGAGGTAAGGCCCAGAATTGCCGTGCAGAAGCGGAGGCGTGCTGCAGTTTTCAGGAGGCCGTAGCCCCTGCTCAGCGTTAGTTTATTTATTTATTCATTTGTTTATCTATCTGTCTATCTAGTTCTTTATTTTCTTATGTAATTTATCATTTTTGTTTTACTGTGATGGGTCTTAATTGCTGCATGTGAGCTTTCTCTAGTTGCAGCGAGAGGGGGCTACTCTTCGTTGCGGTGCGCGGGCTTCTCATTGCGGTGGCTCCTCTTGTTGTGGAGCAGAAGCTCTAGGCACGTGGACTTCAGTAGTTGTTGCATGCGGGCTCAGTCGTTGTGGCTCCCGGACTCTAGAGCGCAGGCTCAGTCGTTGTGGAGCACGGGCTTAGTTGCTCCGCAGCATGTGAGATCTTGGTGGACCAAGGCTCGAACCCACGTCCCCTGCATCGGCAGGTGGATTCCCAGCCACTGCACCACAAGCGAAGCCCCTGCTCTGCATTATTTTAACGTCAGTCCGCTTGGCAGGACATCTAGGAGCCTCGCGTGGGCACCCTATTCCCTGCAAGAACACTGAGTAACCCCAGGCCCCCATGGGCCCACTATGCCACATCCAGGCCCGTAGCCCTTCGGAGCCACTCTGTGTATGCCGAGTGTAGGGCAACAGACTGCACTCTTTCTTGGGACAGCTTGATTTCCTCAACACTCCCACAGGTCGACGAACACCTTTCTAGCAGGTCCAACATTCCGTGCAAGTCTGCCTCATTACCCTAGTCTGAGCTGCACTGAGAATAACCCTCGGCTTCGCATTCCATCTGGGACCCCCTGCCTGAAGTCACCCTGCCTCCAGGAGAATGTCAGCCTGCGTTCCGACTGCAACTAAAGCCCAGGTCCTCGTGTAACACTGCAGGCTTTTGAAGAGCCACGGGCCCGGAGGCCTAGCTGGGGCGATCCTTGGTTGAGACAGTTCACTATTTGCAGAACACCCTGCTTTGAGGAGTTGATTCAGGGAAGGAACCACTGGGTCACCTGTGTCTGTTTGGACTTGTTAGAAAGCACAGGGATGTATGCTGCGTGTGCCCGTGGAAATGGGGGCCTGATGGAACTAGCCTTGCTTTCCCATTTTGAAAGCTCCATTCATGCTGCCTTGAAGCTACTTGAAATTGACTGCTGTTGACAGGCCACTAGCCACTGTAGGCATGGCTCTGGGAAGAAAAGGAGTTTTCTCTAGCTAAGCCGGGTGCTTCGATGGCCGGGGTGGAGCTCATCCTGCCACGCTCTAGAGCTAAAGGGAAACTCAACGTGAGTACTGGCCTCGAGGTAAGTCCCTGAGTAGCCGCGCAGAAATGGAGGCATGCAGCCCTTTCCACGAGGTCTTAGTCGCTGTTCTGCTTTATTGTATTTTATTTTTTTAATGTTTTATTGTTTTTTTAAGATTTATGTATTGATTGATTGATTGCTATGTTGGGTCTTCGTTTCTGTGCCAGGGCCCTCTCCAGTTGCGGTAAGTGGGGGCCACTCTTCATCGCGGTGCGTAGGCCTCTCACTATCGCGGCCTCTCTTGTTGCGGAGCACAGGGTCCAGAGGCGCAGGCTCAGTGGTTGTGTCTCACGTGCCCAGTTGCTCCGCGGCATGTGGGAACCTCCTAGACCAGGGCTCGAACCCGTGTCCCCTGCATTGGCAGGCAGATTCTCAACGACTGCGCCACCGGGGAAGCCCCTGTTCTGCTTTATTTTAAAAGAAGTACCCTTTTCAGGCCTCCTAGGCCCCTCGGGTGTGCATCATTTTCCCTCCAAGATCAGTGAGTACCTCCAGACCCCTGTGGGCCTGCTGAGCAACATCGAGGCCCAAAGGTCGGTCTCCCGTAGGCCCTCTGTGTATGCCGAGTGATGGGCAACACACTGCTCGTTCCTTAAGGAGAGCTACATTTCCAGAGCACCGGAACAGCCTCAGGACCACATTTCTAGGCAGTGCGACGTGCCATGGAAGTGTTCGTCATGGCCCCCGTCTGAGCTGCCATGAGAAAACACTGTGCTTAGAATTCTTCGAGGACCTCGTACCTGAAGTCACTCTGCTCGAGGAGAAAGCCAGCATCCTACCATGCTGTGGCGCTAACGGGACACTCAGCGTGAGCACTTGCCTCGAGGTAATGCCCAGAATTGCCGTGCAGAAGCGGAGGCATGCTGCAGTTTTCAGGAGGCCGTAGCCCCTGCTCAGCGTTAGTTTATTTATTTATTCATTTGTTTATCTATCTGTCTATCTAGTTCTTTATTTTCTTATGTAATTTATCATTTTTGTTTTACTGTGTTGGGTCTTAATTGCTGCATGTGAGCTTTCTCTACTTGTAGCGAGCGGGGGCTACTCTTCGTTGCGGTGCTCGGGCTTCTCATTGCGGTGGCTCCTCTTGTTGTGGAGCAGAAGCTCTAGGCACGTGGACTTCAGTAGTTGTTGCATGTGGGCTCAGTCGTTGTGGCTCCCAGACTCTAGAGCGCAGGCTCAGTCGTTGTGGAGCACGGGCTTAGTTGCTCCGCAGCATGTGAGATCTTGGTGGACCAAGGCTCGAACCCACGTCCCCTGCATCGGCAGGTGGATTCGCAGCCACTGCACCACAAGCGAAGTCCCTGCTCTGCATTATTTTAACGTCAGTCCGCTTGGCAGGACATCTAGGAGCCTCGCGTGGGCACCCTATTCCCTGCAAGAACACTGAGTAACCCCAGGCCCCCATGGGCCCGCTATGCCACATCCAGGCCCGTAGCCCTTCGGAGCCACTCTGTGTATGCCGAGTGTAGGGCAACAGACTGCACTCTTTCTTGGGACAGCTTGATTTCCTCAACACTCCCACAGGTCGACGAACACCTTTCTAGCAGGTCCAACATTCCGTGCAAGTCTGCCTCATTACCCTAGTCTGAGCTGCACTGAGAATAACCCTCGGCTTCGCATTCCATCTGGGACCCCCTGCCTGAAGTCACCCTGCCTCCAGGAGAATGTCAGCCTGCGTTCCGACTGCAACTAAAGCCCAGGTCCTCGTGTAACACTGCAGGCTTTTGAAGAGCCACGGGCCCGGAGGCCTAGCTGGGGCGATCCTTGGTTGAGACAGTTCGCTATTTGCAGAACACCCTGCTTCGAGGAGTTGATTCAGGGAAGGAACCACTGGGTCACCTGTGTCTGTTTGGACTTGTTAGAAAGCACAGGGATGTATGCTGCGTGTGCCCGTGGAAATGGGGGCCTGATGGAACTAGCCTTGCTTTCCCATTTTGAAAGCTCCATTCATGCTGCCTTGAAGCTACTTGAAATTGACTGCTGTTGACAGGCCACTAGCCACTGTAGGCATGGCTCTGGGAAGAAAAGGAGTTTTCTCTAGCTAAGCCGGGTGCTTCGATGGCCGGGGTGGAGCTCATCCTGCCACGCTCTAGAGCTAAAGGGAAACTCAACGTGAGTACTGGCCTCGAGGTAAGTCCCTGAGTAGCCGCGCAGAAATGGAGGCATGCAGCCCTTTCCACGAGGTCTTAGTCGCTGTTCTGCTTTATTGTATTTTATTTTTTTAATGTTTTATTGTTTTTTTAAGATTTATGTATTGATTGATTGATTGCTATGTTGGGTCTTCGTTTCTGTGCCAGGGCCCTCTCCAGTTGCGGTAAGTGGGGGCCACTCTTCATCGCGGTGCGTAGGCCTCTCACTATCGCGGCCTCTCTTGTTGCGGAGCACAGGGTCCAGAGGCGCAGGCTCAGTGGTTGTGTCTCACGTGCCCAGTTGCTCCGCGGCATGTGGGAACCTCCTAGACCAGGGCTCGAACCCGTGTCCCCTGCATTGGCAGGCAGATTCTCAACCACTGCGCCACCGGGGAAGCCCCTGTTCTGCTTTATTTTAAAAGAAGTACCCTTTTCAGGCCTCCTAGGCCCCTCGGGTGTGCATCATTTTCCCTCCAAGATCAGTGAGTACCTCCAGACCCCTGTGGGCCTGCTGAGCAACATCGAGGCCCAAAGGTCGGTCTCCCGTAGGCCCTCTGTGTATGCCGAGTGATGGGCAACACACTGCTCGTTCCTTAAGGAGAGCTACATTTCCAGAGCACCGGAACAGCCTCAGGACCACATTTCTAGGCAGTGCGACGTGCCATGGAAGTGTTCGTCATGTCCCCCGTCTGAGCTGCCATGAGAAAACACTGTGCTTAGAATTCTTCGAGGACCTCGTACCTGAAGTCACTCTGCTCGAGGAGAAAGCCAGCATCCTACCATGCTGTGGCGCTAACGGGACACTCAGCGTGAGCACTTGCCTCGAGGTAATGCCCAGAATTGCCGTGCAGAAGCGGAGGCATGCTGCAGTTTTCAGGAGGCCGTAGCCCCTGCTCAGCGTTAGTTTATTTATTTATTCATTTGTTTATCTATCTCTCTATCTAGTTCTTTATTTTCTTATGTAATTTATCATTTTTGTTTTACTGTGTTGGGTCTTAATTGCTGCATGTGAGCTTTCTCTACTTGTAGCGAGCGGGGGCTACTCTTCGTTGCGGTGCTCGGGCTTCTCATTGCGGTGGCTCCTCTTGTTGTGGAGCAGAAGCTCTAGGCACGTGGACTTCAGTAGTTGTTGCATGTGGGCTCAGTCGTTGTGGCTCCCAGACTCTAGAGCGCAGGCTCAGTCGTTGTGGAGCACGGGCTTAGTTGCTCCGCAGCATGTGAGATCTTGGTGGACCAAGGCTCGAACCCACGTCCCCTGCATCGGCAGGTGGATTCGCAGCCACTGCACCACAAGCGAAGTCCCTGCTCTGCATTATTTTAACGTCAGTCCGCTTGGCAGGACATCTAGGAGCCTCGCGTGGGCACCCTATTCCCTGCAAGAACACTGAGTAACCCCAGGCCCCCATGGGCCCGCTATGCCACATCCAGGCCCGTAGCCCTTCGGAGCCACTCTGTGTATGCCGAGTGTAGGGCAACAGACTGCACTCTTTCTTGGGACAGCTTGATTTCCTCAACACTCCCACAGGTCGACGAACACCTTTCTAGCAGGTCCAACATTCCGTGCAAGTCTGCCTCATTACCCTAGTCTGAGCTGCACTGAGAATAACCCTCGGCTTCGCATTCCATCTGGGACCCCCTGCCTGAAGTCACCCTGCCTCCAGGAGAATGTCAGCCTGCGTTCCGACTGCAACTAAAGCCCAGGTCCTCGTGTAACACTGCAGGCTTTTGAAGAGCCATGGGCCCGGAGGCCTAGCTGGGGCGATCCTTGGTTGAGACAGTTCGCTATTTGCAGAACACCCTGCTTCGAGGAGTTGATTCAGGGAAGGAACCACTGGGTCACCTGTGTCTGTTTGGACTTGTTAGAAAGCACAGGGATGTATGCTGCGTGTGCCCGTGGAAATGGGGGCCTGATGGAACTAGCCTTGCTTTCCCATTTTGAAAGCTCCATTCATGCTGCCTTGAAGCTACTTGAAATTGACTGCTGTTGACAGGCCACTAGCCACTGTAGGCATGGCTCTGGGAAGAAAAGGAGTTTTCTCTAGCTAAGCCGGGTGCTTCGATGGCCGGGGTGGAGCTCATCCTGCCACGCTCTAGAGCTAAAGGGAAACTCAACGTGAGTACTGGCCTCGAGGTAAGTCCCTGAGTAGCCGCGCAGAAATGGAGGCATGCAGCCCTTTCCACGAGGTCTTAGTCGCTGTTCTGCTTTATTGTATTTTATTTTTTTAATGTTTTATTGTTTTTTTAAGATTTATGTATTGATTGATTGATTGCTATGTTGGGTCTTCGTTTCTGTGCCAGGGCCCTCTCCAGTTGCGGTAAGTGGGGGCCACTCTTCATCGCGGTGCGTAGGCCTCTCACTATCGCGGCCTCTCTTGTTGCGGAGCACAGGGTCCAGAGGCGCAGGCTCAGTGGTTGTGTCTCACGTGCCCAGTTGCTCCGCGGCATGTGGGAACCTCCTAGACCAGGGCTCGAACCCGTGTCCCCTGCATTGGCAGGCAGATTCTCAACCACTGCGCCACCGGGGAAGCCCCTGTTCTGCTTTATTTTAAAAGAAGTACCCTTTTCAGGCCTCCTAGGCCCCTCGGGTGTGCATCATTTTCCCTCCAAGATCAGTGAGTACCTCCAGACCCCTGTGGGCCTGCTGAGCAACATCGAGGCCCAAAGGTCGGTCTCCCGTAGGCCCTCTGTGTATGCCGAGTGATGGGCAACACACTGCTCGTTCCTTAAGGAGAGCTACATTTCCAGAGCACCGGAACAGCCTCAGGACCACATTTCTAGGCAGTGCGACGTGCCATGGAAGTGTTCGTCATGGCCCCCGTCTGAGCTGCCATGAGAAAACACTGTGCTTAGAATTCTTCGAGGACCTCGTACCTGAAGTCACTCTGCTCGAGGAGAAAGCCAGCATCCTACCATGCTGTGGCGCTAACGGGACACTCAGCGTGAGCACTTGCCTCGAGGTAATGCCCAGAATTGCCGTGCAGAAGCGGAGGCATGCTGCAGTTTTCAGGAGGCCGTAGCCCCTGCTCAGCGTTAGTTTATTTATTTATTCATTTGTTTATCTATCTGTCTATCTAGTTCTTTATTTTCTTATGTAATTTATCATTTTTGTTTTACTGTGTTGGGTCTTAATTGCTGCATGTGAGCTTTCTCTACTTGTAGCGAGCGGGGGCTACTCTTCGTTGCGGTGCTCGGGCTTCTCATTGCGGTGGCTCCTCTTGTTGTGGAGCAGAAGCTCTAGGCACGTGGACTTCAGTAGTTGTTGCATGTGGGCTCAGTCGTTGTGGCTCCCAGACTCTAGAGCGCAGGCTCAGTCGTTGTGGAGCACGGGCTTAGTTGCTCCGCAGCATGTGAGATCTTGGTGGACCAAGGCTCGAACCCACGTCCCCTGCATCGGCAGGTGGATTCGCAGCCACTGCACCACAAGCGAAGTCCCTGCTCTGCATTATTTTAACGTCAGTCCGCTTGGCAGGACATCTAGGAGCCTCGCGTGGGCACCCTATTCCCTGCAAGAACACTGAGTAACCCCAGGCCCCCATGGGCCCGCTATGCCACATCCAGGCCCGTAGCCCTTCGGAGCCACTCTGTGTATGCCGAGTGTAGGGCAACAGACTGCACTCTTTCTTGGGACAGCTTGATTTCCTCAACACTCCCACAGGTCGACGAACACCTTTCTAGCAGGTCCAACATTCCGTGCAAGTCTGCCTCATTACCCTAGTCTGAGCTGCACTGAGAATAACCCTCGGCTTCGCATTCCATCTGGGACCCCCTGCCTGAAGTCACCCTGCCTCCAGGAGAATGTCAGCCTGCGTTCCGACTGCAACTAAAGCCCAGGTCCTCGTGTAACACTGCAGGCTTTTGAAGAGCCATGGGCCCGGAGGCCTAGCTGGGGCGATCCTTGGTTGAGACAGTTCGCTATTTGCAGAACACCCTGCTTCGAGGAGTTGATTCAGGGAAGGAACCACTGGGTCACCTGTGTCTGTTTGGACTTGTTAGAAAGCACAGGGATGTATGCTGCGTGTGCCCGTGGAAATGGGGGCCTGATGGAACTAGCCTTGCTTTCCCATTTTGAAAGCTCCATTCATGCTGCCTTGAAGCTACTTGAAATTGACTGCTGTTGACAGGCCACTAGCCACTGTAGGCATGGCTCTGGGAAGAAAAGGAGTTTTCTCTAGCTAAGCCGGGTGCTTCGATGGCCGGGGTGGAGCTCATCCTGCCACGCTCTAGAGCTAAAGGGAAACTCAACGTGAGTACTGGCCTCGAGGTAAGTCCCTGAGTAGCCGCGCAGAAATGGAGGCATGCAGCCCTTTCCACGAGGTCTTAGTCGCTGTTCTGCTTTATTGTATTTTATTTTTTTAATGTTTTATTGTTTTTTTAAGATTTATGTATTGATTGATTGATTGCTATGTTGGGTCTTCGTTTCTGTGCTAGGGCCCTCTCCAGTTGCGGTAAGTGGGGGCCACTCTTCATCGCGGTGCGTAGGCCTCTCACTATCGCGGCCTCTCTTGTTGCGGAGCACAGGGTCCAGAGGCGCAGGCTCAGTGGTTGTGTCTCACGTGCCCAGTTGCTCCGCGGCATGTGGGAACCTCCTAGACCAGGGCTCGAACCCGTGTCCCCTGCATTGGCAGGCAGATTCTCAACCACTGCGCCACCGGGGAAGCCCCTGTTCTGCTTTATTTTAAAAGAAGTACCCTTTTCAGGCCTCCTAGGCCCCTCGGGTGTGCATCATTTTCCCTCCAAGATCAGTGAGTACCTCCAGACCCCTGTGGGCCTGCTGAGCAACATCGAGGCCCAAAGGTCGGTCTCCCGTAGGCCCTCTGTGTATGCCGAGTGATGGGCAACACACTGCTCGTTCCTTAAAGAGAGCTACATTTCCAGAGCACCGGAACAGCCTCAGGACCACATTTCTAGGCAGTGCGACGTGCCATGGAAGTGTTCGTCATGGCCCCCGTCTGAGCTGCCATGAGAAAACACTGTGCTTAGAATTCTTCGAGGACCTCGTACCTGAAGTCACTCTGCTCGAGGAGAAAGCCAGCATCCTACCATGCTGTGGCGCTAACGGGACACTCAGCGTGAGCACTTGCCTCGAGGTAAGGCCCTGAATTGCCGTGCAGAAGCGGAGGCGTGCTGCAGTTTTCAGGAGGCCGTAGCCCCTGCTCAGCGTTAGTTTATTTATTTATTCATTTGTTTATCTATCTGTCTATCTAGTTCTTTATTTTCTTATGTAATTTATCATTTTTGTTTTACTGTGTTGGGTCTTCGTTGCTGCATGTGAGCTTTCTCTAGTTGTAGCGAGCGGGGGCTACTCTTCGTTGCGGTGCTCGGGCTTCTCATTGCGGTGGCTCCTCTTGTTGTGGAGCAGAAGCTCTAGGCACGTGGACTTCAGTAGTTGTTGCATGCGGGCTCAGTCGTTGTGGCTCCCAGACTCTAGAGCGCAGGCTCAGTCGTTGTGGAGCACGGGCTTAGTTGCTCCGCAGCATGTGAGATCTTGGTGGACCAAGGCTCGAACCCACGTCCCCTGCATCGGCAGGTGGATTCGCAGCCACTGCACCACAAGCGAAGCCCCTGCTCTGCATTATTTTAACGTCAGTCCGCTTGGCAGGACATCTAGGAGCCTCGCGTGGGCACCCTATTCCCTGCAAGAACACTGAGTAACCCCAGGCCCCCATGGGCCCGCTATGCCACATCCAGGCCCGTAGCCCTTCGGAGCCACTCTGTGTATGCCGAGTGTAGGGCAACAGACTGCACTCTTTCTTGGGACAGCTTGATTTCCTCAACACTCCCACAGGTCGACGAACACCTTTCTAGCAGGTCCAACATTCCGTGCAAGTCTGCCTCATTACCCTAGTCTGAGCTGCACTGAGAATAACCCTCGGCTTCGCATTCCATCTGGGACCCCCTGCCTGAAGTCACCCTGCCTCCAGGAGAATGTCAGCCTGCGTTCCGACTGCAACTAAAGCCCAGGTCCTCGTGTAACACTGCAGGCTTTTGAAGAGCCATGGGCCCGGAGGCCTAGCTGGGGCGATCCTTGGTTGAGACAGTTCGCTATTTGCAGAACACCCTGCTTCGAGGAGTTGATTCAGGGAAGGAACCACTGGGTCACCTGTGTCTGTTTGGACTTGTTAGAAAGCACAGGGATGTATGCTGCGTGTGCCCGTGGAAATGGGGGCCTGATGGAACTAGCCTTGCTTTCCCATTTTGAAAGCTCCATTCATGCTGCCTTGAAGCTACTTGAAATTGACTGCTGTTGACAGGCCACTAGCCACTGTAGGCATGGCTCTGGGAAGAAAAGGAGTTTTCTCTAGCTAAGCCGGGTGCTTCGATGGCCGGGGTGGAGCTCATCCTGCCACGCTCTAGAGCTAAAGGGAAACTCAACGTGAGTACTGGCCTCGAGGTAAGTCCCTGAGTAGCCGCGCAGAAATGGAGGCATGCAGCCCTTTCCACGAGGTCTTAGTCGCTGTTCTGCTTTATTGTATTTTATTTTTTTAATGTTTTATTGTTTTTTTAAGATTTATGTATTGATTGATTGATTGCTATGTTGGGTCTTCGTTTCTGTGCTAGGGCCCTCTCCAGTTGCGGTAAGTGGGGGCCACTCTTCATCGCGGTGCGTAGGCCTCTCACTATCGCGGCCTCTCTTGTTGCGGAGCACAGGGTCCAGAGGCGCAGGCTCAGTGGTTGTGTCTCACGTGCCCAGTTGCTCCGCGGCATGTGGGAACCTCCTAGACCAGGGCTCGAACCCGTGTCCCCTGCATTGGCAGGCAGATTCTCAACCACTGCGCCACCGGGGAAGCCCCTGTTCTGCTTTATTTTAAAAGAAGTACCCTTTTCAGGCCTCCTAGGCCCCTCGGGTGTGCATCATTTTCCCTCCAAGATCAGTGAGTACCTCCAGACCCCTGTGGGCCTGCTGAGCAACATCGAGGCCCAAAGGTCGGTCTCCCGTAGGCCCTCTGTGTATGCCGAGTGATGGGCAACACACTGCTCGTTCCTTAAGGAGAGCTACATTTCCAGAGCACCGGAACAGCCTCAGGACCACATTTCTAGGCAGTGCGACGTGCCATGGAAGTGTTCGTCATGGCCCCCGTCTGAGCTGCCATGAGAAAACACTGTGCTTAGAATTCTTCGAGGACCTCGTACCTGAAGTCACTCTGCTCGAGGAGAAAGCCAGCATCCTACCATGCTGTGGCGCTAACGGGACACTCAGCGTGAGCACTTGCCTCGAGGTAAGGCCCTGAATTGCCGTGCAGAAGCGGAGGCGTGCTGCAGTTTTCAGGAGGCCGTAGCCCCTGCTCAGCGTTAGTTTATTTATTTATTCATTTGTTTATCTATCTGTCTATCTAGTTCTTTATTTTCTTATGTAATTTATCATTTTTGTTTTACTGTGTTGGGTCTTCGTTGCTGCATGTGAGCTTTCTCTAGTTGTAGCGAGCGGGGGCTACTCTTCGTTGCGGTGCTCGGGCTTCTCATTGCGGTGGCTCCTCTTGTTGTGGAGCAGAAGCTCTAGGCACGTGGACTTCAGTAGTTGTTGCATGCGGGCTCAGTCGTTGTGGCTCCCAGACTCTAGAGCGCAGGCTCAGTCGTTGTGGAGCACGGGCTTAGTTGCTCCGCAGCATGTGAGATCTTGGTGGACCAAGGCTCGAACCCACGTCCCCTGCATCGGCAGGTGGATTCGCAGCCACTGCACCACAAGCGAAGCCCCTGCTCTGCATTATTTTAACGTCAGTCCGCTTGGCAGGACATCTAGGAGCCTCGCGTGGGCACCCTATTCCCTGCAAGAACACTGAGTAACCCCAGGCCCCCATGGGCCCGCTATGCCACATCCAGGCCCGTAGCCCTTCGGAGCCACTCTGTGTATGCCGAGTGTAGGGCAACAGACTGCACTCTTTCTTGGGACAGCTTGATTTCCTCAACACTCCCACAGGTCGACGAACACCTTTCTAGCAGGTCCAACATTCCGTGCAAGTCTGCCTCATTACCCTAGTCTGAGCTGCACTGAGAATAACCCTCGGCTTCGCATTCCATCTGGGACCCCCTGCCTGAAGTCACCCTGCCTCCAGGAGAATGTCAGCCTGCGTTCCGACTGCAACTAAAGCCCAGGTCCTCGTGTAACACTGCAGGCTTTTGAAGAGCCATGGGCCCGGAGGCCTAGCTGGGGCGATCCTTGGTTGAGACAGTTCGCTATTTGCAGAACACCCTGCTTCGAGGAGTTGATTCAGGGAAGGAACCACTGGGTCACCTGTGTCTGTTTGGACTTGTTAGAAAGCACAGGGATGTATGCTGCGTGTGCCCGTGGAAATGGGGGCCTGATGGAACTAGCCTTGCTTTCCCATTTTGAAAGCTCCATTCATGCTGCCTTGAAGCTACTTGAAATTGACTGCTGTTGACAGGCCACTAGCCACTGTAGGCATGGCTCTGGGAAGAAAAGGAGTTTTCTCTAGCTAAGCCGGGTGCTTCGATGGCCGGGGTGGAGCTCATCCTGCCACGCTCTAGAGCTAAAGGGAAACTCAACGTGAGTACTGGCCTCGAGGTAAGTCCCTGAGTAGCCGCGCAGAAATGGAGGCATGCAGCCCTTTCCACGAGGTCTTAGTCGCTGTTCTGCTTTATTGTATTTTATTTTTTTAATGTTTTATTGTTTTTTTAAGATTTATGTATTGATTGATTGATTGCTATGTTGGGTCTTCGTTTCTGTGCTAGGGCCCTCTCCAGTTGCGGTAAGTGGGGGCCACTCTTCATCGCGGTGCGTAGGCCTCTCACTATCGCGGCCTCTCTTGTTGCGGAGCACAGGGTCCAGAGGCGCAGGCTCAGTGGTTGTGTCTCACGTGCCCAGTTGCTCCGCGGCATGTGGGAACCTCCTAGACCAGGGCTCGAACCCGTGTCCCCTGCATTGGCAGGCAGATTCTCAACCACTGCGCCACCGGGGAAGCCCCTGTTCTGCTTTATTTTAAAAGAAGTACCCTTTTCAGGCCTCCTAGGCCCCTCGGGTGTGCATCATTTTCCCTCCAAGATCAGTGAGTACCTCCAGACCCCTGTGGGCCTGCTGAGCAACATCGAGGCCCAAAGGTCGGTCTCCCGTAGGCCCTCTGTGTATGCCGAGTGATGGGCAACACACTGCTCGTTCCTTAAGGAGAGCTACATTTCCAGAGCACCGGAACAGCCTCAGGACCACATTTCTAGGCAGTGCGACGTGCCATGGAAGTGTTCGTCATGGCCCCCGTCTGAGCTGCCATGAGAAAACACTGTGCTTAGAATTCTTCGAGGACCTCGTACCTGAAGTCACTCTGCTCGAGGAGAAAGCCAGCATCCTACCATGCTGTGGCGCTAACGGGACACTCAGCGTGAGCACTTGCCTCGAGGTAAGGCCCTGAATTGCCGTGCAGAAGCGGAGGCGTGCTGCAGTTTTCAGGAGGCCGTAGCCCCTGCTCAGCGTTAGTTTATTTATTTATTCATTTGTTTATCTATCTGTCTATCTAGTTCTTTATTTTCTTATGTAATTTATCATTTTTGTTTTACTGTGTTGGGTCTTCGTTGCTGCATGTGAGCTTTCTCTAGTTGTAGCGAGCGGGGGCTACTCTTCGTTGCGGTGCTCGGGCTTCTCATTGCGGTGGCTCCTCTTGTTGTGGAGCAGAAGCTCTAGGCACGTGGACTTCAGTAGTTGTTGCATGCGGGCTCAGTCGTTGTGGCTCCCAGACTCTAGAGCGCAGGCTCAGTCGTTGTGGAGCACGGGCTTAGTTGCTCCGCAGCATGTGAGATCTTGGTGGACCAAGGCTCGAACCCACGTCCCCTGCATCGGCAGGTGGATTCGCAGCCACTGCACCACAAGCGAAGCCCCTGCTCTGCATTATTTTAACGTCAGTCCGCTTGGCAGGACATCTAGGAGCCTCGCGTGGGCACCCTATTCCCTGCAAGAACACTGAGTAACCCCAGGCCCCCATGGGCCCGCTATGCCACATCCAGGCCCGTAGCCCTTCGGAGCCACTCTGTGTATGCCGAGTGTAGTGCAACAGACTGCACTCTTTCTTGGGACAGCTTGATTTCCTCAACACTCCCACAGGTCGACGAACACCTTTCTAGCAGGTCCAACATTCCGTGCAAGTCTGCCTCATTACCCTAGTCTGAGCTGCACTGAGAATAACCCTCGGCTTCGCATTCCATCTGGGACCCCCTGCCTGAAGTCACCCTGCCTCCAGGAGAATGTCAGCCTGCGTTCCGACTGCAACTAAAGCCCAGGTCCTCGTGTAACACTGCAGGCTTTTGAAGAGCCATGGGCCCGGAGGCCTAGCTGGGGCGATCCTTGGTTGAGACAGTTCGCTATTTGCAGAACACCCTGCTTCGAGGAGTTGATTCAGGGAAGGAACCACTGGGTCACCTGTGTCTGTTTGGACTTGTTAGAAAGCACAGGGATGTATGCTGCGTGTGCCCGTGGAAATGGGGGCCTGATGGAACTAGCCTTGCTTTCCCATTTTGAAAGCTCCATTCATGCTGCCTTGAAGCTACTTGAAATTGACTGCTGTTGACAGGCCACTAGCCACTGTAGGCATGGCTCTGGGAAGAAAAGGAGTTTTCTCTAGCTAAGCCGGGTGCTTCGATGGCCGGGGTGGAGCTCATCCTGCCACGCTCTAGAGCTAAAGGGAAACTCAACGTGAGTACTGGCCTCGAGGTAAGTCCCTGAGTAGCCGCGCAGAAATGGAGGCATGCAGCCCTTTCCACGAGGTCTTAGTCGCTGTTCTGCTTTATTGTATTTTATTTTTTTAATGTTTTATTGTTTTTTTAAGATTTATGTATTGATTGATTGATTGCTATGTTGGGTCTTCGTTTCTGTGCTAGGGGCCTCTCCAGTTGCGGTAAGTGGGGGCCACTCTTCATCGCGGTGCGTAGGCCTCTCACTATCGCGGCCTCTCTTGTTGCGGAGCACAGGGTCCAGAGGCGCAGGCTCAGTGGTTGTGTCTCACGTGCCCAGTTGCTCCGCGGCATGTGGGAACCTCCTAGACCAGGGCTCGAACCCGTGTCCCCTGCATTGGCAGGCAGATTCTCAACCACTGCGCCACCGGGGAAGCCCCTGTTCTGCTTTATTTTAAAAGAAGTACCCTTTTCAGGCCTCCTAGGCCCCTCGGGTGTGCATCATTTTCCCTCCAAGATCAGTGAGTACCTCCAGACCCCTGTGGGCCTGCTGAGCAACATCGAGGCCCAAAGGTCGGTCTCCTGTAGGCCCTCTGTGTATGCCGAGTGATGGGCAACACACTGCTCGTTCCTTAAGGAGAGCTACATTTCCAGAGCACCGGAACAGCCTCAGGACCACATTTCTAGGCAGTGCGACGTGCCATGGAAGTGTTCGTCATGGCCCCCGTCTGAGCTGCCATGAGAAAACACTGTGCTTAGAATTCTTCGAGGACCTCGTACCTGTAGTCACTCTGCTCGAGGAGAAAGCCAGCATCCTACCATGCTGTGGCGCTAACGGGACACTCAGCGTGAGCACTTGCCTCGAGGTAATGCCCAGAATTGCCGTGCAGAAGCGGAGGCGTGCTGCAGTTTTCAGGAGGCCGTAGCCCCTGCTCAGCGTTAGTTTATTTATTTATTCATTTGTTTATCTATCTGTCTATCTAGTTCTTTATTTTCTTATGTAATTTATCATTTTTGTTTTACTGTGTTGGGTCTTAATTGCTGCATGTGAGCTTTCTCTATTGTAGCGAGCGGGGGCTACTCTTCGTTGCGGTGCGCGGGCTTCTCATTGCGGTGGCTCCTCTTGTTGTGGAGCAGAAGCTCTAGGCACGTGGACTTCAGTAGTTGTCGCATGCGGGCTCAGTCGTTGTGGCTCCCAGACTCTAGAGCGCAGGCTCAGTCGTTGTGGAGCACGGGCTTAGTTGCTCCTCAGCATGTGAGATCTTGGTGGACCAAGGCTCGAACCCACGTCCCCTGCATCGGCAGGTGGATTCGCAGCCACTGCACCACAAGCGAAGCCCCTGCTCTGCATTATTTTAACGTCAGTCCGCTTGGCAGGACATCTAGGAGCCTCGCGTGGGCACCCTATTCCCTGCAAGAACACTGAGTAACCCCAGGCCCCCATGGGCCCGCTATGCCACATCCAGGCCCGTAGCCCTTCGGAGCCACTCTGTGTATGCCGAGTGTAGGGCAACAGACTGCACTCTTTCTTGGGACAGCTTGATTTCCTCAACACTCCCACAGGTCGACGAACACCTTTCTAGCAGGTCCAACATTCCGTGCAAGTCTGCCTCATTACCCTAGTCTGAGCTGCACTGAGAATAACCCTCGGCTTCGCATTCCATCTGGGACCCCCTGCCTGAAGTCACCCTGCCTCCAGGAGAATGTCAGCCTGCGTTCCGACTGCAACTAAAGCCCAGGTCCTCGTGTAACACTGCAGGCTTTTGAAGAGCCATGGGCCCGGAGGCCTAGCTGGGGCGATCCTTGGTTGAGACAGTTCGCTATTTGCAGAACACCCTGCTTCGAGGAGTTGATTCAGGGAAGGAACCACTGGGTCACCTGTGTCTGTTTGGACTTGTTAGAAAGCACAGGGATGTATGCTGCGTGTGCCCGTGGAAATGGGGGCCTGATGGAACTAGCCTTGCTTTCCCATTTTGAAAGCTCCATTCATGCTGCCTTGAAGCTACTTGAAATTGACTGCTGTTGACAGGCCACTAGCCACTGTAGGCATGGCTCTGGGAAGAAAAGGAGTTTTCTCTAGCTAAGCCGGGTGCTTCGATGGCCGGGGTGGAGCTCATCCTGCCACGCTCTAGAGCTAAAGGGAAACTCAACGTGAGTACTGGCCTCGAGGTAAGTCCCTGAGTAGCCGCGCAGAAATGGAGGCATGCAGCCCTTTCCACGAGGTCTTAGTCGCTGTTCTGCTTTATTGTATTTTATTTTTTTAATGTTTTATTGTTTTTTTAAGATTTATGTATTGATTGATTGATTGCTATGTTGGGTCTTCGTTTCTGTGCTAGGGCCCTCTCCAGTTGCGGTAAGTGGGGGCCACTCTTCATCGCGGTGCGTAGGCCTCTCACTATCGCGGCCTCTCTTGTTGCGGAGCACAGGGTCCAGAGGCGCAGGCTCAGTGGTTGTGTCTCACGTGCCCAGTTGCTCCGCGGCATGTGGGAACCTCCTAGACCAGGGCTCGAACCCGTCTCCCCTGCATTGGCAGGCAGATTCTCAACCACTGCGCCACCGGGGAAGCCCCTGTTCTGCTTTATTTTAAAAGAAGTACCCTTTTCAGGCCTCCTAGGCCCCTCGGGTGTGCATCATTTTCCCTCCAAGATCAGTGAGTACCTCCAGACCCCTGTGGGCCTGCTGAGCAACATCGAGGCCCAAAGGTCGGTCTCCCGTAGGCCCTCTGTGTATGCCGAGTGATGGGCAACACACTGCTCGTTCCTTAAGGAGAGCTACATTTCCAGAGCACCGGAACAGCCTCAGGACCACATTTCTAGGCAGTGCGACGTGCCATGGAAGTGTTCGTCATGGCCCCCGTCTGAGCTGCCATGAGAAAACACTGTGCTTAGAATTCTTCGAGGACCTCGTACCTGTAGTCACTCTGCTCGAGGAGAAAGCCAGCATCCTACCATGCTGTGGCGCTAACGGGACACTCAGCGTGAGCACTTGCCTCGAGGTAAGGCCCAGAATTGCCGTGCAGAAGCGGAGGCGTGCTGCAGTTTTCAGGAGGCCGTAGCCCCTGCTCAGCGTTAGTTTATTTATTTATTCATTTGTTTATCTATCTGTCTATCTAGTTCTTTATTTTCTTATGTAATTTATCATTTTTGTTTTACTGTGTTGGGTCTTAATTGCTGCATGTGAGCTTTCTCTATTGTAGCGAGCGGGGGCTACTCTTCGTTGCGGTGCGCGGGCTTCTCATTGCGGTGGCTCCTCTTGTTGTGGAGCAGAAGCTCTAGGCACGTGGACTTCAGTAGTTGTTGCATGCGGGCTCAGTCGTTGTGGCTCCCAGACTCTAGAGCGCAGGCTCAGTCGTTGTGGAGCACGGGCTTAGTTGCTCCTCAGCATGTGAGATCTTGGTGGACCAAGGCTCGAACCCACGTCCCCTGCATCGGCAGGTGGATTCGCAGCCACTGCACCACAAGCGAAGCCCCTGCTCTGCATTATTTTAACGTCAGTCCGCTTGGCAGGACATCTAGGAGCCTCGCGTGGGCACCCTATTCCCTGCAAGAACACTGAGTAACCCCAGGCCCCCATGGGCCCGCTATGCCACATCCAGGCCCGTAGCCCTTCGGAGCCACTCTGTGTATGCCGAGTGTAGGGCAACAGACTGCACTCTTTCTTGGGACAGCTTGATTTCCTCAACACTCCCACAGGTCGACGAACACCTTTCTAGCAGGTCCAACATTCCGTGCAAGTCTGCCTCATTACCCTAGTCTGAGCTGCACTGAGAATAACCCTCGGCTTCGCATTCCATCTGGGACCCCCTGCCTGAAGTCACCCTGCCTCCAGGAGAATGTCAGCCTGCGTTCCGACTGCAACTAAAGCCCAGGTCCTCGTGTAACACTGCAGGCTTTTGAAGAGCCATGGGCCCGGAGGCCTAGCTGGGGCGATCCTTGGTTGAGACAGTTCGCTATTTGCAGAACACCCTGCTTCGAGGAGTTGATTCAGGGAAGGAACCACTGGGTCACCTGTGTCTGTTTGGACTTGTTAGAAAGCACAGGGATGTATGCTGCGTGTGCCCGTGGAAATGGGGGCCTGATGGAACTAGCCTTGCTTTCCCATTTTGAAAGCTCCATTCATGCTGCCTTGAAGCTACTTGAAATTGACTGCTGTTGACAGGCCACTAGCCACTGTAGGCATGGCTCTGGGAAGAAAAGGAGTTTTCTCTAGCTAAGCCGGGTGCTTCGATGGCCGGGGTGGAGCTCATCCTGCCACGCTCTAGAGCTAAAGGGAAACTCAACGTGAGTACTGGCCTCGAGGTAAGTCCCTGAGTAGCCGCGCAGAAATGGAGGCATGCAGCCCTTTCCACGAGGTCTTAGTCGCTGTTCTGCTTTATTGTATTTTATTTTTTTAATGTTTTATTGTTTTTTTAAGATTTATGTATTGATTGATTGATTGCTATGTTGGGTCTTCGTTTCTGTGCTAGGGCCCTCTCCAGTTGCGGTAAGTGGGGGCCACTCTTCATCGCGGTGCGTAGGCCTCTCACTATCGCGGCCTCTCTTGTTGCGGAGCACAGGGTCCAGAGGCGCAGGCTCAGTGGTTGTGTCTCACGTGCCCAGTTGCTCCGCGGCATGTGGGAACCTCCTAGACCAGGGCTCGAACCCGTGTCCCCTGCATTGGCAGGCAGATTCTCAACCACTGCGCCACCGGGGAAGCCCCTGTTCTGCTTTATTTTAAAAGAAGTACCCTTTTCAGGCCTCCTAGGCCCCTCGGGTGTGCATCATTTTCCCTCCAAGATCAGTGAGTACCTCCAGACCCCTGTGGGCCTGCTGAGCAACATCGAGGCCCAAAGGTCGGTCTCCCGTAGGCCCTCTGTGTATGCCGAGTGATGGGCAACACACTGCTCGTTCCTTAAGGAGAGCTACATTTCCAGAGCACCGGAACAGCCTCAGGACCACATTTCTAGGCAGTGCGACGTGCCATGGAAGTGTTCGTCATGGCCCCCGTCTGAGCTGCCATGAGAAAACACTGTGCTTAGAATTCTTCGAGGACCTCGTACCTGTAGTCACTCTGCTCGAGGAGAAAGCCAGCATCCTACCATGCTGTGGCGCTAACGGGACACTCAGCGTGAGCACTTGCCTCGAGGTAATGCCCAGAATTGCCGTGCAGAAGCGGAGGCGTGCTGCAGTTTTCAGGAGGCCGTAGCCCCTGCTCAGCGTTAGTTTATTTATTTATTCATTTGTTTATCTATCTGTCTATCTAGTTCTTTATTTTCTTATGTAATTTATCATTTTTGTTTTACTGTGTTGGGTCTTA